>NC_053166.1:121206563-121526563 GCF_016835505.1 Polypterus senegalus | reverse complement strand
CACTTTAAATTCTCTTGCACCTCCTCATCAGCACATTTGTTTGAAAACTAAGTGTCAGATCAGGAGGAGCGTGAAAGTGACTGGGAGAATAAAACTGAATTCTAGTGTTAAGCTGAATCAAGTCTCCCAAAGCTCATTCAAATACAACTGTTGCGCAACATATTTAAATCATGGCTCTTTCAGAATTGGTGCATCAGTTGAGAATTTAAGTGTTGTGTTGACAGGGTTAATAATGTAACCAACATGAGACTTAGGGTTATACAAATTGTGCCATTCAGAAAATCTGTACACTATCCAACCTTCTATCTTTCGTAAAGACTTTTACAGCTCCCTAAAAATAATTTGATTTTGAATAGTGAAAACAAAAGAACATGGTTTATTTATGTGTGGATTTGTTCAAAATGAACAGCTGCCATTGTAATAATGCAGTTAGGTTAAAATTTTACATGTCATTTAAGATGCTTGCAAATCACTGGAATCATCTAAAACTCAGTGCTTGCAAAATATTACATTTGGTAAAGAAACAAAACAGTACAAGAATTAAGGTGATGAGGAATGTGAAATCACTCCTCAACAAATCAACAATCAGTAAAGCCCATCGTTATGAGAAAAACTTATTTTTACCATTAAACTCACCTTCTGTAGCCCTTCTACTTGCTGAAGTTGAGTTTTTATCTGTACAGTCATATCCTGTTCCCTCTGCAACACCTTCTGAAGCCTCAGTCTTTGTTCTTTTTCTGCCTTCAGCTCATTTTCCAGTTCAGCGCTGCAGAAAAATTAAAAGTAAACCCTTTTGAGACTAAAACAGAAACATGACTGATGCATTTGCATGAGCATTTTGGAGCAATATTAAAACTGGCTATTTATACGTGGTATTTGTTAGTGTATTAATGTTTTATTCAAATGACATTTAGACGACACATATTTATGGCTGTTTAAGTTTTACTAAGCAGTTTTTGGGAGCCTTTCCTGGCTAGTAACATATCAAAGAAAAGAATTCCTGATGGTATATGCATGTTAATACATTGAAGGTTTTTCATAAATTGTGAAAGTGGAGGCTACAGTATGGTCAACCTCCACATGTAAAATTGGCTCACTCAATTTCTTTTAATTTTTTTGCACAAATTGTAAGGAAATGAAGGCCGTGCTTGAAAATTCTTGTTAACTTGACATTTCAGCAAATAACATTGAAGCATTTACCACTTGTGCAAAATGTTCTCTTAACAAGTTCCCAACAGTGTCACTGTGCTCTTGTTGAACATTTTTTTAAAGTAATAGCTGGGATCTGCTGTACAAATTCCTTTCATAATTTTTAACACTCCAATCATGTCTCTTCCTAATCTCTGTTTGCTTAAATTGAAAAGGTTCAAATCCTTCAGTCTTTTTTAACAGCTGATATTTTTCAGTCACGGAATCAGCCTAGTTGCTCTTCTCTGGACTTCTCTGCTATGTCTTTTTTGTAATATGAAGACTAAAACTGTACAAGTACTCCAGGTGAGGCCTAACTAGCGTGTTCTAAAACTTAGATGCTATACATTGTGATATATAACCTACGTTACATTTTATTAGCTTTCTCGATCGCTTTATCGAGTTTACTATGACTCCCAGATCCTTCTCATAAGGTGTACTTTCAAGTTTCTGCCCTTCCATCGTATATTTGAATCTAACATTTCTACTTCCTATGTGTAATACTTTACATTTGCTTACAATAAATTTCATCTGCCTCCAAACCTACCAAGTCCATCCAGAACAATGCAGCAAGTTTTACATTATACAAAATAGGTAGAAAGGTAGCTAATCAAACATTTCTGTAGAACACATTTTTTGCCACTTACACACAACTTTCTTAACAGTGCACCTCTTAAAACCCAGATTTGAATTTTTAACAGATGTGCTCAAGGTACCATTTCAGAATTTTTGCTTAATGGATTGGAAGGAATGTGCTTAGACCAATGGTTCTCAACCTTGTGGTCATGACCTAGTTAAAGTGAAAGCATCAAATGATCCAACAGCAGGTATATGTAACACTGGATACAAGTTCAAGATCAATGTTTCCGGAATAGAACATTAAATCAGATAGACACAGGGCACACAATGCATTAAACAGAATAAAATGCATTAAACCAGAGTAAAATACTAAAGCCTTTTTTATTGCTTTAATTAGAAGCACATGCCATTTCATACAATCAAGTCAAAGTTTACAAAACAAAACAAAAGTCAACCTCCACCCAAGAGAAAGAGGGGAGAGCCAGCAATCAAAGCTACTCTGTAAAACGAACAAGAAAGGAAGGGTATCCTTTTCCCCTGAAATGGAAGTTTATTCTAAAAATGTTATTGATTAGCTCCTGCAATGTTTAAAAAAAGTTATGAATAGATTCTCTAAGTGAGAATTTGATTTTTTCCAATTTCAAGTAGTACAGAGCATCAGTTACCCACAGATATAAAGGTGTTGTGGTGGAATTCTTCCAGTTGAGCAAGGTATGTCTATGTGCTAGTAGTGTAATAAAGGCAATTACAGTTTGTTTCTCCTTCTCCACTTTAGACCTGACTGGGAATACACCAAACACATCTGTTAATGGGTTTGGAGTGATTGTGATACCGAGGCTGTCTGATAGGCATGCAAAGATTTTTGCCCAAAATGTTGTTAATTTGGTGCACACCCAGAACATGTGGCCCATTGAGGCTGCAGCTAGATTGCAACATTCACAGGTTGAATATTGCCCTGGAAACACTCTGGACAATTTAAATATGATAAATCAAGTCAATATAAAGAAGTACTACAAGATTTTATTTCTATTGCAGACCAGGCTTATGTAAATTCATCGATATGTGTCGATGTCCAGGCTTATATATTTGCCGCCCAGTAATAAAATTGAAACCTAGGTAGTGCCATGCCCCCTTCTGCTTTAGGTTGTTGCAGTCACCCTTTGGATGTGTGGATGTTTCAGATTTCAAAGAAATGAAGTTATTTGTTGAAAAAGAACCTCATATTTACTTGTGATATTTACACGCACATATATAGAAATATATGAGAATTCACTTTTACTCGAAATGATTTTGAGTTCAGATATCTTTTGAAAATCTTCTGATACTTTTAGGACAGAGTTTTTTTGGACAGATATATACAAGTACCATATCATCTGCATACAGTGATATTTTCTGTTCAAGTCCTTCTCTGAGAATACCCTTTATCTGTTGAATGGCATTTGCAAAGAGCAAAGGTGATAAGGGGCATCCTTATTGAGTATCACGTTCTAGTTTGAAATGGTTTGAAATAATGTTAATACAAACTGAGGAGTCTGGACTAGTGTTAAAGTATAGGGTGGTCCAGATCTAATTGTGCAATTTTCATTACGCTGTAACTTATTAAATTTATTACATAGAAAATCACCCAAAAAATCCCGGACCATCAAGAAGTGTGCGAACTGACGACATGAAGAATCGTCTTTGCGCCAAACTGCAATCGTCCCCACATAATTCAAAGTCATTCAGACGATCTGGATCTGCATAATTAGATCTGGACCACCCTATAGTTTGATCCATGCACACATGTTTGGGCCAAAACCAAATTTGTGCAATGTGGAGAATAGGTAGTCCCATTCAACTATATCAAATGCTTTTTCTGCATCTAAAGATAAGATCATCTCTGGGGTGTTAAATTTAATGGGTGAATACATTATATTGAACAAATGTTGAAGGTTAGAAGTGTCTGTCTTTAATAAATCTGGTTTGGTCTTGTGATATTAAAGAAGAAAGTACTTTCTCAATCCTTCTGGCTAGAACCTTGAAGGGTATCTTAATATTGTTATTCAAAAGAGAGATTGGTCTGTATAATGCACATTGTATTAAGTCCTTATTTTTTTTTAGGAAAGATGGTAATTAATGCTTGGTGAAAAGTTTGAGGTAGAATTTTGTTGTCTTTAGCTTCTATAAACATTGCTAAAAATAGTGGAGTGAATTTGTTTGTTTTATAAAATTCCACTGGGTAGCTATCAGGGCCAGCTGCTTTCCCACTTTAACGTGAGTCTATAGAATCTAGTAATTTTGAAAGTGTCAGAGGTCTATCCAGTTCCACAGCACTGAGTATTTAGCTGTGGTATCGGTAATGAGTCAAGAAACTCATTAGATTGTCTTATCTTCTTTAAACTGAGTAGAATATAATGACTTACAGTACTCTTGAAATGTGTAAGTTAAATTTTTATGGTCAATAATTTTATCTCCGTCTGTGTTGTAAATTACTGTCATTGCATTATGGACTTCCTGCTTGTGGATTTGTTGTGGCAAAGGTCTTGCTAGCCTTCTCTCCATGTTAATAATGATGTCACGATTTAAAGATAAGCAGCTCTGTTTCTATAGTAGTCAAGAGATTAAATTGAGATAGCAAAACCTGTCTATTCGTATAAAGTGGTTCATTTGGAGACCTGGCATATTCTAGATCTATTCTGGTAATTTTACTGAGTAACTCAGATGCCTGCTGTTTCAAATTTATTTTTTTGAGAAAAATATGAAATACAGTAATCCCTCCTCGATCGCGGGGATTGCGTTCCAGACCCCCCCGCGATAGGTGAAAATCCGCGAAGTAGAAACCATATGTTTGTATGGTTATTTTTATATATTTTAAGCCCTTATAAACTCTCCCACACTGTTAACATTATTAGAGCCCTCTAGACATGAAATAACACCCTTTAGTCAAACGTTTAAACTGTGCTCCATTACAAGACAGAGATGACAGTTCTTTCTCACAATTAAAAGAAAGCAAATATATCTTATCTTTAAAGGAGTGCCGTCAGGAGCAGAAAATGTCAGAGAGAGCTAAAAAAGAAAAGCAAACAATCAAAAATCAATACATGCTTTTAAGTATACAGAAGCACCGATAAATCGGCTTTTTGTAGAAGAGCGTCCGTGTCCTCTGTGCAAACAGCCCCTCTGCTCACACCCCCTCCGTCAGGCAAAGAGAGTGAGAAAGATAGAGAGAAGCAAACAAGCGCCACGCGGGAAGCATATCTTATAGCATTGAGGAGTATTAGTTAATATGTAATACATGCTCTGATTGGGTAGCTTTTAAGCCAACCGCCAATAGCATCCCTTGTATGAAATCAACTGGGCAATCAAACTGAGGAAGCATGTAACCTAAATTAAAGACCCATTGTCCGCAGAAAGCGCGAACCAGCGAAAAAATCCATGATATATATTTAGATATGCTTACATTTAAAATCCGCGAAAGTCAAAGCGCGATATAGCGAGGGATTACTGTAATCTCTCCTCTTAATATACCTGCTAAGTATAATATATAATATACTAGCAGAATACCCGCACTTCGCAGCGGAGAAGTAGTGTGTTAAGGAATAACGTAACATGATTGACAATGTAATTGTTTTGTCATTGTCATGAGTGTTGCTGGCATATACAAACTGGATTCCAAAAAAGTTGGGACACTAAACAAATTGTGAATAAAAACTGAATGCAATGATGTGGAGATGGAAAATGTCAATATTTTATTTGTAATAGAACGTAGATGACAGATCAAACGTTTAATCCGAGTAAATGTATCATTTTAAAGGAAAAATATGTTGATTCAAAATTTCACGGTGTCAACAAATCCCAAAAAAGTTGGGACAAGTAGCAATAAGAGGCTGGAAAAAGTAAATTTGAGCATAACGAAGAGCTGGAAGACCAATAAAAACTAATTAGGTCAATTGGCAACATGATTGGGTATAAAAAGAGCTTCTCAGAGTGGCAGTGTCTCTCAGAAGCCAAGATGAGTAGAGGTTCACCTATTCCCACAATGTTGCGCAGAAAGATAGTGGAGCAATATCAGAAAGGTGTTACCCAGCGAAAAATTGCAAAGACTTTGCATCTATCATCATCAACTGTGCATAACATCATCCGAAGATTCAGAGAATCTGGAACAATCTCTGTTTAAGGGTCAAGGCCGTAAAACCATACTGGATGCCCGTGATCTCCGGGCCCTTAACTGACACTGCACCACAAACAGGAATGCTACTGTAAAGGAAATCACAGAATGGGCTCAGGAATCCTTCCAGAAACCATTGTGAGTGAACACAATCCACGTGCCATCCGCCGTTGCCAGCTGAAACTCTACAGTGCAAAGAAGAAGCCATTTCTAAGCAAGATCCACAAGCTCAGGCGTTGTCACTGGGCCAGGGATCATTTAAAATGGAGTGTGGCAAAATGGAAGACTGTTCTGTGGTCAGGTGAGTCCCGATTCGAAGTTCTTTTTGGAAATCTGGGGCGCCATGTCATCCGGACCAAAGAGGACAAGGACAACCCAAGTTGTTATCACGCTCAGTTCAGAAGCCTGCATCTCTGATGGTATGGGGTTGCATGAGTGCATGTGGCATGGGCAGCTTACATGTCTGGAAAGGCACCATCAATGCAGAAAAATATATTCAGGTTCTAGAACAACATATGCTCCCATCCAGATGCGTCATCTCTTTCAGGGAAGACCCTGCATTTTTCAACAAGATAATGCCAGACCACATTCTGCATCAATCACAACATCATGGCTGCGTGGAGAAGGATCCGGGTACTGAAATGGCCAGTCTGCAGTCCAGATCTTTCACCTATAGAGAACATTTGGCGCATCATAAAGAGGAAGGTGCGACAAAGAAGGCCCAAGACGATTGAACAGTTAGAGGCCTGTATTAGACAAGAATGGGAGAGCATTCCTATTTCTAAACTTGAGAAACTGGTCTCCTCGGTCCCCAGACGTCTGTTGAGTGTTGTAAGAAGAAGGGGAGATGCCACACAGTGGTGAAAATTGCCTTGTCCCAACTTTTTGGGATTTGTTGACACCATGAAATTCTGAATCAACATATTTTTCCCTTAAAATGATACATTTTCTCAGTTTAAACTTTTGTTCCGTGATTTATGTTCTATTCTGAATAAAATATTAGAAGTTGGCACCTCCACATCATTGCATTCAGTTTTTATTCACGATTTGTATAGTGTCCCAACTTTTTGGAATCGGTTTGTATATATATATATATATATATATATATATATATATATATATATATATATATATATATATATATATATATATATATATATATATATATATACATATATATATATATATACATATACATATATATACACACATACATACATTATATATATATATATATATATATATATATATATATATATATATAATATTATATATATAAGGGTTGATAAGTTATGATCTGTTACAAACTAAGTAACTATCTTTGCAGCATTAGATGCTATCGCTGTTACTGTTGACTATCTGTCTGGATTTCAAACACAATTAAAGTCTCTGGACATTATAATTTTGTGAGTGTTCACACTAGGATAGATACTAATACATTTTGGAAGAAAGCTCTATCATCCATGTTAGGTGCATAGATATTTATCAAAACTAGCCAATACGCCGCATAATCAGGCCGGTTTTTTAATGATTTTTAAGCACAGGGAGAAAAGTAACATTTGAAAAATCGGTAATGTAACAAATAGGCAAGAAAAGTAACATTGTAACAATGCATGGAACAAAGACACCCGACCACGGTAGTAGCGATGTGGGAGGGGGGTGTGTACAAAGTGTAGGGACGTAACCAGTGGGAGTGTATGAGTCGCACTTAGTGGGAATTCCACGTTTGCAGCCCGAATGGGGTTCAACGGCTTACCCGCCTCTCTGCGCCAGGTAGACACACACTAAATCTCATGCATAATTATTTATTGAATGCTAAACACTTCTGGAAAGACACGGTTGTCTAAAACAGGTTAAAACATATATATATATATATATATACACATATATATATATATATATATATATATATATACACATATATATATATATATATATATATATATATACATACATATATACATATATATATATATATACATATATACATATATATATATATATACATATATATATATATATATATATATATATATATATATATATATATATATATATATATATATATATATATATATATATATATATATATATATATGTATATATATATATATATATATATATATATATATATATATATATATATATATATATATATATATATATATATATATATATATATATATATATATATATATATATATATATATATATATATATATATATATATATATATATATATATATATATACATACATACATACATCTATACACATGTATATACACATTTATATATACAAATCTACATATATATATCCACATATATATATATATTAGGGTGGGACTCGATTAAAAAATTAATCCAATTAATTAGAGGCTGTGTAAGAATTAATCTTGATTAATCGTATGTAATCGCACACGAATTTGCCCCAAATCGCAAATGTTTTTTTTTTAATTTAAAAGTGTTTTAGTGGGCTTACAGAATCAAATAATAGACATGTACATGAATATTGTAAACTGAAGCTGTTTTAATTTCTGAAAAAAAGCCTTTAAACTGCATTTGAATTCAAAACAGAAACAAAAATATCATCCCTGGTTAAAATTGGGCAGACTTAAAAATAAAGTGGTAGTTTAAGTACTTTAAGTAGATTTTCAGAATAGTATTGTCTTTAAATAATAATAACCAAAATTTCAACATAAAGTGCAGTTTTTCTTCTTAAAAAATAAGTCAGAAACATAAAAGGTAATTTGACCAACTTAATCTTTAAACTCTGAGTAACCTTAGCCAAAATTATTTTGTACATTAGGCTAAAACAGTGTGATCATTGAACATTTTGTAATTAGATGTAATTAGAATTACTAACGGTCACGGAAGTCCAATGATCCCCAGTAAGAGCCACAAAGTCTGCTTTCTGTAATGCATCTAATTTTGCTTGCTTTTCATTGTGCACAAAACCATGCTTTTATCAAGGCTTCGCGGAAGTCGAAATGATCAGTCGTAGGAACGCGCTTTATTCCGACTCTAACATTTTTGTAGCTGTGATGTGTGCATCAGTGTAATGGATGTACCAGGAAATGATGCATTGACAAAAGTTCCCGCTTGCTTGGAATTGAAAGTGTGATTAAATGCGTTATTTTTAACGCGTTATGGAGTACATGCATCGAAGCTTCTCAGCTGTGCTTGTGCTAATAAAGGGAAACATTTTAAAAATAACGTAACATGATTCTGCGTTAACCTAATATTTTTCATACGCCCCAAACCAAGGAGATGAAGGTAAAATGAATCAGTAGCGCGACATACTCAGTGCATCCCTCTCGGAATCGAACCTCGAATGTCGGCATTAGAGGCTTAAGACTCTACAATTGAGCCACAGCATGTGGCTTGTCTATGCGAGTATGTACTGTAGATAGGGGTATATATATACATTTAAATATATACCCGCGTATCGCAGTGGAGAAGTAGAAGTTATGAAAAGAAAAGGGAACATTTTAAAAATAACGTAACATGATTGTCAATATACAGTAATTGTTTTGTGAGTGTTATTGAATGTTGCTGTCATCAAGGATTTGATTATCATTATTTGTTTCAATCAGGGTCGATTTGTACGATGTGTTGTGTTCAAGTTACATTCCGTGTTTGTCAATCGCTGTAAAGATGACAGGTTTCATTCATCGATTCGTTTCTTACTGCATCAATAAACAGCTCGTCTTCTTCTTTATCTGAGACCTGACACACTGCATGCACGGGTTTTTTACACTGTCTTCCTTTAGCGGACATTGACTTTTTCCACCGTGTGCTTTGTTTCCACAGTAGCTGCATTTATGAATATGCTTATCAGACGCTTCATATTTTTGCTGCCTTTTCAATTGTGTAATTCGGTTTTGTTCAGCGCTCTTTGGAACTGTTGCTTTTATCTGTGCACTGCGCCAGTTCACGTGAGCCACTCGGTGTACTTGCATCGAAGGTTCCCAGCTGTGCTGGTGCCATCTCGTGCTATGTCCATAGCTTTATTTAATGTTACCTTAGTCCTGGCACTTAAAACTTTCTCGCAGTTTCGCTGAGTTTGTGTCAAACACCACCCTGACCATCTCATCTTCCTCTCCATAAGCACAGTCCTTCACCCGTGAATATTTACCCGTGGCAGTTTGCTATTGGATTGCCGCTGACGGACGGCCTTCTATGGGCAGGCACTAAATTACAAACGCCAGCGGCAGCCTGTCTATGAACTTAATTTAAAGTGTAGGTTTACATCGTGCTTTGTTTCAAGTAGCAGAACTCGCTTCTTATTGTTTCGCTGCCTTCTCAATTATATAATGCATGTTTTCTTGAGCGCTTTTTTGAGGTCTTCCTAGTTTTCTATGTACTGCGTGATTACGTGGGAGGCGTGATGATGTCACACGAAACTCCGCCCCCACGGCGTTGAAGCTCATCTCCATTACAGTAAATGGAGAAAACTGCTTCCAGTTATGACCATTACGCGTAGAATTTCGATATAAAACCTGCCCAACTTTTGTAAGGAAGCTGTAAGGAATCAACCTGCCAAATTTCAGCCTTCCACCCACACGGGAAGTTGGAGAATTAGATGAGTGTGATGAGTCAGTGAGTGAGTGAGTGAGTGAGTGAGTCAGTGAGTGAGTGAGTGAGTGAGTGAGTGAGTGAGTGAGTGAGTCAGTGAGTCAGTGAGTGAGTGAGGGCATTGCCTTTTATTAGTATAGATATGTCACTCGCTCGCTTCTTATTGTTTCGCTGCCTTCTCAATTATATAATGTATGTTTTCTGAAGCGCTTTTTGGAGGTCTTCCTGGTTTTCTACGCACTGCATTGACAGTCAGTTCACGTGATTACGTGGAAGGCGTGATGATATCACACGAAACTCCTCCCCCCCACGTCTTTCCAGCTCAACTCCATTACAGTTAATGGAGAAAAATACCTTCCAGTTATGACCATTAGGCGTAGAATTTCGAAATGAAACCTGCCCAACTTTTGTAAGTAAGGTGTTAGGAATGAGCCTGCCAAATTTCAGCCTTCTACCTACACGGGAAGTTGGAGAATTAGTGATGAGTGAGTGAGTGAGTGAGTGAGGGCTTTGCCTTTTATTAGTATAGATAATTTTAGAATTAGAGAAATTGCCTATCATCACGACATATCGCCCTTCAGAATCAGATGTTGCATCTGAAACTACAAATGGAATAGATCTATGTATTAAGATTCCCACAGTCCTGGTTTTCTTTGTATAGTTGGAGTTCTTTGCAATCGAAACTGGTCCTTGCTTAATAAGTGACTCTCCTGTAAAAATACTACCTTGGCATTTAAACTTGTTAAGTAAGTGAATACTTTCTTTCTCTTTAATTCATGATTGAGACCCTTGACATTCCAGCTCACAAAGTTCATTATTTGGTAATGGAAATATTTCTTCTGAACTTCTGTTGACATTTTGTAGTGTTAGGTTAAGGTAGTACATTGTTACATATGATAGCTTTGACGTAGATTTCATATTATTGCCAAATAATACAATTATGGAGAGTATTGTTATGTTGGCACTAACGGTTATTGATGTATAATAAATACATCAAAAAGAAACAGCATTGCTCTCTTTCTCCCCACCAACAAATGTGTGCTTCTGCAAGTAAGGTAAACCACACTTCTTGAAGTACCAGTCCTCTGACATGCCAAGAAACAGAGCATTTCTAGAGTAAAATGAACTCCTCAGCAGTGGTGTAGAAAAGGTTAAAACTGAGATATCTTGTGACAGTCCAAACATAATAAACTAAGGATATGATATTATAAAAAAAAAGGCTGGTTATGTCATTAAAGTTTAAGAAAAAGTCAATAGCTGGTTACTTTGTGGTAGCCAAAGTGTGCATATAATTAATGGAAGAAATTTCAAAATAATAACTGAAGCTTAAAGAAACTGTGAATAGTTGTTTACATTTTGGTAACCAAGTAGTCAAGATGTAGCCATAAGCCATAAGTTGCTAAAATGTGCAAATAATTAATGAAAGTATCAATATAATGACTACAAATTAAAAAAAAGGGAAAGGGATACCCCGAAAAGAAAATAAAAAATATATAATACATAGTTACAGCAAATGTTGTTGCAGAGTTGAGCTGAATCTTCGTTTGCCTTGCCAGAGCACAGTGTGACTCAATATCGTGTTTTTCAAAAGAAAGTCAGGATCAGTCTTCTTAGCTCTGTATCTGCTTTGTCTGACGAACTAACAAAGTAAAACTGATCTTAAATAACTACTTCTAGTTGGCAGGGTACAGGAGACTGTATCTGATTCAGTGTATCTGATTACAGCTCCACGTAAGCACTGTTTAATGCTGTACAATGAGACATGTTTAGCAGCTGTTGAAGGGGAGAAATCTGGGAAAATACAAATGCCATTACTTTCAAATATAATCTCATCTTTCTGTTTGAGAAAGGACAAAAAGTTTTGTTTGGCATGTAGTTTGCTGAAAAGGACAATTAGGCTTTTCGGTTTGGAGGCATTCGATCCACATATAAAGTAGGCTGCTGAGATCTCGATGTCCGATTTAAAAGCCTCTCCAATTATTTTAAAGAATAGTTCAGCTATGAATTACACTGAGTTTAGGCTTTCCCATTTTTCAGGAAGACGTTCAATTCTGATATTGTTCCTTCTATATATATCATCCAGCGTAGCCCGTTTTGTCAGCATGTACTTTACATTCTGATTTTGCAGTCATTGCTTTTTCATACACGGCAGAAGCCGATGGTTCAGCTATTTCAATATGAGTCGTAAATGATTGTTTAATATCTTCAAGGTGAGCAGTAAGTACTCTAATTTTATTCTCTAACTTACTCAAATTTTCCTGTATTTTTTTCATCAGTTTTTCGTCACATTTCTGTAAAGGTTGTAGTAAACTTAGTATTTAAACAGGTCTTTTATATCCTAATGCTGTTTTTCATTTTTCTTATTTAGGACCCTTATTTTTTTCTTTACTTCCTTATTGTCCTTTATATCTCGCTTTATATCCCTCCCTGAGTGAGGTAATAACTACCTTCAGCTTGGAGAGTGTGTTTCAAGTCCAGTGGGGGATGAAAATGCAGACCCTGCAGAGAGTATTAGCTGAAGCTGACAGTGTGAATGAAAAGGCCATGCTCAGCTCTAATAGTCCTCTTGGAATTGATGAATACTCTTTGTCCTCCTTACTTGCAGTTTCTCTGATGCTGCTACTGATGCTGCAGCATCAGTTCCTGGCAGGTCCATACCTTCACCCATCTGTTCCAGGTCCGCCTCTGGGAGGCCTTACCATGAAAGTGAGGCCAGTTTAGACTTTGATGGGGCTTTTGCTGCCTGATCCTTGTTCTTTTGAGCCCTTTGTTTGCTGCTCATGCTTATTTGTAGTTGCATGTAGTATTATTAAATCCCCTTGGGATGAGTAAATGTAGGATATCTCGGAATGATATTTAAAAAAAAGGGTAAGATAACACTGGTGCTTACGGAGCTCGACTTACATGTCCATCTCTAACACTGGATGAGGCCAAATACCAAAAAAATACTCGATTCAATACTTTAAAAAGCTTAGCAGTTTGTGATATAACACACAAACAAATTACATCTGAACAGAGAGGAAGACTGAAAGAGGGAGCAGAATGCCAGGTTAAGATAAACGCATTCCTAAACAGATGAGATTTAAGTTGTTTTTTTTTAAAGAATGAATTGAGTCAGCTGATCTAATTAATTTCGTGTGGTCATTCCAATGTCTGGGCACTATACAGCTGAAGGCCCCATCACCCTTAGAGTGCAAATTAGTGCGGGGCACAAAAAGATCATAAGAATCAGAGCATGTTCTCCATTCTGGACAGTAGAATATCATGTCTGGCCGTGTCAAAAACTGCAGTGAGGTCTAACAGAATTAATATGATGGTTTGTCCAAAGTGCTGACATAAACAAATCATTGGTTACCCAAAGAACACAACTGTAGTGCACCCTGTAACCAGACTGAAAGGGTTCCATCAAATTATTATAAGTTAAATATTTGTTGAGTTGTGAGGATACAACATGCTAAAAAAATTTTGACAGAAAATGTAAGTGAGATATAGACCAAAAATTGCTGAGACTGTCTGCATCAAGACAAGACTTTAACATTGGGATTACATAAAAAAAATTTAAAATTGGCTGACACAAAGCCAGTGTCAAGGGATGCATTTATTATTGTCATTACAGTCGGGATTATGATATGAAGGAAGGATTTAAGAAGTGTGGTGGGGTCCAGTATGCAAGTAGTCAGTCTCATCTTACAGGTCATTAATAAATGCAAATGTGACTGGTGAAAAATTTGAGAGAGAAAAAAAAACAGGATGGAGTGGGAAGATAGGGAAAGATAGAAATGTTAGTTGAATTATATATATATATATATATATATATATATACTGTAGATACACCCACACGCATAAGGAAATGTATGCTTTAATGTATAAATAAAAAATTGGTGCTGATCTGCCTAGTCAAAGCAAGTAAGTGATACTTGCCAATAAGATTTGAACTAAAAAACTACTGACTTGCTCAAAACTTTCAAACTGACAATCATCAACAGCCACAAGTTTATGTCAACTGACAATCCACAAGATTGTGACTTACACACCTGACTACCACAACAAATAACTTTGCGTTCCAATACAGATTAGACTTTTCTTTATGACAGATGTAGCAGTTTTCAGATAAGATTTGGTTACATACGCGTACTTAAAACAAATAAAACTTACCGATGTTTGTCCAGCTCACTGAGTTGCTGTTGCAGAGCATCCACTTTATCCTTTAAATTCTGCTTAACTTTAAAGTCTTTTTCTTCGACTTCTTTCTTCTCCTTCTCTAAAATCTCCAGTCTTTGACATAATGACACATAACAAATCATTTTGAAGACAATAAGCCACTTATTTATCTCATCAAAAGTTAGCAACCTCTAATAACCTAGTGAGATTAACACAATAAATAATCAGGATCCAAAGGTTGAAAAGGGGCTAATTTCAATCATAATTCTTTGATTTTACAGGAATAACAGTTTTGTGCAAAAAAATGCATTCCAACATCTAAGTGAAAGGTCTTGTTACTTAGATTCTCTCTCTCTTGTGGCGCGGTTGAATCTTAGTTTGCTTTGTTTTTTTTGTTTGACTCTTTCATTTGCTCTACAAGTTAATTTGTCATGTATCTCCCAAATATAAATTCTTCCCTAGTATGTCTGTTCTGATGCCAGCCAAAAACTACTCTGACCTGCCAATCTTCCAAATTTAGAACCATCAGCACATTAAAGCAACTATTTGCTACACATGTACATGGTCTAAACTGCTTATTCAGCTCAGGGACATGGGATCCAGTATATTGGAATTACTGGCTGTAAAGCATCAACCAATCCTAGAATGCGAACCAGTCTCTCACCGGGCATATTTTCTTTCTAAATATACGAAAAAAATCATGTTGCTTGTGCTTATTTTTGAGTAACGTTTTAAATTTAAAAAATAAAATTAATAAATTTAAAAAATAAAAAAGTGACCACTACCAACTAAGAAAAAAGTCACAACAATCACAATTTAAGATCAGAAATTAAGTTTTCATAAAAAAAACAAATCTTTGTCATTCTATTTCTCAGCAGGTAAGAGCACAGGGGGGAAAAGTTAGCTGAGTAAGGTACTACATCCCCTAAATTACACTGGTGTCTGAGTGCTAACTCCACTATTCTCCACCAGGTAAATGAGGAAGATGTCCCTTCTCTTTTACCTTGCTTCCATCTCTTGCATCCCAATGACCATTCGATTCAGCTTCTCTTCTAGCTGATGAATTGCCTCGTTCTTCTGACTGATTTGAAGGTCCGCATTCTGAAACAATCATCAAAATGTCTAAAACACAGTAATCATATTTTTAAATGCTCTAACTAGACTGCCTCTCTATTGCATACCTGGCCTTTGTTGAACATCTGAAGGTTGATGGTCTTCACTTCATCTAGCTGTTGTCGCAAAGCCACCAGTGTGTCTTGCTTCTCATGGGTATCCTTCTCAAGTAGTTTCATGGCAATCTCCATCTCTTGCTTCATCCCCACCTGTAGCTCCAGCTCCCTCTCAAGCTCCTAAGTAACACAAACTACAATAAGCCATTTTGATGAAAACTCTTACATAATGCCTTTGACTCAATATTATTGCTTGAATCATTCGAATATCAGATGAGAAAATATGACAGTGGTATGTACAGTATGAGAGGTGATATTGCATTTAAAGACAGTAAAAAAACCCAAAAGCTTGCCACTAGACACAGGTAGTGGATGACTAATGCTTCAAACAGGTACAAAACCTGTTCTTCCGCTATGCAGTAATGCAAAGTGTTTACTGCTTATTCACACTGGCAGCTAAATCTTTGGGATTACTGACCTGCCGAATCCGCTTCTCCTCTCTATACTGCTTCCACACTTCATTGTACATTTCATCCAGTCCTTGCCGCGACTGTCTATAAGTTTCCAATTCTACTTCGGAGTCTTGCTTTGTAACCTGTACAAAAAAAAAAAAAAACTATATAAACACTTATTTCCTTGTAGCATATTCAATACTTGGAGTGAAATCTTTCACCATAAATATGAATGAAACACATCCAATATTATTACAATCTGTATGGCTGTTTGGATCTTGCAATGAATAAATTCTCTTCAGTTTGTAAGTTCTCCCACTGCCTGTGTCTGTTTTATCCGAGGACTTTCTTTTACTCCCATATCCCAAAGAATGTTAGGGTAATTGGCCATATGCATAAGCATCAGTGTAATTTTGAGTTTGCCTTAAGATGGAGTGGAGTCCTATTTAGGGTTGGTTCAAGAGGCTCAGACTCCTTATGATTTTGTAATGAAAAAGAAGAATAATTCCGAAAGCTGAGATTTTTTTCAAAGAAATAAACATCTGTTAATATATTCATACACTCATGTACACATCCACACTCATTTACACAAAGTCAATCTACGTTGCCAAACAATGTAACCTGTATGCCTTATAGAAGAAAATCCAGATTACCTGAAAAACACATTTGGTAAAATTAACAGTGTTTTCAACTTTCAAACGTAGACATCCCAGTCACAACCAACATGCATTATTTATTGCTTAAGGATTTTCATTTAGTTCACTGCAATGTGACAACTGCAATAAGGTTATTCATACTACAATATGTATAAGACACTGAACTGATCACGAGTACCCAAGCAAAAAAAATTATATATGTGTCAATTCAAAATTGCAAGTACCAGGAAAACATAAAATAACTGTTCAGCAAATGTGGCATACCATAGCACCAATTAATGTTTTAGTAGTTAGAAAGGAAAAGACAGGTGTTTACTGTCAGTGAAAATTGTTATACACAGTCGCACAAAGAAAAAAGTTCTATCATAGAGATGAAAGAAAATGTAAAATGCATCAGCCATTTTAAACACAAAATTAAGGTTGTGATACACTTGCTAGAAACCTTTCAGTTAAAGAATGAGCCAAATACTGAAGAACACCAATTGGAATTAGGGAAAGTGCATTCAAGACAGATAGTGGCACAATTTCCCACTATTGGTTGTAAATGTCTGTAACAGATGACTGTGTGCCTTGACAGCTTTTAAAATATATCTAGTAAGATATTACAGCAACATAGCTGTAAGTTAAAAAAATGAAGATGATGGTTTCAATGGTCTTCTCTAATTTGTACAATTTATGTTTCTTGTGTTTCTTAAATTAAATGACAATGCACATTCCAAAGTGTAATTAACCTACACAATACATACATCTTATTTAAATAAGATTCCTTCCCCCTACCTAAGAAAATAATTTAATATGAAGTAATACTGTAACTACAAAGATACCAAAAACATCCAATAGCATGACAATGGCCCAGTAGATTCAAAAAAGAAGGATTGCTATATGATCAGTATTTCTTCTCCTCTAGTTTTATTGCCATAATCCGATTGAAATATTTGTACAATCTAGCCTAAGTTGATCTTTAGTATTTAAACAGATCTCCAATAATAAAGCTGAAATGAACTATGTGCGTCCACCCTTGACATTCTGACTAATAAAGCTAAAGGGAATTTTAAACTTCACTTTGCTAATTAATTTACAGTTTCAAGAAAGCATTCATTGTCTAAGTTGGGAAAAAGTATGTGAACTCTTTAATTTGGTAGGTAACAGAAACTTCTTTAGTAGCAATAACTGCTGCAAAACATTTTCTCTATCTACTGATTTACATGTGTAATTAATGCAGAAATACAGGTTAATACATTAAGATACATTTACACAAATTTTGTCTTCCGACTATTGATACTTCTTGTCCTTTTCAGCTTGGTATTTTAGCTTCCCCTCATATTGTGTCAGAATTGGATTTAATTGTTGAAAAAGTTACCATGCTGAAACCTACAAACAAAAAGTTGTATGTAATTATATGAATAAGAAACAAAGAAGCTGAAAATAGGATCTCTTTTTTGACATAACTGTCATAAAAATAAAAAGTTATAAACATTGGCCTAATAGTATTGCCTACTTTGTCATGGCTTGTTCTCTAGAACATCAAAGTCAGTTGAAAGGCAGCAGCTTCATATGAAAGAAAGAATATGTCTAAAATCTCATGTTCACACCTTCTGAGCTCACCTCAACTCTTCTTTCACTGCTTTCTCGGATAGAACTGTTCTCCATCTTCAGCTGTTCCTGCTCTTCCTTCAGAGAATGTATTCTGTCTGTTGCTGCTGTTAGCTGTAAATGACAATGCAAGTTTACAAAGAACTTAAGGAAGATGAAGATAAATGCACAGCAATCTGACTTAGTTTTAATGCTTAAGGTAAGAGGCTTCTACACACCATATCCAGCTAAATAAACACATCTGCCCTACAACTCTACTCTGAATTCTAACTCTTTATTTCTTGTTAGGAACCACATAAAACTGGAAGTGAGGGAATTAATATTAAAAGAGTTATTACTTCTGACCACTTTCTCCCACTCATAAGACATTGTCCAGATATATAATTTCCGTGCATATATAAAACACAGCTTGCAAGAAGTAAGATACGTGTCAGTAAATGCTTACTATTTTAAACACTAACTTGGGATAAGACTCATTAAAACATTAAACTGAAACATGGAAAAAATTAGACAGAAGAAACAAAGGGGAGGGTTGAAATGAAGCACAATATCCTTTTAAACAAAAATTTAAAGCAGCCTGAAATGTTAACGCTTCAAAAGTAAATAAGTACCTCCTCAATCAGCTTGGAGTTTGTCCTTTCAAGGGAGTCTATTTTTGCCTGTAGATCATTAACTGTACAGCTGTGAAACAAACCAAAAAAAAGTTCAACATCCTGTAGTTACAATGACTCCATGTGCAACACAGGCATCCATAAGACTACCAGACACTCAACAGCAATCAATTATCTTAGCAAGCCACAGCATTACTTTAAATATCCTATTTAAGTAATACTTAGTTCACTAAATCACAGAATAAAATTTGTTTAGTTCTTTAAAGTGTAGTGTTAAAAATATATATATATACAAGGAATGTTCAAAAAATTTCTGCACTTTTCTTTTTTTAAAACTCTATTTATTAAGAATCTGAAAAACAAATTAGATCACTTTTCTACACAGTCACCTTCCTTTGCAATGCAATCTTCCTAGCGTCATACCAACTTTTAAATGCCCAATTACTACTCCTTCACCGTTTTCCAACAAAAATACGAAAGTGTGGACTTTTTGAATGTCCCTCGTATATTCATAAGTCTGAATAGCAATCTGATTATTTGGTTGGTAACCTACCAGATAACACTTGTGGTTGGTAGGCCTGTTGGCAAACATCTGCCACATCTTCTCATTGCAAGAAGCAGATCATAGACATATGATACAGTACCTGCCAAATAATACAAAGAGTACACAACACGTGTTTCACCCTAATTGGGGCTCATTAGGTAAATGCACCTTTGCTTCCCCTTATGGGGATCAAACCTCAAAATGTCAGCACCTAAGGCGACACTTCTGACGTTCGTTTGCTCACTTGACAGGGTGAAGATCAGAGAATTTATTACATTCAGAGGACTGAATTGCAATCTGATTATATGGATGGTTACCTACCAAGTAACGCTTATGGTTGGTCAGTCAAAATCCACCACATCAAGAGTACTCTTTGCATTATGTGGCAGGAACTCTATCACATATACATACATACACACACACAAATAATTATATATAAATATACTTCAGGGAATATCCGGAATCAAACTCATCAAGAGTAACATTTCATTTTAAATATCAAGCAAAGTTGAATTCAATTATTCTCCCATTCACTAGCTAAACAGAGTTAAGTTAAACACCCCGAAGCTAGCAAGTGAGTGAAGAAGGCCCCTCCACTCGCCCTGATGCGTGTTTCTTGAGTTTATGCAAATAAATCAGTACCATGAGTGAACTATGATACATAGCAAAATGAGAGAAGTCGCAGAATCAACCGGAATGTTGAAGCAAGTTATAGAAAAAAAAAACCCTATCTAAATCCATAAGTAGTTCTCTCGTGAAAAGCAGACAGACATACAGACAGAGAGACATTGGATTTTATATTATATATTAGTAAACCTTCAAAATAATGAGCAGTTAAAGTCTCAACAGCATTCTCAGAATTTCTGGAGCTTAGAAGTGCCAGATAACTAAGAATCTTCATCAAGCAGCTCTGAAAATGTCTGCAATTTGTTTGGGTCTACACACCTCTGTGAATCTTCCTTTTCTGACATGAACATCATAAAATCAAAGTTCAGAACAAGACTGACAGATGAACATTTAAATTACTCCATAAGAGTGAACCTAAGTGGCTACACACTCCACCATACACCTCTCTTGTTGACTCCACGCAGTGCCAGTCATCTGACTAACTAAATAACACATCACACATGCAACTGGACATGTGAATACTCTTGTGAACACAAAATGACAAATGAATAAGTAATATATGTGTATTTGTAATTGCATTGTTTTGTTTTGACAGCTTTCATGTTTTATTTCAATAGTGTGAGATACACTAGAAAATGCATACAGACATTGTGGCGGACAGCCGGGAACCATGCCCGGCAGGGACGCCCCTTTGATACTGGATCTGGGGGAGCAGCCATGGGATGCACACTACATCCCCCGGAACATTTGGTGGCAGCCCCCCTGGGTTGCATTGGGGCCAATACCTTGGAACACCGGAGCTCATCTCTGTTGGGCTCCGTGGCCACTGCCAGTCTTCCTGAGCCTGAGTGTGCGGCAATGCAGCCACACCCTTTATTGCAGCCTAATCTAGGTTAACTGCCACCTGGATCACTTCCGGGTAAACTATAAAGGAAGCCTGTGGCCACTACTCAGGGCGCCAGAGTCGGAAGGAGGAGGACGAAGATACCTGGGAGGAGCAGTGGAGAAAGAAAAGTGTGGTTTGGGGTGATTTATTTTGTGTGTTGTTTTGGGACTGTGTTAGGGCTGAGGGACACGGGGAAGATGTGGACCTCAGCTGTAGA
Organism: Polypterus senegalus; assembly: GCF_016835505.1. NCBI lineage: Eukaryota > Metazoa > Chordata > Cladistia > Polypteriformes > Polypteridae > Polypterus > Polypterus senegalus. The sequence continues at coordinate 121,505,157 of NC_053166.1, read as the reverse complement.
AAAATAAACCTTTTCATTTATTTCTATATGCACCTCCGTTGTCAGTCTGTGTCGGGTCGACGCCTATATAGCATCTTTGCCACAACATACAAAATACACTTGCAGGTGAACTAAATATACTTTGTGATATTTTAATGCAAAATGCGAGTTGTGGACACCAACATTTTGTAACTGTTCAGGCAAAACAAGCTTATTCAATTTGTTTGGGTTGAAACAGTCTATGAGAATAAACATTAGAAAACATGAGTAGCTCTCTGCCATTTTCATTTTGTTAAAGTAGCTCCCAGGGGAAAAAAGGTTGGATACCCCTGATGTACTACCTCTCTCCACAAGTCAACACTCTGTGGGTATGCTGCAGACTGAGGACCCTTTTATACAAGCATATCAAAAGGTCAAGACAACAAGGCAGTGTACACAAAGGCATTAGTGTGCTAAGCGAAAATCCTCCAAAACATTTTCAGTAGACAACTTGTGCTTTAAAGAAATTGAAATATCTCACATTGCTGTACTTTAATTAATAGGTAACAAAAAGAAACAGAGCTTCTCTCTCTGCCAATTACATTTTCACAAACCGTGTGCTTTAACCATCTGTTGCATCTTTCCCACATTCAAGTTAAATAGTATTATATAGTATCTCACAAAAGTGAGTACACCCCTCATATTTTTGTAAATATTTTATTATATCTTTTCATGGGACAACAATGAAGATATGATACTTTGATACAGTGTAAAATAGTCAGTGTCAAGCTTGTATAACAGTGTAAATTTGCTGTCTCCTCAAAATAACTCAACATACAGCCATTAATGTCTAAACAAAAGTGAGTACACCCCTAAGTGAAAAATGTCCAAATTGTGCCCAATTAGCCATTTTCCCTCCCCGGTTTCATGTGACTCATTAGTGTTACAAGGTCTCAGGTGTGAATGGGGAGCAGGTGTGTTCAATTTGGTGTTATCGCTCTCACACCGGTCACTGGAAGTTCAACATGGCACCTCATGGCAAAGAACTCTCGGAGGATCTGAAAAAAAGAATTGTTGCTCTACATAAAGATGGCCTAGGCTATAAAAAGGCTGCCAACACCCTGAAACTGAGTTGCAGCACAGTGGCCAAGACCATACAGCGGTTTAACAGGACAGGTTCCACTCAGAACAGGCCTCGCCATGGTCAACCAAAGAAGTTGAGTGCACATGCTCAGCGTCATATCCAGAGGTTATCTTTTGAAAACAGACGTATGAGTGCTGCCAGCATTGCTGCAGAGGTTGAAGGGGTTGGGGGTCAGCCTGTCAGTGCTAAGACCATACGCCACACACTGCATCAAATTGGCCTGCATGGCTGTCGTTCCAGAAGAGAGCCTCTTCTAAAGATGATGCACAAGAAAGCCCGCAAACAGTTTGCTGAAGACAAGCAGACTAAGGACATGGATTACTGGAACCATGTCCTGTGGTGCGATGAAACCAAGATAAACTTATTTGGTTCAGATGGTGTCAAGCGTGAGTGGCGGCAACCAGGTGAGGAGTACAAAGACATGTGTGTCTTACCTACAGTCAATTATGGGGCTGCATGAGTGCTGCCAGCACTGGGGAGCTACAGTTCATTGAGGGAACCATGAATGCCAACATGTACTGTGACATACTGAAGCAGAGCATGATCCCCTCCCTTTGGAAACTGGGCCACAGGGCAGTATTCCAACATGATGACGACCCCAAACACACCTCTAAGATGACCACTGCATTGCTAAAGAAACTGAGGGTAAAGGTGCTGGACTGGCCAAGCATTTCTTCAGACCTAAAGCCTATTGAGCATCTGTGGGGCATCCTGAATTGGAAGGTAGAAGATAGCAAGGGCTCTAACATCCACCAGCTCCTTGATGTCGTCAAGGTTGAGTGAAAGAGGATTGCAGTGGCAACCTGTGAAGTTCATGTGAACTCCGTGCTCAAGAGTTAAGGCAGTACTCGAAAATAATGGTGGCCAAACAAAATTTTGACACTTTGGGCACAATTTGGACATTTTTCACTTAGGGGTGTACTCACTTTTGTTGGCAGTGGTTTAAAACATTTATGGTTGTGTGTTGAGTTATTTTGAGGGGACATTTACACTGTTATACAAGCTGTACACTGACTGACTACATTGTATCAAAGTGTCATATCTTCAGTGTTGTCCCATGAAAAGATATAATAAAATATTTATATAAATGTGAGGGGTATACTGACTTTTATGAGATACTGTAAATTAACATTTGCAGGTGCACTTTGACACAAAAAAAATCAAATTGCCTAATGTGCATCTGTTACAATCGGTAGTTATCTTATAGGTACAGCAATATTTTATTTTTTATAACATAAATTTATATATTTACTTTTTTAAACCAAGCTTTTGGAGTTCTTTAGGAAGAAGTTCAAACTCATACATCTGATTGCTGGCCTAGTTCTCTTCAATGTAAATAGATGTAATGACAAAAACATATGAATTCCCTACACATACCAAAAACAGCTATGAATTAATGGATGGCACACAAAAGATGTTCCTTTAACAGATATCAGAACATTTTTAACAAGTCTGCTGTGAATTGGGTCAAGAATTTTATTATGTGAATCAACAGAAAAGAGAAGGAAACTGGCCTTTTGCAAACCATAGCATCATTATACTGTATTAAATACTAAAGACTACATATTTCCGCTTGAAGTGTAATACCAACTTAACATGAAATTAATTTGCGAAATAACCAACCTTAAATGGCGATTCAATTCCTCAATGTAATGCTTCTGATCCAAAATTACTGTAAGCTTTCCATCACTGAAAAAGTTTAAGCATACAACACCCAATATAAGAACATTACAGGTGCAAGAAAGAAGAACTTTTAAATATTACAAAATAAGTTAACCAGTGGTGCATACTTTAGCAGTTTTTCCCAAAAAGTTATAAAAGGTACATTCTACTTATATTTCAAGATATTTTTGCTTTGCTCTAACAAAAGTGCACCAGCTTCTTTAAATTTGCTGGCTGTCTTGAATGAACAACTTACGTAAACTACTTGTGATCATTCAGTCTATGAATGGTCAGTCATTTTCTAACCCACTTAGTCCTGATCAAGGTCTAGGGTGGAGCCAGGGACATCCTAGCTAGCACAGGGCGCAAGGCAGGAACAAACCCTGGACAGGGTATCAGTCCATCACAATGTGAACACATACACACACCAGCCACAACATAGGGCCAATTTAGTATTGCAAATCTGCCTAACTTGCAGATCTTTGGACCGTGAGAAGAAATCCACTTAAATGTTCTGTGCAATATATAATAGCAAATACAATATAGTTAGGACATCACATAATATGCAAATAAAAAAAGCACACCAAAAATTGAACAAAGGGGCATTTCACATGGCTGTGGCAGAATTTCAACTTTCTAGCTTTAATTCAGAACACTGAAAGTTTTTTATGTGTGGACTGCTTGCTATTTAGCTTTATTCACCCTTTCTAAAGATGACTTGCTTTTGTGCTTTGGATTATTGTCTTGCTGCATGAACAAACTATGCTTCAGCTTCAGCTCACAGCCAGCTAACAGGACATACTATTTAATTTTCTAATACAGAGCAGAATTTGTGGTTCCTTCAGTTATGGCAAATGACCTAAGCATCAAAGCAGCAAAACAAACCTACAACCTCACACTAACACCACCATTTTACCATGGAATGCTGCATTTACTTTACACTTGAAGGGACTCTAGTTGTCTAAAAAGTTTGGGTTGTGTTTCAGCTATCCTTAGAACATTTTTCCAGAATATCTGAGGATCACATAGGTGCTTGCATGAGAGACAAGTCTTACGGTTCTCTTGGTTAGCAGTGGTTTATATCTTTCAACTTTCCATTTAATCCATTTTGTCCAGTTTCTTCTTAATTAGGTAGTCAGAAACACTGACCTTTGGTGAGCCAAGAAAAGTCTACAGATCTCTGGAATTTTTTTTTTTTTTAAAGAATTGTTTGTGACTTCTTGAACTAATTTATGCTACACCCATGGCATCATTTTGACAGGCTGAGTAATTCTGGGAATATTCACTGCTGTTGCAAGTGTATTTCATTTGAAGATCGCGGCTCACACTGTAGTTGAGTGCAGCTTTTTCCAGATTGAAAGATATGATAGAAACATTCAGTAAAAAACATCTCAAATAACAAGATAGAGTAAAAATACTGAAAATATCTGAAAAATACTGAAACAATATCAGGCATAGTACAAACACTAATTATACAGGTATACAGGTATGTATACACACACAGTATTGCATATACACAGTATTGTATACAATACTGTATATACACATATCAGTACTTTGATCTTCCTGTTCACTTATTTTTCTTTTATGTTGTCCCTTCATCATTATTTTTTTATCTTGCTTAGCATTATCAGGTTCTCTGGAACCAAAAAACTCATATGTTTTGGTACTTATATACTATTTAAATCATATTATGTATGGAGTATTTTAAAAATTACATTATGAATTATGTCTTACCTTAAAGCCTATAAGAAACTGACTTGCTATAAAGCCAACATAAACATTTATTTAAGTAATTAAGAAATATGCTCTTTACATATAAAGTAACTTGAATTTTCTTTTTATGGAAAAAAAAATACTTATTTTAAAAAAATCTATAAAAGGGTTATTCATCACTCTGGCTTTACTTATAATGTCCCTGCATGCATGCGTTTTAATTACTGAAAGCAAAGTTGATAAAAGTTTCACCACACCAAAATAGAAGACAAAACTTACTCTTTAGGGTTTTCACTGTACTGTGGGTCCTTCAAATACAGAGAAAAATCTATAACTCCAACCTGAACAAAAAAAAAAAAACTCATAATTTCATAAACTTAAGATCCTGATACAGTACATTAAAATTAAAGGCAAACATAGCCCTATATACATTTTGATGAAAAAGGATTTTCTCCCAGCAGCAGTGGTGCATTTACACTACTGGCCTAAAGAACTGGTGACAACTGTGCAATTATTAATTTAAAATCTACAGCAAAGATATGACTTACTGTTCAAGGTATTTAAGTCAATAATCTACTATATAATAAAACACTAAGGTCTGTGTGTGTGTCCTGTCCAATGTTCCCTCTAAGGAGTAGCATATAGTGAGCAAAAAACATTGTTTATGAGCGACATTTTGTTTAAGCCAAAACTTTATAAGCACCAATTTCCGCGATAAGTATGAGCGACGCAGTCGGAATGAGCGATCGTGCAGGAAGTATGAGCGACGCTCTGAATTCGTGTGAGCGATCACTCACGCGCTCAGCTTAGAGGAAACATTGGTCCTGTCCCTTAAAGCAATATGATTGGCAGGTTTGGCTTTGGTGTGATTGGTCAGTTTGACTTTGGTGATGCTATCAAAAAAGGATGTTTGAGTGTTAAGACACAAGAGGAGGAGAAAATTCATAGGAAGCACGCTCAGAGAGATGTCTTCAAAGAGGGGGAAGTATAAAAGTGGGCACAGTATGAAAGGCAGACTTTACAGTAATGCACTTGAGGGAGTCAACACCAGTGAAGAAAGGTTCAAACACATGAAAATACAGAGGAATGGTGCTAAGTTGGCCAAGAGACAGAATAATTTAAAAATATTTGCTATTACCTGCCTTAAACAGGTAGTGTAGCTAGTACCCAATATCTTTGCTTTAGACCACAGGGATGGCAAAAGGCTACCTGTGAAACATTAAGTCTAGAACTCTCAAACTAACCTCACAGAGACAATGGTAAAGAGAATGTGCTGAACACTCTGAAATTGGAGTCCAGAATGTACCAGCCACCTTCTGTCAAATACATGTCCCATGATTTAGCTAGCAAGATGATAATGATGAAATCAGGTAGGCATTTCCTTAAGATAGCAGTAGTATGTGGTTTGGCATTGCCCTTTTGAAAAACGGCAATTGGAAGGTCTACTGTAAAAGTAAAATTCATCAGTTTCTGCTATGCAGATCGCTAGCCATTGTAGAAAACTCCCTTTATTATGATAGTAGCCTTTCTTGAGGTATACTACTCAAGGATATTGCTAAATTATCCACATCTTTTCCAACTGAAAATCTGATTGTTAACTATTCCAGGGCAGAACCAGTATTTAAAGCTAAACATTTATCAAAGCCAGTCCACAGCATTAGGCTACTTACACAAAGCCACTCTGAATGTAATAAGAGAATATAAGTAGTCAAGGGCAGATGTCATATGGGACACAGTGAATGCAAACCCAGTTGAGTGAGTAATTTGCCAGTCATTAAAGGTACTGCACAGTGGTCCACACTGGGCACCATATCTCTGTAAAGTGCTGAAGTGGTTGGACAACCTGACGTACAATCCTCTGAAGTGACTCTGTATCATTCCTAAAAATTTGTCATCCTTCTTGCAACTATCATTGGCAGCTTCATCCCAGTGTGACATTTTATGGCCAATATAAAACACAATTAATTGGGTTGACTGCTGATCTCACCATGATTAACTATTTGAGCCTGAGTCATACTCAGTTGTTAAATGACTGCTAAATGAGTTAAGTATTTCTGGTGTGCTGCAGCAGCAGTAGAAAGGTCCCATGACCACCTATAATAAACTAATCATGATGGCGATGAGAGACACTCACCACGAAAACTGAACCATGATTTCTTAGTGTAGCTATTTTTTTAAACTAAATAAAGTGTATTTTTTAGGCATAAGCAAACATTCATATGTATGTATTCTTGAGAATAATGCTCTTTAATATACTGGGGTTGGGTTTGGGGGTGGAGCATTTCATTAGAAGATGGGGATGGGGCCAGTAGATAAATAGCACAAGTCAGGCATCTTTCAGTCACTATTTCAAAAACAACACATCCTTAAACATAATTAAAACTAAAGGAGACACTATTATTCAACAACACTTGGACAACACCAAGGTTGTGTTGTTCAGTTTTAATATACTGCTCAAAAGAATTAAAGGAACACTTTTAATCAGAGTATAACATAAAGTCAATGAAACTTATGGGATATTAATCTGGTCAGTTAAGTAGCAGAGGGGGTTGTTAATCAGTTTCAGCTGCTATGGTGTTAATGAAATTAACAACAGATGCACTAGAGGGGCAACAATGAGATGACCCCCAAAACAGGAATGGTTTAACAGGTGGAGGCCATTGACATTTTTCCCTCCTCATCTTTTCTGACTGTTTCTTCACTAGTTTTGCATTTGGCTACAGTCAGTGTCACTACTGGTAGCATGAGGCGATACCTGGACCCTACAGAGGTTGCACAGGTAGTCCAACTTCTCCAGGATGGCACATCAATACGTGTCATTGCCAGAAGGTTTGCTGTGTCTCCCTGCACAGTCTCAAGGGCATGGAGGAGATTCTAGGAGAGCTGGAGAGGGCCATAGAAGGTCCATAACCCATCAGCAGGACCAGTATCTGCTCCTTTGGGCAAGGAGGAATAGGATGAGCACTGCCAGAGCCCTACAAAATGACCTCCAGCAGGCCACTGGTGTGAATGTCTCTGACCAAACAACCAGAAAGACTTCATGAGGGTGACCCAAGGGCCCCATGTCCTCTAATGGGCCCTGAGCTCACTGCCCAGCAGCATGCAGCTCGATTGGCATTCGCCATAGAATACCAGAATTGGCAGATGCACCACTGGTGCCCTGTGCTTTTTACAGATGAGAGCAGGTTCACCCTGAGCACGTGACAGAAGTGAAAGGGTCTGGAGAAGCAATGGAGAACATTATGCTGCCTGTAACATCATTCAGCATGAGCAGTTTGGTGGTGGGTTAATGATTGTCTGGGGAGGCATATCCATGGAGAGTCACACAGACCGCTACAGGCTTGACAAAGGCACCTTGGCTGCCATTAGGTATCATGATGAAATCCTTGGACCCATTGTCAGACCCTATGCTGCTACAGTGGCTCCTGGTGCACGACAATTCCTGGCCTCATGTGGTGAGAGTATGCAGGCAGTTCCTGGAGGATGAAGGAATTGATACCATTGACTGGCCACCACACTTTCCTGACCTAAATCCAATAGAACACCTCTGGGACATTATGTTTTGGTCCATCCAATGCCACCAGGTTGCACCTCAGACTGTCCAGGAGCTCAGTGATGCCCTGGTCCAGATCTGGGAGGAGATCCCCCACAACACCATCTGTCATCTCATTAGAAGCATGCACCGATGTTGTCAGGCATGTATACAAGAACACAGGGGCCATACAAAGTGCTGCGTACAATTTTGAGTAGCTGCAATTAAATTTTGGCAAAATGGACTTGCCTGCCACATAATTTTTTCACTCTGATTTTTGGGGCGTCTTTGAATTCAGGGCTCTGTAGGTTGATCATTTTCATTTCCATCAAACGATGTGGCATCCTTTCCTTCCTAACACATTACCCAGTCTATATCAGTATAGATATCCAGGAGGATTTCTTTTTCCCATTGAGATCTGATGTGTTTTCAAAGTGTTCCTTTAATTTTTTGAGCAGTTTATAATGCAGTATACAGTAACTGATCTTCCATTTAGTTAATTGTATTTTCCAGATAACATGAAATCATATTTAAACATAACTAACATCTTCTAAAGTTTGACAATACAGACCTGAGAATCTAGATCTTCTCCTTTCAGGCACAAGTTTGCATCAATAACGTTTAGTCCCACTAGCAGACCAACAATTACAGAACCTTCCTCTTCCATCAACAATGCACCCAAATCGTAAAACTCACTGTTAAAAGAAGAAAGATTAAAAGTGCCTTTTATATTGCATACCTGTATACCTAAAACATGTTACAAACTGTGACATTTTCATAATAAAACTAAAAAATAGCATCAAAATTCTATTTCCTTAATTATGTAGCAAAAATTACTGATCACTTTACCCAAACAATTTATATATTACTTGGGCCCCAGTTGACCATATGTTTAACTAAATCCACTGATCAAGTACTCACCTTAAAAGATCCTTTCGATCTACAAGTGCTTTCAAGTAATCTGCCAATTTCTTTTGCATTAGAGCCAAGTGGAGCCAAGCTCTCCCTCGCCCCACACAAGTCCTGCGGACAATAAGCACCAATTTCATGCCTGATACATTTTGGGAAACTATCTACTATTTTGCTGTTAAAAACTAACAATATAACAAGTGGCATTTAAAGGAAAAGTGCTACGGACATATAGCAGATATGGGAATAATAAGAAAGAGAAAACATACTTTAATCCTGGCAGTTCACGGGCACTTGTTGCCAGGTCTGTTGATTCTGGGCACAGCTTTTCAACCAATTCCAAGGGACCCCAAAACGACTTGCTCTGACCAATAAAAGACTTTTTTGCTTAAAAACAATGCAACAAAACAAAGTTAAACTAAAGAAGCTGTTGCTGAAAAAATGAAAATCTATTAAATTACTGTGAATTTAACTCAAGAAATTTGCAGCACCTGTGGCTAAAAGCAATTAAAAACCAGTCTGAAAGAAGATCCAAATCAATCGGATTAAACAGGGCACAAATTTCATATAGTAGTGTACAGCTTATTGCAATATGGCACTTCAGGTTAAGGTAATATTTATACCTTCGATGAACCATTGTTTCTCAAAATCAACTCACTTTCCAGTGTGACACAGCCAATCAAAAGAAATCACAAGATGACATTGTTAAAATTGCAATAGCCAAATTTTAGTAAAGATACCCTTTATAGACAGTCCCATGAAACAAATTATTTAAATATATTTCTTACCTATTTGTAAGTAAAATGTAAGAAAGAGGTCTTGCATACACACAAAAAGAGGATTGCAATGTACATATGCAGCTTTCCAAGAAAACGGGATTGATAAAAGAAAGCTATGCGAGAATTTGTATATATTTACAGTAACTCTGACACATCTGTATGCAACATTTTGGAGAAACAGGAAAATGACGACACCCTTTATCAAGTACAGAAATGCAGGAAAACCAGCTAAATGACGACAATGTGTATAATTCATATCGCCAAGCCATTGTTATAATGTGACATGATTGACGTGATAAACATATTAAAATTTAAAAGTGATAAATATAATGTGTAGACTATTTTACTTGCTTTTTAAGAGGGTCAAATGCTGCGTATTTGCACAGAAAAACTTTTCTGTTTATTAGTCAGTTTATATCAGCTACCTGCTGCCTCTTCTCAGGAAAATCTTTGTCAAGCTTCACTCCATCATGCCTGCTGTGCTGGAGTCCTTTAACTAACCAATGAGGTGCTTGTGGTATAGCGCCTCCATGGCTCAGGAAAAAGTGGTCAATTTCTAAATACTGTAAATACATAAATAATTGAATGGCCAGCTTGATCTCCATGAGTGTGAGGGTGCAGTCTGTTGCGACATCTTCATTCGCTTTCTGCAGTTTGTGAATGAGGCAATGCGCCCACAGATTAAAAAAAGGAGCCAGCACAGTAAGATGGGGTCAGAGACAATCAGAAAAGGAGGTTAAATGATGGTGAGAATAAAGCAGGAGGAAGACAGGAGAGACCTGGTACATGTACATGAGAGAGAGAGAAAAAAGGCAAACAGCCAGGAGGAAGACCCTTGAGGGAGCATGTGGCCAATGCTCAAGAGCTGAAGAAGGTTGCTCCGGCTGAGCGACCTGGGAGCTTGAGAGTGACGTACTTATAGGTTGCAACAAATTGTCACATAAGGCTGAAGATGAGGCAGCATAGCTGCTGGGGAATGGAAGGCTCATTGAGGCTATCTGCGGGTACAGCAATGAATGCAGGCATGCGAGCCAGGCAGCGGGAGTCGGAGGCTCGGGAGAATGGTTCCCTGATGGGAGCCACAGATAGCTATGGGGCCCCAAGCCTAGGAGCAGCACAGAAGGTTGGCTGAAATGCTGATTAGACTCATCCTTGGCTGCAAGAGCCTGCACTGGGTGAAACTAAGGAGCCATCTGTTTTTAAATAAGTGCACTAGGGCTCATATGCACTATGTTTTTAGCCATGATTTTTAAAACACTTTTACTTTTGTTTGATTTTAACCACCTCCATCATTTTTATTTTATGGATTATTTATTTACTGACGCTTTAGCACTACAGTCAGTTTTTGGACACTGTTTTGTTAGATTGTTATAATAAAGGCCCTTTTGCACTTTATTGTTCCTACACCTTGCTTTGTGAGTGTCCTCATCTGCAGGCTTATCTCATGGTGATACATTCAGTTTTTGTATGATGTGGGTGCACATAAATAAAGCAAAATGCCCTTTTATGTCTGCAAAAGCATTATTTCCAGCAATGTCCAATTTCCCTGATATAATGGGAACACTTTATTGTATACAAATTGCAATAAGGGCAACTTGCAAGAACAATGCAGCTTTTGTTAACCATATGCAGTGACATTCCATTAACACAAAAAGTCATCTGTGATGCCAATATGGGACTGACAATCATCAAATCGTCAAATTACAGATGCCATTCATTGATCTGAATCAGAGAGAGTATAGATATGCTTTTGCTTCCTCCTGTTACACAAAAACTGTGACGGTGACCAGCAATCTGCTTCATTTCCAGACATTGGACCTTTTTTTTCCTATTTCAGGCACTGTGCGGCTGGAGCTCATAGCCTTCGCAATAGCAGTAAAATGATGCCATTCAATAGATTTGTGCTTGTTGGAGACCCATGCTTAGACCACCAAATACATGTTCCTTGCATGCTCTCAATTTAGTGATGAGAACTTGTATCTCATACTACTGCATGCCTAATGTGGGAGACTGATCTACCAGGCAAAGAAAGTGTGCAGCATTAGGACTGCATATGTACAAGGTTGATGACCATGGTCCATATATGGTTGTTTCAGGGTGGTAACCGGGGTAAAGTGTGAGGAGTGTTCATGTATGCACATTTACAAGATGACTGTGATTTGTTAATTGTGCACAAATGTACATGCAGTAAGTTTTATGAATAAGGTTTCTTTATTGGGTGTGCCTTTTCCTGTTTTGTGGCATACATATACATTCTCGCTCAAATCCATCAAGTTTTAAAAACGAGACCCCAGGTAATATGAATTTTACATGGTCACAACTTGGTAAGGTTTTAACTTAACTTTTTTAATTATTATCAAGTCACATATATCTTCTTCATAAAGAAACTACTGATCCCTACTATCAAGCTTAAGAATAAAAAAACAATCATACTTTTTAGGCCATGTTTTAGGCAATGTTCCAAAACAATGAAAAACTGCTGAAGAGGCAGGTACTCAGAGTCCAGTGAGCGTCCCAAGCTTAGAGATGACTGTATGAGAACTTTGATACTCAATTTCATCATGTTCATAAGGTTTGATCTCTCTATGGCCATCTGATCCTTTAAAGCTTAGAAAAACAGAAGTAGAAGAATATTTTAACTTCCAAGCTATACCACAATGGTAATTATTTAAATCACATTAAGGCAAGGAGTTATATAAATGGATCAATTGAACAGCACTGCAGTTGTAACATGATATTCAGTGTGCTTTAACAGAAACAAGCATAAATGACAATACATATGGTTTTTCATGAAAGTTAAATTTTTCAAAAACCCTAAGAAAAGACCATTAAAATAAAAGTCAGAAACTAAGGCACACCTCATACATGTATCCAGTCAAAGCTGGCATGCCTGACTAATGACAGACTTCATTTACTAACAACTTTGAGATCATCTGTGACTTGCTCTGTAACATCAATAACATTTACTTTATCATTTGAGTTTATTCATGGACTATGAAAGATGCAAAAATCACACTGTAATCTCAACATTAACTTGAAATGCAGCCATATCTAATACTCTACTAGATATATTGGAGGCTAAAGCACTTGTTTTTTTTCCCTTTGAGTTACATACAGTAGTGCCCTCCATAATCTTTGGGATAAAGGCATATTTTTCCTTGATTTAACCCCCTGCCCAAGTACATATTTAAGCAAAAGATAGGAAACACGGAAGTACTGAGTCATTCACTGCATTCTGTTTTTTTTCCTCACATTTTTATAAACACATATATACACTATTATGTAAGTGGACTTCATTAGGGTCTTACAGGAACCAATTAATTGGGACAGCAGGGGAAATCAAGAGAAGTTTACATTGTTTACAATAACAACTTTTGTTTCCTACTCTCAGGATATAGGAAGTTTCATTCAAAGGCAAGTAATGTCACCTTCCGCCCATCCAGACTTCTCATCTCACACTTCAGGAAACATAAAAGAAGACTGCAGCAGGAAGTCATCGTCTTTAGACCAACATCCTAGCTAAGGAGAACATAGATAAGTCTGCTGTTCAAAATCAAGGCATTATTGCCTTTTTAAATTATTCTTCAAATATTAAGTCTTAAACGTGGCTTCCTGAGTTGCGACCCCTATTCTTTTTCAAGTTTAACATTTTTTATGTTACAACAATAAACCTGTACAATGCAGGTTTTGTTAATAAAATTAAAATACATATTAGAAAAAAAAACAGAGAAGGAATTTAATTTAAGATATTGTAACTACAATGATCATTCACTGTTCCTGACTGCGCAAACAGAACAAAAAACAAAAAACAAAAAAAACAAAAAAAAAAACAAACACTAACACATTGTACATGTAGGAAATATGAAAACAATCTAGTTAAGCTAAGCATTACACTAGAGCCATTATTAACATTATTATAATTATTTAGTTTTAATTGCTTTCTTTTAGAGCCCAGTCCAGGAAAATGTTGTGCTTAGTGCCCAGGGCTGTAAGTTTTTGGGTACCCCATGACCATAATCTTTCAGAATGGAGATAAAGTAAAATCAATAACAACACACATTTGTCTAAGAAGTAAAAAAAAAAAAAAGAAACAGGCAAATATGTCATTGTTGAAAGATGACACAGGATTAAACTGTTTAAAACCATTCTCAACATGATTTTGGTGGTGCAAGCAGAAACACGTTGAAATATACATTCCAAATATCAGCATGCAGACTTCCAAGTAGTTTGTGGGCAACTGAAACCCATGACTCATCTGTAGACACAGTATATTAGACTTTTTGCAGTTTACCACATTGCCAAATTGAAATGTTATGCAACCTTAAACAAATGCTTTGTGCTACAGTGTAAATTAAAGACAGTGTCAAAATCAACACTTCAGGGAAGCAACAAAGAAGAAATGTGTGTTTCTTGTTTCATTTAGAATTAGTCTGTCTAAGAAAAGATAGAGGACAGTAAACATATATACAGCGTACGGTATAACTGTAATTGAAATGTTACCATCCATCTTCTGTACTGATAAATAAATACTAAGAGCAATAGTGGTATATCAATGGAGTACTTGCCCAGCTATCATTTAAGTAAACTAGTATTGGCATTTGTAAAGTAAATTAAAATGCAAGACTTGAACTTAATTTGTGATACTGTTTAGTAAACAGTTACAACTCAAATCTCCATAATGGAAGAAAAGTGGTTATAACGAAAATCTGTGTGTGGGTGTTTTGCCTTTTATGATAAGCTATGTATTCTTCAATGTAACAGAGGGTACTTGAGGAAAAGGCGAGATCATCTGTCCGAAAATTGAAGCCTGACCTTGTAACATGATAATGACACTAAACATACCAGCAAATCCACCAAGGAATGGTTGAACAGAAAGAAGTTGAGGGTTCTGGAATGGCCATGTAAAACTCCTGATCTAAATCCCATTGAGATGCTGAGGTGGAGATTTGACTATCCTTCAAATACAGCAGAAAAAAAATTCTGCATGGAGAAGCATGAAAAACTTTCTTCCAGTCGATGTCAGAGACTGATAGGTAGTTACAGAGAATGCCAAAATGCCTGCCAAAGGGGGCATTACCAGCTAAGAGTCAACAGCATACTTACTTTTTCTACAGACAGAAATGGCATTTGATAATATTTTGTTGAATAACTTATCGCAAAGTCAAACTCTCTTTTTTTTTTTTTTTTATTACACCACCATTTTTATCCAAAGACTAGGCTGACCCGCCTTTTAAGGCAACCGACTTTTAAGTTGACCACTTCTTAAGGCAATTCAATATGTAGATCAATTTGATATTTTATACAAAATCATTAATTTGGTTATATTGCATTTGAGCGGTATTACTTTAATACTCGTAGTTTCTGTTATTTTTGTGATGAAATTTAAACTTTTTTTCTATATTGAGGTCGCCCTTTTGAACCCCCCTGATATTTACTATGCGGTGAGGCATTTGTACTCCATCAACATTAATTATTTCCAGAGACAAAATTTTGTCTATTTTTCCAGCGCATCGCGTACAAAAGCAAGGGAACGATGGGAGCACCAGAACTCTGCTCACATCATGTCGCCGATACCGCAAGCTGCAAGTAGTAAGTCTGTGATGAGCGGAATACGCTACGCTTTCTCCTCACGGGGGGAGCGACAATCCCGACCACTTTTATATAGTAAGAAAGAAGAAGAAGATATAGCAGTCTGGGTAGAAAATCATCTTTTACCTGGAAAAGCGAAACTACAAATCCCATGCGTGCATTGCAAAATGGGCGTGGCGTGTGAAACTCAGCCTGCGTAGCACTCACGGAGACGGAAGGACAATCCCGACCACTTTTATATAGAAGGATACTTGTAAGTAACTATCAAACCTTGATATGTCCAGATATGTTAAAATGTAAAATTTCATGGAAGATACTTAACCCATTTATGCCCAAGGTTGAAATTTTTGAGTTTGTGTATGAACTTCACATATGTTGCGTAGAAAAACATAAGGAACAATAAGGAGAAAAAAAAATGTATTCCATTCCATTCCAAAGTTATATCTACCTGTCTTGAGGTTGGTTCTTCAAAAATGTGAGAAAATTCACAGCACTTCTTAAGGAGATCCCAGCACACCAATATCTGCAGCTCACTGACTAACTCTGTGCGCGTGATAAGGTGTACCCCAGGAAGCAAGCGTGCGTGAAAAGTCGGAGCCCAGCAATGGCCTTGAGCAGTAGAATATAAATAACTCCAACGTGACTGTCATTCGGAACACGAGGCATAAATGGGTTAATTTTTCAAATGACTGTAATTATAATAAAACTAGGGGGCTTGTCCCCTGCTTGCTTTACTCGCCAACCCCCCTGGCCGGCGCTACGCCAGCCACTTCGCCTCTGCTGCTGCTCGGGATTGATCTGCTATGTATGTAGCCAAGACTCGCTTTTGCGCAAAAAGGCTTTCCAGCATATAATACAGTATGTACTGTTCCACCTTGTGCTCACATCTTGTTGGAAACGATTTTGTGGCGTTCGAACTGTTCTTGGATAGATTGTAGCGCGCATAGGCAAGCGGTGAATATTTAAAATGGCCAACAATTTTCCTGCCTATCACTATCACATCTGCTATACTGCGCTGACTCAACAATCCCTCGTTGACCACCAGTTGAATTGTGTGTGCCATACACCGTATGCCTTTCAGATCACGATCTTCCATGGCTTTAGCCATATTTCTTGCATTGTCACCGCATGCACTTTAGATCGGTCGATACGCCAAGTGTCAAAAATGTTGGCGAATGCCTCGGATATGGCTACAGCTGTATGGGACCCTCTAAACTCTTGTGAGTGAAGCACAATCTTTGTAGCTTGAAATCTGTGTCGATCCACTGCGCAGTTAAACTCAGCATACTGGTGGGGCTCACATCCGAGCTCCAAATATCAGTCGTGAAGCTGAGGGCTGCAATATCTGTAGCCAAGAGCTCATGGACGTGAGTTGAAACGACGTTATACATCTCAGGTAAGCACACGTCTGAGAAATGCTGTCTACTAGGCATGGTGTAACGGGCTCAATATGGTCTATAAGCCTGCGAAATCCAACATCCTCTACAACAGAGAATGGTTGATCATCCAATGCGATGAATTCCATTATCCTTTTAGTAATACCTTTAGCTTTGGCACGGTCATTGGCAAACTATTTTGCCTTTTCAAAGAAGTCAGCCACAGATGGAGTGGGTGTCTTAGGACTGGGAGTAGCTACTTTCCTTTTCGCTGCTGCTGTTTCCGTAGCCGCCGCCGTGTCTTTCTCGTACTCTGCATGATGTTCGGGTTTCTTGATTTTAAATTAAACTTGAAGTGCTGTACGTTTTGCAGATGTACCCCTCTGGACAATTCAGCAGAACAGTGTCTGCTTAACATTTTTATGTTACAACAATAAACCTGTACAATGCAGGTTTTGTTAATAAAATTAAAATACATATTAGAAAAAAAAACAGAGAAGGAATTTAATTTAAGATATTGTAACTACAATGATCATTCACTGTTCCTGACTGCGCAAACAGAACAAAAAACAAAAAAAAAACAAAAAAAACAAACAAAAAAAAACAAACACTAACACATTGTACATGTAGGAAATATGAAAACAATCTAGTTAAGCTAAGCATTACACTAGAGCCATTATTAACATTATTATAATTATTTAGTTTTAATTGCTTTCTTTTAGAGCCCAGTCCAGGAAAATGTTGTGCTTAGTGCCCAGGGCTGTAAGTTTTTGGGTACCCCATGACCATAATCTTTCAGAATGGAGATAAAGTAAAATCAATAACAACACACATTTGTCTAAGAAGTAAAAAAAAAAGAAACAGGCAAATATGTCATTGTTGAAAGATGACACAGGATTAAACTGTTTAAAACCATTCTCAACATGATTTTGGTGGTGCAAGCAGAAACACGTTGAAATATACATTCCAAATATCAGCATGCAGACTTCCAAGTAGTTTGTGGGCAACTGAAACCCATGACTCATCTGTAGACACAGTATATTAGACTTTTTGCAGTTTACCACATTGCCAAATTGAAATGTTATGCAACCTTAAACAAATGCTTTGTGCTACAGTGTAAATTAAAGACAGTGTCAAAATCAACACTTCAGGGAAGCAACAAAGAAGAAATGTGTGTTTCTTGTTTCATTTAGAATTAGTCTGTCTAAGAAAAGATAGAGGACAGTAAACATATATACAGCGTACGGTATAACTGTAATTGAAATGTTACCATCCATCTTCTGTACTGATAAATAAATACTAAGAGCAATAGTGGTATATCAATGGAGTACTTGCCCAGCTATCATTTAAGTAAACTAGTATTGGCATTTGTAAAGTAAATTAAAATGCAAGACTTGAACTTAATTTGTGATACTGTTTAGTAAACAGTTACAACTCAAATCTCCATAATGGAAGAAAAGTGGTTATAACGAAAATCTGTGTGTGGGTGTTTTGCCTTTTATGATAAGCTATGTATTCTTCAATGTAACAGAGGGTACTTGAGGAAAAGGCGAGATCATCTGTCCGAAAATTGAAGCCTGACCTTGTAACATGATAATGACACTAAACATACCAGCAAATCCACCAAGGAATGGTTGAACAGAAAGAAGTTGAGGGTTCTGGAATGGCCATGTAAAACTCCTGATCTAAATCCCATTGAGATGCTGAGGTGGAGATTTGACTATCCTTCAAATACAGCAGAAAAAAAATTCTGCATGGAGAAGCATGAAAAACTTTCTTCCAGTCGATGTCAGAGACTGATAGGTAGTTACAGAGAATGCCAAAATGCCTGCCAAAGGGGGCATTACCAGCTAAGAGTCAACAGCATACTTACTTTTTCTACAGACAGAAATGGCATTTGATAATATTTTGTTGAATAACTTATCGCAAAGTCAAACTCTCTTTTTTTTTTTTTTATTACACCACCATTTTTATCCAAAGACTAGGCTGACCCGCCTTTTAAGGCAACCGACTTTTAAGTTGACCACTTCTTAAGGCAATTCAATATGTAGATCAATTTGATATTTTATACAAAATCATTAATTTGGTTATATTGCATTTGAGCGTATTACTTTAATACTCGTAGTTTCTGTTATTTTTGTGATGAAATTTAAACTTTTTTTCTATATTGAGGTCGCCCTTTTGAACCCCCCTGATATTTACTATGCGGTGAGGCATTTGTACTCCATCAACATTAATTATTTCCAGAGACAAAATTTTGTCTATTTTTCCAGCGCATCGCGTACAAAAGCAAGGGAACGATGGGAGCACCAGAACTCTGCTCACATCATGTCGCTTCGTACCGCAAGCTGCAAGTAGTAAGTCTGTGATGAGCGGAATACCGCTACGCTTTCTCCTCACGGGACGGAACGACAATCCCGACCACTTTTATATAGTAAGAAAGAAGAAGAAGATATCGCAGTCTGGAGTAGAAAATCATCTTTTACCTGGAAAAACGAAACTACAAATCCCATCGTGCATTGCAAAATGGACGTGGCGTGTGTGAAACTCCGCGCCTGCGTAGCACTCACGGGACGGAAGGACAATCCCGACCACTTTTATATAGAAGGATACTTGTAAGTAACTATCAAACCTTGATATGTCCAGATATGTTAAAATGTAAAATTTCATGGAAGATACTTAACCCATTTATGCCCAAGGTTGAAATTTTTGAGTTTGTGTATGAACTTCACATATGTTGCGTAGAAAAACATAAGGAACAATAAGGAGAAAAAAAAATGTATTCCATTCCATTCCAAAGTTATATCTACCTGTCTTGAGGTTGGTTCTTCAAAAATGTGAGAAAATTCACAGCACTTCTTAAGGAGATCCCAGCACACCAATATCTGCAGCTCACTGACTAACTCTGTGCACGACGTGATAAGGTGTACCCCCAGGAAGCAAACGTGCGTGAAAAGTCGGAGCCCAGCAATGGCCTTGAGCAGTAGAATATAAATAACTCCAACGTGACTGTCATTCGGAACACGAGGCATAAATGGGTTAATTTTTCAAATGACTGTAATTATAATAAAACTAGGGGGCTTGTCCCCTGCTTGCTTTACTCGCCAACCCCCCTGGCCGGCGCTACGCGCCAGCCACTTCGCCTCTCTGCTGCTCGTGTTGTGAAGAGGGGGGCTGAACGCACCCCAAGGAGGCACGGTCGCTCCTCTGAAACCCCCTCTTAAACACTGATACAATGGGAAACAAATAGTTTTTTCTTTTACCTTCTCTTTGCTCGATCAGCTGCTGGCTTGCTGCTGTTGCTGTGCTGTGTGATCTGCATTTAAAACGCCCGTACAGGAAATTATTTATTATTATCAGACTAACTACAGACATATTTCAGGGCTGATGAGACCAACCTTTTCACCATTCTTTGTGTAAAACCCTGCAAAACAGGAGTTCTCAGAGAACCTATTAAAAAGAAAGTTAAAAAAGTGAAATATCTATTCTTCGGGGTGATCTGGGTTTTAAAGGGTTTGAGAATAGTTTTTTTCTGTGAAAAAAGTAGCTAACTCCAGTCTATATTATGCATGGATCATTTAAGTTTTGCACATAGCTTTTTTGTAAAACATTTAATGGAACTATAAACCTGAAATTTTATTCATGTGAAATTGTTCCACAGTAAGTATAAATTTTAGGATTTATCCAGACCATGCTTCCCCGTATGCTAACAAAAGTTAAAAAATATGGCATAGAAGTTTTTCTTTTAAATTGTAGGCTTAAATAATATCATATTTTGACAATTTAAATTACCTGTAATTTTATCATTAAACCACATGAAATGTTAGAGATACGCATCCAACATCTTACATATCCAAAGGATACAATTCATTAGTTTACTTAGTTAACACTGTACAGATATAACAAAACATCAAGCAAAAAATAATTACGGAAAATTATAGGTCCTTAACTCTTAAAGGATATATGCTAGTATATGTGGCTTACAGAGTGGATTGAGTGTTTGAAGACAACACTGATTCATACAAATAAATAAAAAAAAAAAAATAAAAAAAAAATAAATTAATGGAGGCAACTAAACAGAGATCCTCTGGCAAGGTAAATAAGAAAAAGTTACACATCATTGCACATTGTTCTATATCTCCTTTGCAGCACTATTTACATCATTAAAACAAGTTCTACATCCAAGAAAGAAGTGTTTCAGTTTCTGTAATCATTTTTTTTTTGTAATTCCATTTCATTTTTGCATCATTAGAAGCATAAAACTTCTGCCTACAAAATTAACACTATTCTCATATAAATAAATAACTAACCTCAGTGATATCTTTTGCAGTGCATCATACATTGGAATGGACTTTGTAATGCACATACTAATAAAATGCATTGCATTTGTCATTTCAACAGATGGCACAAACATTTAATAAAATGCATTACTGTAAATGCCCTCGGCTGGAATTATAAATGCAATAAACATGTCTCTGTTATATGCCTTTTTAATTGGATTCATAAAAGCAGTGTTAAAGTTTGCAATATGCAATCTGTCGGAATGGTAGAGACATAGCAACTGGACAGACATAGAGACACTTATCCTTTCATTAAGGTGGATGTTGATTCATTATTTTGATGAAACATGCCCTTGCTTCAGTATCTCCTGCAATTAAGGAAATTTGGAATTCTATTGCTTGCTGCCAGGTCAATCAGACATTTTGGACTGCAAAATGGTAAGTGAGAACCATGTAGATTACAAATATACAGTATCAATGATGCAGGACAGCACGAAAACTACTGTAGTTGACTATTTATTTTAAAAAATAATAATCTTATTTGTTCTTTCATGTGATCATTTTTTCCATATGCTCCATTTTCTGTGTCCCAAACTTAAAAAAACAAAAAGATTTAATGTACAACTGTACATTAAATTAAATTTGGTGGAAAATCCAAAGTACTATATATGATCTGTTTCCAAATTCTAAATGTAGCATAAGTTTTAAGACTTCCTTCTTTGTTGCCAAAATTATATAAACAGTTGAACCCACTCCTACCAGTGATTAATTTTTATTTTACATGGAGCCTTAGAAAATGTGCTCCATCACAAGGTACTAAAGCCTGCAGTACAGTTTTAAAGAGAATAAAGCCAAATGATGTTCATCAGACAATTAGATTTATTAAGGCATTGCCATACTGTCTGGTTAACCAACTAAACAGCATACCTTTTAATGATGGATGTAGAGCTTTAGAAAAACCACTCAAAATACTGTTTAATCATTTATGCCTGAAAAGTAGAAAGGATGTCCACACACTGCCTGGAAAAAACAGACATTTCTCCGATGTTTGTAAGATACCTTTTTAAACATTTTAGCCTGTTTTACAGGAAACTAGGAGTGAATTAGTTAATACAGTTCTGGTTTCTTTTGGGTATCTGGTGTAATAAAACTGCCACTAACAACCAGTTAGGATTGAGGATATAGCATGATGGTGGTGGTTAACAAAGCACAAAACAGAGGAGTTGAGTGGTCTAATAGGAAAAAGACAGGTCATCAGGCAAACACATTTCACTGTGTTCTAATTTAGTCCAAGAGAGCATTTTGCAGAAGTGGTTTATTTAGCAACATTTTAGGAAAAATACATGTGTTTGGGATATTGTGAGTAGGGGTGTGCGATATTTCCAAAAATTATCTCAATATTTTCTGGGACTTTGATGATACAAATTAATACACTTTATTTTGCATTCTTTAAAAACGCATTTGTATGTCTTATTGATCTAGCTTGGTCATGTTAATAAGATATTAATTGTAGCTTACTAATGAGATTAATGGAAACAACAGTTAAGGAAAACATGTCTTATTTACTTACTTAAAACTGAAATAAAATAACAGAAAAACATTTAAATCACCAGTTAATATATAACAGAGATCAAACAGTGATGAGTAAACCATTTTGGTATGAGTAAACCATTTACACAAAAAATTGCATTAAGACCAACAACAATATTATAATGAAAGCATTTTAAACAGACATTTACCCTTAATGTAAACAAAATATGAATTGAAAGGGAATAAAACACAACTCATAATTGAACTAAATAGTATGGACATTACGGTCTGGTTAAGCACAAACTGCTCTGCTGTAATGTGAATTGTGCAGCATACAAACAAGAACAAACATCTAACTATACTGTACTATAATGTAAAAATGCAAAGTTCTGTCAAATACTGTGCAGGGAAAAAAAAACTATAGCATTTGTAATCAAGTTCTGTCCAATACTGCACAAAGATATCAGAAAAACAAAATTACAAAATTCTACTGAAGAAACTTCAAGTTGTGTGTCAGAAACACCAGCCTGTCCACGGCATCTGGCTTCAGACTAGCAGGGTCACATGTTACAACATTTCTTCCAGTGCTTAAAGCCCTCTCAGAAGGGCAGCTAGAGACAGAGATGCACACATACATTTTTGCTGGTTTTCCCTAATTTGGGGAAATGTAATTCTTGTGTTTTCCATCACTTAAGCGGATTTACATCACTGTCCACCTCAGGTATTAAGTACCACTTATCTATTTTTCATTGGCAATGTGCAGAGACTCACCTTCTCTGAATTCCTGTGGTTTTTTTTTTGTTATTTATTTATTTATTTTTTAACAGCTGCTAAAAGACTTTTTTTCTTTGCCCCCTCTATAGTGTCATTTCCTGCTTCAACTTCTGCAGCCATAGGGGCTGGGTGGAGTAGGACGAGGAGGTGGGGCTCTAAGCGAGTGTTTTAAATAATGAAAGAAAATAAATGTGCCTTGGAATCGAGGACCCCCAAACAAGAGGGCTTGAAAAATAAAACTCACCAGACAGGCAGAAGCTTCTTATGGAAATAAAAATAATCCATTCAAACAAATTACATAAATTTGTTTAAACAGATTTCTTTCTTTTTTGTCTGATTCCTAAAGGACTCTGTACTAGATCAATTTCACTTAAACTGGAATTTATAGAGGAACCCAAACTTTTTTGCAGAATGATTCAGTTAAAGTTTGTGTACTTTTGTCATGGAAAACTAACTACTGACACTTTTTGTGTTCTTCATATTCTGTGCAGTTGTTAGTTCACAGATGGTGAAACAAGTCATGGTTCACCTCATTCCATCTACCTTACACAATTAAATTTGACGTGTTCATCACACACCTACCTGCACACTTACACTTTATACTTCTATTCTGTTTTTCTACTTTATGCTGCCTATGTTACTTATTATCTATCTGCTACTTATTACTTATGTTTATCTTTATATGCTGGTTTTGTTATTTGGTGTGGACAGCAAAGAAAGAAATTCATTTTACAAGGAAACGTGTTTCCTCACTGTGCACATGACAATAAACTTGAACTTGAAGTTAGTTATTGAGCGGTCTTTAACAGCATACATATTCTGACAGTTTACAGATTGATGTCTTATAAGCAACCTCAGTCTTTTCAAAGCCAAATCACCTCCACGCAAGTGAGGATGATCCACGTCTTACAATTAAATCTAATGACATAGATTGCGGGCTATTTTATCCCCTGGCACTGTTTGCTCACTCATTTTTAGGCAGCTTTGCTAGCTTAACTTGCTGACCGTGCACACCTATGTGCTTGCTTTCCGCATGCTCAGTAGTCTATTTGGCTAGGTTATATTATACAATGAATGTGTAGACTCACAAGGCATGTTTTTGATTGTTTTCTGCAAATTGAGTGACATGCTCAATAATATCAGCATGTACATCATTAAAACAATTATTATTGTAGACGATACTTATCTCATACTCCAAATTGAGAACATATGACTGGACGACCTGATATGTGGATTATATGGCAAAAGTAACTCAAGATTTTTTTTTCATGGATGTTTTTTTATACAGTTTGCTGTCCTAAACAGCAAGTGTCTAAGTCATAGACACTTATTCTATTTAAAAACTTTGTTATCTCAGTTCTGCATGAAAACATGACATTAAAATATTTTTCTTGGCATTCACTACAAACTACATAGGATGGGTAACATGAAAAAAATATTTTTGAATGGAATATCTCCTCAAAAAGGTTTACTGATTTTTGGTGACTAACGAAAGATGCAGTTATTTGAAGGCAGTCATTTTTTAAAAGCTAAAAAATAATTATTCTCTTACTCTGTTTTTTCTGTATAATTAGCTTGAAAGTATTCTCATGCTGGCTCTAAAATATAAGCATAACTCTTACAGCTGTACTCTTCCATGCTTCCATACCATATCCCAATAGGGTTAACTGTAAGAGGTCAAAGTAGTACAAGGTGTTTAAATAAACCAGGTTTTCAAATAGTACAAAAAAATGTAACACACTGCCTCGTATATACTACTTTAAAGAAAGAAATTGCACCTTTGCCCCTCCCTCCATTCACTGATAATCTTCTTTATGACGCCAATTAAAACTACTGAATGACAGCTGCAAAATCACCTCCTCTGTCACAGCTTTCAGTAAACAAAATGTCTGTTAGAAATAAAAAAAATGGGACAAGCAAAAACAAAAGATTACAGACAAGGTAATGGAACTGACTGTGTTATATGTATGACCAGTTCTCACTTCATTGGCTAGAAATCGAGGATTCATAGTTTAACTAAACATAAGTATTCATGACATACGACAAGCCAAGCAGGCTTTCTTTTAAAATAGCACTCTTAGAAAAAGGCAGTGCTTTGTCATTATTAAAAATAGAGACCTTATTCATCCTAATGTGTCCACATTGCAGTCCCTAGTATTCATAATTAGTAACTTCCATTAAAAAATATCATTGGTGCACCCTTAATTTAGATGTTACTAAAATAAAATCTGTGAATCTATTTCCTTGATTCATTTAATTCAGAATTTATCCCAGAAGCATCGGCCTCAAAACAGGAACAAACTCTGTATGGGGTACAAATCTATCAAAGGGAATAGTCCGCATATGTTTACCTACATTTCATCATTTTAGAATGACAGTTCACCTTAATACATATACATTTAGGATACGTGAAGAAAGCTGTACAACCTTAAAACAATGCCAAAAATATATATGAAAAAAGTGAAAACTTCAATCAAACATTGACCAAACACAGTTATGAGGAAGCACTAAAGAGAACCTCTAAGCCAATGTGTTAAATGCCTCCATATTAGCTCATTGAAATTTAAATCACCTGTTTCAGAAACTGCTTAGACAAACAGCGCATATAAATGAGGCAGAACAGAATTTTCTAAAATTAATAAAAGTAATTAAATAAAAATGTATGAATACTAAACAGATTTACTGTGTCACTGAAATAAGACTATATTATGAATGTATTCAAAATTCTGCATTTGAATACAATAGCTGGTAGGTAATAAATCTTAATAAAAATGAGTTTTGTACTATAAAGAAAAAGAGATTGGCAAAAGTAAAAACATGCACTTACTACTACCCTAAGAAAAAGTGAACTGAACAGCAAGAATTTAATTTGTCTTACTATAATGTTTTTCAAAAAAATTAATTAGTTGACTGTAAAAGGTTGTGTTGTTGAAATGATGATAAATAAAGTGAATTCCTTTCTAAAAAAAATGAAAGAATGTTAGAAACAAAGTATTTAAATTGTTGAGCCTTTATTAGGTATATAGATAATGAAAGCTCAGCTGTTGAATTATTTTACTAGGGATGCTCAAAACATTTTGAAGCCAGACCTAAAAGTCACATCCTACTGTGCTATTGCTGGCACCCAAAAATTAATTTCTTTTTACTAAAATGTGGATTATACATTTTTTCATTTACTGTTTATTGGATACTAGCTGCACTAGTATAGGTAACTAGAACTGATAAGGTTGGGAGAACCAACTGGTGCACAGCGAAGTTGGGGTGCCAACCACATTTCAGTAGAAAACATAGCCTGTGGTGTTCCCCCTGTATAAATGAGTTTGTCAGAGACGGGTTCAACATTACAGATTTGTATACCAGACAAGCACACACATTTGGCTTTATACTGTACATTCAACATTTCCCTACCTTTGCAACATTTTTTAATAGTACAAAGCTTGATTTAGCAGTATCCATGTTCTCTTGGTTCTAAAATAAGAAACACTAAGTTTTCATATACAAATGCCAAATATATGTAATTTAAATACTTCTGTGCACAGAGCTAATCTTTAGTCTGTTGAATACCCCTTTCATGTTTAGGCACAGAACATACTGATCATGCCTTAAATATTTAAACAATAATCTTAAAAAGAACTGTTCTAGAAGTGTCAAGTATTTAAGTGAGTCTCTTAAAAAAAAAAAAATTAAAAAAAAATGCATCACAGCTAAAATGTATTTTTAAAACTTTACAACTTTAACCAATGATTAAAGGCTACAGATAATAAAATGCAACAATGATAATTTTACCATGTCTGGTATAGGTACTTAACCAAACTTTCTGGTATAGTTCGTAAACTTGTCAAATCTGCACATGACATTAAAACTGGAGGGACGGCAGACACTGAGGGGGCAGCAACAAGAATTCAAAATGACCTGGACAACCTTCAGTACTGGGTGAACACCTAGAAAATGCAGTTTAATGTAGAAAAGTGCAAAGTGCTACATGTGGGCAAAAGGAATATCAATAGCTGAAGCAAAAACTTTGACAACCCTTAAGAAAAATCTGAAGGAGATATTGGGACAGCTTAGCTATTAGCAAAACAAACAGGTTTGATGGATTGAATGGTCTCCTCATGTTTATCAAATTGTTACATTCTTATGTTTTCAAAGCATAATGCCCTTTTTACATGAGAAGAGTGTGATTAAGCCCTGTCCTTCTAAAATTTCCCCAACTGTATTTAGAAGTTATTTTTTTCTGAAAATAGGTCTATGTTTCATCACAAATCCTGAAGCCTGAGTAATTTGGGTAAACAAATGCCTAAGCCGATGTTAGTCACAATATCTGTTCTACTTTTGCTGTTATCTTTCAGGCTGCACAGCACTATATTTTATTAAACCTGTTTTGAGCATACATTGAGTTGTCATTAGGTAGGTATTACATCGACTTTCACACAAATTCTACATTCTAGCACCATATATATGACATGATAGCAGTCTGTAGTATACAGTCATATAATTCTTTGGATTTTTGTTTATCATTGGCTGAGTTTTCAAAGTAACAACTTCCTTTTAAAATTTGACATGCCTTATGGAAACAGTAGTATTTCACCAGTGACATTAAGTTTATTGGATTAACAGAAAATATGCAATATGCATCATAACAAAATTAGACAGGTGCATAAATTTTGGCACCCCAACAAAGATATCACATCAATACTTAGTTGAGCCTCCTTTTGCAAATATAACAGCCTCTAGACGCCTCCTATAGCCTTTGATGAGTGTCTGGGTTCTGGATGGAGGTATTTATCACCATTCTTCCATACAAAATCTCTCTAAATTTGATGGCTGCCGAGCATGGACAGCCTGCTTCAAATCATCCCATAGATTTGAGATGATATTCAAGTCAGAGGACTGTGACGGCCATCCCAGAACATTGTACTTCTCCCTCTGCATAAATGCCTTTGTAGATTTCGAACTGTGTTTTGGGTTATTGTCTTATTGGAATATCCAACCCCTACATAACTTCAACTTTGTGACTGATGCTTGAATATTATCCTGAAGAATTTGTTGATACTGGGTTGAATTCATCAGACCCTTGACTCTAAAAAGGGCCCCAGTCCCTGAACTAGCAACACAGCCCCACAGCACAATGGAACCTCCGCCAAATTTGACAATAGGTAGTAGGTGTTTTCTTGGAATGCGGTATTCTTCTTCTGTCATGCAAAGAACTTTTTGTTATGACCAAATAACTCCATTTTTGTCTCATCAATCCAAAGCACTTTGTTCCAAAATCAATCTGGATCTAAATGAGCATTTGCATACAACAAGTAAGGGCCTGCCATCACCCTGCCATATAGATTTTCTTTGTGCAAATTGCGCTGAATTGTAGAACGATGTACAGGTGCACCATCTGCAGCAAGATGTCCTTGCAGGTCTTTGGAAGTGATCTGTGGGTTGCCTGTAACCATTGTCACAATCCTGAGCATATGCCGCTCCTGTATTTTTTCTTGGCCTGCCAGACCTGAGTTTAACAGCAACTGTGCCTGTGGCCTCCCATTTCCTGATTACATTCCTTACAGTTAAAACTGACAGTTTAAACCTCTGAAATAGCTTTTTGTAGCCTTCCCCTAAATCATGATACTGAACAATCTTTGTTTTCAGATCTTTTGAGAGTTCCTTTGAGGATCCCATGCTGCCACTCTTCAAAGGAGAGTCAAAGGGAAGCACAACTTGCAATTGACCACCTTGAATAGCTTTTCACATAACTGGACACACCTGTCTATGAAAATCAAGGCTTAACATGCTAATCCAACCAATTTGGTGTTGCAAGTAATCAGTATTGAGCAGTTACATGCATTCAAATCAGCAAAATTTCAAGGGGACCCAAATTTTTGCACAGCCAGTTTTTCACATTTGATTTAATTTCATACAACTAAGTACTGCTTCACTAAAAAATCTTTGTTCGAAAAACACCCCAGTACTCAGATGTTCCTAAGACATGAAAGACATACCATTGTTATCTTTTTTTGTTGAAAGTAGGGTAAATTATTATGCAGGCTGAGAGGGGTTCACAACCTTTTTCATTTGACTGTAAAAACAGACAGATCAATGTTTCTAACATTAATCAGTGTTGAACTGAGTGTTGGAATGGGCAAAACGAGTGACTTCAGTGACTTTTAATATGGCAGGATAACTTGCACTAAGTGCACTGGTTCTAGCATCTCCCAAACATGAACAACCAATTAATGGGTTTGCCCATTATGGTGGGAGGTAAACCGGCCCAGACAAAAACAGGCAGACACAGAATATCCCACAGAATATCCCGAAAACACACATTTTAATTAAAGTTTCAGCACACAACACAGTGACAGTGCACCAAACACCCTTAACAAGTCCGTCTCTCCTGTTTGGACTTCTCTTTCTTGTCGCCTTTACTCCTCTCTTCCCAAGCTTGGTCTTCTTCCTCCCGACTCCAGCTTGTCTACTCGAGGGAGGCGGCCTCTTTTATAGCCACCCAGATGTGCTCCAGGTGCTCTGTGATGGTCTTCCGGCAGCACTTCCTGGTGTGGTGGAAGTGCCACATGAGCACCCGGAAGCACTCCGGGTGTCACTGGAATTCTTTCCCGCAACACTTCCGGGTGTGGCGGAAGTGCTGACATCGGAGTCTTTCCACCCCTCCTGGTGCGCCCTTGTGGTGGCCATGGGCCTTAATTAGGTTGAGCTTCCATGCTCGGTTCCTGTGGCCACCATACAGACCAGGGCGGCTGCCCCCTCATGGTACAGAGGACGTATAGTCCCTCTCCTAGTCCTTCCAGACGTCGCGGTTGGGCATAACCCCCAGCCGTCCGCACAGGTGCCCAAAAAACAAAAAAAAAACAAAAAACACCAGTACATCATCTAAATGAAAACGGTTTGTAGCCTATAATAATCACATGAGAATGACTCTACAAGCAAACAAACAGGCCATAACCAGGCAAATTACATCGAAATAAAACACTATTTGTAGAACAACTTAGAATTCAACATTTATCAGATTTTATCTCAAATGGGATACGGCAGTTAAAGATCATGCTGTATCATGTTTAAAGAAAAACAAGAAAATGTACGATCAGCTGGGCACAGAAGCGTCCTGCCTTCCTTAATTCAAAGACAATGTAAATTATTGGTGAACCGAAGCCATCATTTGTTCAGACTTATTTTTTACTGTAGAATTCACTAAACTTTTTGCATGTTAAATAACTGACCATGTACAGAAAAAAAAAATTAATAAAACTACAATTGTTTGTAATTTTTGGCTCTCAGAAATAATATATACATATATTTGATTTACATCCTTCCATGCATTATCCAACCCGCTATATCCTAACTACAGGGTCACGGGGGTCTGCCCTTCCATTTTCAATTTAATATTTGGACATAAGCAACATTAGAACTACTAGTAAAAATTACTAGAGAAAGCGTATAAGCATTGGTAACCAAAGCTTAATTTAAATGATACTCATGGCCTATAAGATGTTAAGCAGCTAAGGATTAGCGGACCCTTGAAAGCACTAGTGGACAACAAAAAACACATACTACCGTGGGTTTCATGGAAAAAGTCAATGCACTAATCCAGGCACTTGCACTCTACGAAAAAAATTAAACTTTAAAATAAAACTGCATCACCCGATGATGCCAGATCAAGATTATGGACCTGTCAAACACAGGTCGCATTATATAAAACATACAACTTTACAGGTGATCGTGTAAAAGGCTCACTTTACTACAACACACTTTTTTTTTTAATACTTTAGTATTAATCCAGAAGCGATCAAACTGTTTGACGCGTTTAGAGAAACTGAAATATTTGGAACTGCTACGCAAACACAAGCAACTATTCTTTTATTCACCAGTAAATAAAAAAATGAAAAACACCTGCACCTTCTAAGTAAGAACGAAACTATAAGATGTCATTTCTGTGACGTTTTAATGAACATTTTAACATATCGCGCTCTCTAGGATATTGAGACAATGACAACTTTAACTGCAATGTACTATGCATGTTAATTTGATTGGAACCTAGAGTATTTACGAAGTAGACGACAGATTACATTGTCTCCGACAGCTGTCTATAATCCCCTCATCTACGCTGTATCACACGAACCGCAATTATTTTATTATTTTTTTCATTTCCATTATAGTTGTAACAACTCTTTCCCTCAACGACCGATGTAACTGAAAATTGGACAATGCAACTGAATGTCATTAAGTCATTTCATACCTGTTTTAGCAGCATTCTCAGTTCCAGCAGGCTGCTGTTTTGCAGAAGTCGCACCAGGTACAGTTGTGGCCGACCTCAGGGGATTAGCAGAGTTTACTGCTGTCAGGCTCTCTGAAGCCTTTTTCGCGAGTGAAAAAAGCGGCGCTGACCAAGCCCCCACGCCAGAGCCTTTCTCCTTCGCCTCTGCCCTCTCTCCAGTGAAGTCACTGACATGACAGCTCTCAATGATCTCAAAATCCTCCTTGTCTTGAGTCTCTTCTGTTCTTAGGGACTCCACAGCTTCCTCAGCCATTTTCAAAACAAACACGTGACGACAGGCGGCGATAAAAACCTTCACTGATAGAAGCGAGCAGCAGGCATGAGCAATCGAAACTTGAGCCACTTTCCAGCAACGTAGTACACGTAGTAATTTCCTTTACCAATACCAAGACAGTCAACTGATGAACATCTCAGTAGTACGTTATACGGGAGCGGCACAGTACTAAAGTGTTAAAAACTGGAGTACCGCACTCGTTACACCCCAGGTTATATTCGTATACGATATTCACATATAGGAGCTTTATCAAGATTACAAAGTACTGGTTATCTTTACATCTGCATGGCTTATCCCCTGCTTTTATTAAAGTCCAGCTTTAACGCTTTGCAGGAGATTTGTTTTTTATCGCACATTACATTTGTTCCTCTTCGCTGAGGCAGAGCCTGGCTAATTTCACATCTAAAAATTCCTGGAAACTCCGATAAATTTCATGAATCACTTTGTTCTGGTCATAACACCTACCAGTTCCATCAAGGATGTAGTAGTTATGTCGCGGTGACTGATATGTTGCTGAATTTACTGTTATAGAGAGCACAAAACTCGAAGATATTGTTTCTACCTATCAGCATCCTCTTCAAGTTCTGTAAATGAGAATGAGTTGTGTTATTTGCAAAACTATTTTTTTGAAAAAGTACAGAAAAAAAAATAACAAAGCACAAATAAAACAATACATCCATCGATCTTCCAAAAACACATTGATTTGAGTAGGATCACTGGGAACCTGGAGCCCATTCCAGCAAGCACAGGGTTCAGGGCAAGAACAAGCTCTGTTCAGGTAGCCAGTCCATTGGAGGATGAACAGACACGTGTCAAACACATCGCCAAACCATTTAACCTGCAAAAAAAAAAAAAATATATATATATATATATACTGCTCAAAAGAATTAAAGGAACACTTTTTAATCAGAGTATAGCATAAAGTCAATGAAACTTCTGGGCTTTTGATCTGGTCAGTTAAGTAGCAGTGGGGGTTGTTAATCAGTTTCAGTTGCTGTGGTGTTAATGAAATTAACAACAGATGCAATAGAGGGGCAACAATGAGATGACCCCCAAAACAGGAATGGTTTAACAGGTGGAGGCCACTGGCATTTTCCCTCCTCATCTTTTCTGACTGTTTCTTCACTAGTTTTGCATTTGGCTACAGTCAGTGTCACTACTGGTAGCATGAGGCGATACCTGGAACCTACAGAGGTTGCACAGGTAGTCCAACTTCTCCAGGATGGCACATCAATACATGTCATTGCCAGAAGGTTTGCTGTGTCTCCCTGCACAGTCTCAAGGGCATGGAGGAGATTCTAGGAGACAAGCAGTTACTCTAGGAGAGCTGGAGAGGGCCATAGAAGGTCCATAACCCATCAGCAGGACCAGTATCTGCTCTTTTGGGCAAGGAGGAACAGGATGAGCACTGCCAGAGCCCTACAAAATGACCTCCAGCAGGCCACTGGTGTGAATGTCTCTGACCAAACAACCAGAAAGACTTCATGAGGGTGACCCAAGGGCCCCATGTCCTCTAATGTGCCCTGAGCTCACTGCCCAGCAGCATGCAGCTCGATTGGCATTCGCCATAGAATACCAGAATTGGCAGATGCACCACTGGTGCCCTGTGCTTTTTACAGATGAGAGCAGGTTCACCCTGAGCACGTGACAGAAGTGAAAGAGTCTGGAGAAGCCATGGAGAACATTACGCTGCCTGTAATATCATTCAGCATGAGCAGTTTGGTGGTGGGTTAATGATTGTCTGGGGAGGCATATCCATGGAGGGTCACACAGACCGCTACAGGCTTGACAAAGGCACCTTGGCTGCCATTAGGTATCAGGATGAAATCCTTGGACCCATTGTCAGACCCTATGCTGGTACAGTGGCTCCTGGTGCACGACAATTCCTGGCCTCATGTGGTGAGAGTATGCAGGCAGTTCCTGGAGGATGAAGGAATTGATACCATTGACTGGCCACCACACTTTCCTGACCTAAATCCAATAGAACACCTCTGGGACATTATGTTTTGGTCCATCCAATGCCACCAGGTTGCACCTCAGACTGTCCAGGAGCTCAGTGATGCCCTGGTCCAGATCTGGGAGGAGATCCCCCACAACACCATCTGTCATCTCATTAGAAGCATGCACCGATGTTGTCAGGCATGTATACAAGAACACAGGGGCCATACAAAGTGCTGAGTACGATTTCAAGTTGCTGCAATGAAACTTCAGCAAAATGGATTAGCCTGTCGCCTCATTTTTTCACTTTGATTTTTGGGGCGTCTTTGAATTCAGGGCTCTGTAGGTTGATCATTTTCATTTCCATCAAACGATGTGGCATCCTTTCGTTCCTAACACATTACCCAGTCTATATTAGTATAGATATCCAGGAGGATTTCTTTTTCCCATTGAGATCTGATGTGTTTTCAAAGTGTTCAATTTTTTTGAGCAGTTTATATATATATAGTCAGTCAGTCATTATCCAACCTGCTATATCCTAACCAAAGGGTCACAGGGGTCTGCTGGAGCCAATTCCAGCCAACACTGGGCACAAGGCAGGGAAACAAAGCCCAGGTCCTCCAACTTACAGGGAAAACTTGGGGGTTGGTGGCAGGATTGGCACTCCAGCCATTGTCAAAAACCTCACACTATTCCAGTGTGGCGCTGAGATGTCACCCACTGCACTCAGGTCCCAATCCAATAACCCAAATATATATATATATATATACCAATAACGGCGCACTGCACAATAACGTGCAGTGAATACACTTGACTTCAGCATTCATAGTTTTCATACTTTTTCTCTGTACGTTTAGCATTTGTTTGCTCAGAAGTTGATGTACTTGCTGCTTCCTGAGCTGCTCTTTTCTCCACCCTAGCAGCCCGCTTCTTCTCTTCTTTCATCGGCATCTTTTCACATTATAACTGATTAAGTCAGTGTTTGTGTTGCAATTACTTATTACGTTTTCCTTAATTTTTCACTTAAGCTGGCACTTAAGTGTTCAATCTGCTTCAAGAATAAATTAAGATATGAAGAGGTCAGGGAAGTGACAGTGAAGGTGATAGGGATGAGAAGGGCACCTGTACACATGTACCACACAGCCACCTTGCTTGCCACTGCTGAGAACTGATTCTACAATAAAATAACATAAAAATAAAAAGAGGAATAACTTTGGAGGTCAATCATCACCCCAAAAGCGGATAGTAGATGTCATATAGTATATGTGTACCAAATTTCAGGTGAATATGTCAAACAGTTTTCAAGCTACAGGTGATTTAAGATCCTGGACAGACAAACATACAGCCACGGCAGTGTATTATATATAATATATATCTACACTGGTCAAAAAAATTTAAGGAACACTTGGAAAATACATCAGATCTCAATGGGAAAAAATCCTGCTGGATATCTATTCTGATACAATAATAATAATAATAATAATAATAATAATAATAATAATTAGTTCATTACGTATATATAGCTATGGGCTGGTTAATGTGTTAGGAACGAAAGGATGCCACATCCTTTGATGGAAATGAAAATTATCAACCTACAGAGGGCTGAATTCAAAGACACCCCAAAAATCAAAGTGAAAAAATGAGGCGACAGGCTAATCCATTTTGCTGAAGTTTCATTGCAGCAACTTGAAATCGTACTCAGTAGTTTTTATTGCCCCCACGTGCTTGCAGGGCTTGCTCCTAATGAGACAACGGATGGTGTGCTGTGGGATCTCCCCGATCTGGACCAGGGCATCATTGAGCTCCTGGAAATTCTGAGATGTAACCTGGCTGCATCGGATGAACCGAACCATAATGTCCCAGAGCTGTTCAATTGGATTTAGGTCAGGCGAGCGTTGGGGCCAGTCAGCGGGATCAATTCCTTCAACCTCCAGGACATGCCTGCATATTCTCGCCACATGAGTCCGGGCATTGTCGTGCACCAGGAGGAACCCAGGAGCCATTGCAGCAGCATAGGGTCTGACAATGCGTCCAAGGATTTCATCCCAATACCTAATGGCAGTCAAGGCACCATTGTCAAGCCTGTAGAGGTCTGTGTGTCCCTTCATGGATATGCTTCCCCAAACCATCATTGACCCACCACTAATCCGGTCATGCTTAACAATGTTACAGGCAGCATAACGTTCTCCGTGTCGCGTGTGCTCAGGATGAACTGTTCTCATCTGTGTAAAGCACAGGGCACCAGTGGGGGACCAATAAGTTCTGGTATTCTATGGCAAATACCAATTTAGCTCCACGGTCCTGAGCAGTGAGCACAGGGCCCACTAAAGGACATCGGACCCACAGGCCACCCTCATGGAGTCTGTTTCTGATTGTTTGGTCAGAGACATTCACACCAGTGGCCTGCTGGAGGTCGTTTTGTAGGGCTTTGGCAGTGCTCATCCTGTTCCTCCTTGCCCAAAAGAGCAGATATCGGTCCTGCTGTTGGGTTAAGGACCTTCTACAGCCCTGTCCAGCTCTCCTAGAGAAACTGTCTGTCTGCTGGAATCTCATCCATGCCCTTGAGACTGTGCTGGGAGACACAGCAAACCTTCTGGGATTGGCACGTATTGATGTGCCATCCTGGAGAAGCTGAACTACTTGTGCAACCTCTGTAGGGTCCAGGTATAGCCTCATGCTACTAGTAGTGAGACTGACCATAGCCAAATGCAAAACTAGTGAAAAAACAGCCAGAAAAGATGAGGCGGAAAATGTCAGTGGTCTCCACCTGTTAAACCATTCCTGTTTTGGGGGTCATCTCTTTGTTGCCCTTCTGGTCCACCTGTTGTTAATTTCATTAACACGAAAGCAGCTGAAACTGATTAACAACCCCTCTGCTACTTAACTGACCAGATCAAAAGCCCAGAAGTTTCATTGACTTGATGGTATACTCTGATCAAAAAGTGTTCCTTTAATTTTTTGAGAAGTATATATATATATACAGTGTGTGTATATATATATATATATATATATATATATATATATATATATATATATATATATATACACACACACACATACACACACAGTATATATATTTATACTTGTATATATAAAGATCCATGGACAACAAAGAAAGTGCAAGACCTTGCAGTTTGGGCTGATGACAGTCTCTAAGCCCACTTTTAAACATTCATCAGTAACAAGAAAAGAAATGTGATTGGTGTATAGTTTAATAACAACTAATGCCGAAATTCCAGGGTTAATTGTATACTGGTTCTAGGTCCTAGTGTAAGTGGACTAATGAAATATTTGTTCATTGTTATAAAGCAAATCGTTGGCAACTATTAATAACTGGCTGGTATCTCTCCTTTTGAAATTATTGATACAACATTGACATTTCTTCATAAAATCATCCATTCATCTTAATCAGCTTTAGCTTTATATTTTGATAAGCAATTCTTTCAGAATCTAATTCCAATTTGTGCTCATCAGCAAAGAGAGTAAAGATCAAAACTAAATCAAAATCAGTATCAAATCCTAAACTATTTGCCTGAAGTTCAAATGCTGTTAAATGTGTGCAGCCATCTTTTGTACCATGACAGTCATGACATTATGTGTTATGTAACTGTTGCTCCAAAATGGTAGAGCCTATAAAAACAAATACACAAAATAACAGTGTCCATGAAAAGCAAGGAAGGCAAAATGATGATGTCACCAAAATAAATATAAAAATGTAAAGTATATTGTTATAAAATGTAATGCATGATTACCACAGACCAACAGTTTAAATACATTAATATTTTCTTCTGATATCAGCAAGGGTCTGTAATGCATGTTTCAATTACTTTTCTATATTAATATGTAAAAATATTAATAACTGTCAATTTTTATTCAGAACAATAGCTAATTTCATAAATAAGACATCCAAAATGACTGACATAATTCCATTTGATATTGATAATAACAACATAACCTTATGAAACTTGCTGAATCAAATTCAGAGCCTATCCTGGCAGCATTGGGCACAAGTGGACAACATAATTGTTCTGAAGCTTATAAATATTGCAAAATTAAAGCAGTTTCATAAGCTACAGTATGTTGGAAACCAAGTTCATTCAATCCTGTCAAGCAGAACTGACTATTGTAATTGTCAGGCTATTTGAATGATTCACTAACCACACTACAGTTAATTCAAAGCATATCAGTAGGGATCATAACTATACAACTAAGAAATATGATCATAGTATTACTCCAGTTTGTAAACCACTTCACTGACTTCAAACTACATTTATAGATTAATTTTAAAATCTTTTTTCTCCCAAGGAATGTCTTCTTACCTTACAGAACTTATTAGTGCAATCCTAAGATACAGACATTCTTAATGTTCTGATGACAACTAAAACTAGCATAGAAAGCAAGGATGTTAGCCATATAGCAACCAAACTCTGGAACCATCTGTCATCTGACAAATTTCAGTATTTAGATCCATTCTTAAGTCCCATTTTTTAACAGGACATAGTCATGTTAGTGCTGCTGTTGATGATGTTTCATATTATGTTTTATATTTTTGTTGTGTTTGATTTGTCACTGCCAAGTCTTTTTCATTTTCTTTATCTTCACAATGTTACTGTTGGCAGCAAGTCTACCTTGGAGTAGTTGCATCATCACCCATCATCTATCCAAATTAAATTGTAATCATTTGCCTACAAAATCCTTCTCAGAATATGATGGATAATGAGAAAAGTACCTGGACTTAGTCTGGTTAAACAATTGCAAGCAAAGGTTTATGATCCTTTTGCAGTTTAAATTCTGTTTAAATTATGTGTAAAAATGTTTTCTGACCGTTAACTGAAGCTGGAACAATAGACAGCCCTTGATCTACTTAAACTAACTAACCAGAACAAACTACTGAGTCAGTTGAAGTGGAAATTATGACAAACTTTGAAAAGAATTTGAATGAGCTATTGAAACAACTTAGCCATTAGCTAATCAAAAAAGATCTTCTACATCTGGCAAACATCTTATTTTGTTATTATCTAATAACACACAAACAGTTGTATTTTTTGTCAGTATTGAACACATTATTTAAACATTCACAGTCCATGCTGTGTCCAAATATATGCACCCTTGCATTTGGTAACAATATAAAAGCTCCTCTGGCAGCAATAAACTCCACCAAACATTTCCTCTACCTGCTGATCAGACTTGCACAGCAGTTAGATAGAATACTGGACCATTCCTCCTTACAAAATGGATTCAGTTCATTGATATTTTTGGCAGTCCTTGCACAAACAGCTCTTTTCAGGTCATGCCACTTCTGACCATTTTAGAACATAGATTTTCTTCTGTTTAAGCCACCCTGTTGATTTACTCCAGGGTTTTGGGTCACTGTCTTGTTCTTGTTATATTACCTAACTTGCTTTGAGGTACAGGTGTAGGACTGCTACTCTTCTTTTTGAAAATACAATTTTCAATTCATATTTTCTTTTATGATAGTAAGGCCCTAACCATAAAGCTGCCTCCACTATGCTTGATGGCTGATATGAGGTTTTGTCGCTGGTGGCCTTTTGAGATGCATAACAATGTTTATTTTGGACAGCAATGGCTCTGTATTGTGCTTCCATTTAAACCATTCTTGTTTGTTGTTGTTATAATAATAATAATAATAATAATAATAATAATAATTATTATTATTATTATTATTATTATTATTATTATAAATTATTTTTGTGACTTTGGCTAGTAAAGAGATTTCTGCATGTCCTTTGCTGTTACTCTAGGGTATTATTTCACTTCCTTCAGTACTGCATGCTGCACTTTTGCTGTAATCTTTGCAGAACGCCCACTCTTTGGGAGAGTAACAACATACTGAATTACAACATTTGCAGGCAATTTGTTGTACTGCACATTAATTAATACCCAGTCCTTTGAACTGTAGATTTTTCCAGCTTTGTGCATCTCTGTAATTTTTGCACAAAGGTCCCCTGATATTCTTTTGATCAAACTCAGCACATGAATAGATCTTATAAAGATGTGGTTTTTTAATGGCATTTGTAGTTATTGTATAGCACACTATGTCCAATTAATAAGAACAAACTGAAAATTGAACTTGAATTTTATTTTAGTTCTGCTATGCCACTCTGCACTCTGAATCTTGGGCTCGAGTACGTTCAATGTCAGTGCGTTGACACCGTTGGCCACTGCTGTCCAGGTATGAGTGAACGTGGTACTTGCCTTATGCCTGATACTACAGGCAGCTCCAATTCCCATGAAACAGAATTGCATTAAGCGGGTTCTAAAATAGACGAATGAAAATGTTGCCAGTATTGTCTCTCTGTGCTTTTAATCATTGTCACTTACGTCCATTCATCTACCCATCTTTTAATTCGTTTTGAGGAGTTGAAGCCCTTCCAATAAGCATTAAGTGCAATAAGAGAACCGAATGGGCCGCCTGTCCGTCTTATGGCACACACACTCACATATACTTATCACCCATACAAGCTGTCATTCACATGTAAAATGTACCTGTTTTCTCTTCATTCTTGTCTGCTGCTATTTAATAGTACGGTTAGAAAAACAATCTTGCAAACAAAACAAATTTACTGTATATTGCACTCACTGTGAATATATTTTTCAACCCATCATGTAGTAGTACCTACAGTATATGAACAATTGATTTAGTCTTACACGTTAGTCACTATTTTCTGTCCAGTAGATGGCATCAGAGGACAATTTGAACGAATCATTCATTAATAAAGGCAGCGATCACGGCTCCTAAGAAATTTCAACAGAGCATAACTTTATAACACAGAATTTAAAGTCACGTTTCATTTAAAATAACGTTAACAAGTGTATTAAAACGCTTTTTAGGTGGCTAGAGTTGAATAAGTATGTGCCAAAAAATGAAAAATTACAGGATTTTAATTTATAAAATTATCGTACCAGTAATACATTATTAGTTAAACGTGATGTATGTTACACATTCCAATGATTTGGGTGTGGCTCTGCCTGCGTGTAACGTAGAGTGGCCTAGTGATCCGCCCATGTTTGGGGTCCGCCTTGCGACTTATACTGGATGAATGAATGGACGAACGAATATTTTATAGTATGTGTGCAATATTCTAATTGGAAAAAAAGTTTAACAAAATGTATGCATATGCATTTTATATAAATAAATCAAGGATGAAGGCATTATGGTCTAGTTACTTGGCGCTTGGTTGTAAGCCAGTAGGGTGTTTGCGGCAAGTCAATTTGGTTGTCTGTTTGTGGGAATCTGAGAAAGTCACTTGACCTATACCACTTGTCCAAATTGTAAGACGTCTGGTTGGTGCTGTTGATTTCGCTACTGTTTCATTGTCCGTGTGGAGTTTGCACACCCCGGTTTGGTAGGGTCTTCTTGACGTATGAGCACAATGGGCACTGCCCTAGGGGCATAAGAGGCACATTTTGTTTTTGATGCCTATGTATGTTTCTGTTTTGTTATCAAAACAGGGGTCCCAGC
The DNA here is from genome assembly GCF_016835505.1 of Polypterus senegalus. NCBI lineage: Eukaryota > Metazoa > Chordata > Cladistia > Polypteriformes > Polypteridae > Polypterus > Polypterus senegalus. Next base: position 121,463,935 of record NC_053166.1, on the reverse strand, counting down.
ACACTACTTTGCCTATGATTATGTTAAGACGGCCCCGCGTATCCAATCCCAGGCAGTTCATGTCTAAGTACCTAAGACTACGAGAATAAGCACCGACCTTCTGAAGGCCTCAAGCGAATTAAGTGGCCTTAAGGATGTTGCATTATATGTAGTTGCACTAAGCAATATACGTACTGTAGCTTTCAATATTTAAAGTGCCATGTGGAGCCATTTCGCTAGAAATCGCTTTACAAAATGTTTTAAAAGTCTTTCAGCAAGTTATTTTTTTTTTTAATTTTAACGTATTTTTTCGTCGGTTACTGATGATAAGATTGTTTTGTATTGACTCTTACTCGAGGACCAATGGTTCCTTTGCATTTTGCGTCAGATATTTACCATGAATTTCGGAGGACATTTTAATTGTCCAATGACTTAATTAACGTTTTGTTTTCCAAATTGAAGTCAGATTCGACTTAAGCAAGCACAGTCCCTTGGTACCCTTGCTCATTTATTAAATATTTTATATACAGAACAATTCTGTTAAGCACCCATTGCCTTATTCCATCATTTGAAATGTTATAATTACTTATTCTGATTCTTATCGTAGGTGCATCTAGTTCAGACTTCCCAGCCTATTGCCAAATAAAAAGGCGCAAACAAAATTTTGTAAAGAATGTATGTAACGCCTGGCATTTTATTTGCAATCCAATAGATATCCCTTGATGTGTTTCAGGGGTGCCTTAACGCGAGGGTGCAATTAGCACTGACCGGGGGCCCCAGGAACATAGGGGCCACCGATGTTTCCGATACCTATGTATATTTCTGTTTTGCTGTGAAAACAGGGGCCCCAGTTCACCACTTTGCCCGGGGTCAATGTTACTGTTAAGACAGCCCCGATGTGTTAGCTATATTTTCTAGCTATTAACTACTGTGTTTCATCTTTGAAGATGTGAATATCGATTGACGGTTGCAGTGCACATAGGAAATGCCCCAAGTTAACACTGGCTACATCACTTGATGTTTTGGCTATGTTTGCTAGACATTACACGCACTTTTTCATCTGTGCGGATATGAATATCGATTGTCGGTTGCTTTGCACATACAGGAAAAAAACCTACTTAATGTAGGAATAAAATATAATAATAATCACAAAAGCCCGTAACTGCGTAAAGTGAGTTGATATTCACTGAATTAAAAAAAGATGAGTTTTTACAAGATACTCAATCCGAAAATGTTTAAAAATTGATCGTTTGTACATTCAGGACACGTCATCACATGTGGCCAATCAGCGACGCGCACTTTATTTGTCTTTCCGAAATAGGCATCTCTGCGCAGTCGTCTGCCGTTCATTTACATTTCAAGTCGTCCAGAGGGAGGTTGGAGCCTGAGCGGTGGGATATCGGCGCGGTGGGATAACACATTTGGGGAGCAAAGTGTCATCAGCAAAAAAAGTGTCAGGTTGATGAACCTACCAAAAAGGACTATTATTTTTTATTTTATTTAATTATTACCACAAAAGAGGACGTGCTGTGGATAACAATTGGCCTCTTTTAGTGCTTTTAGAAATATGAAGATTATTGAAGTGGTTTTGCTGCTGCTGCAAGCTGCTGGTAAGTGTCGAGCCTAGTAGATAACAGACTTACAGTAGGTTGTTTTATAGCGCCATTTCATAGAGCTGTAACAAGATTTTATCCAACAACTTTGATTTAAGCGTTATTTGTTCTATATTACGAACTTTTTTTTTCAAAAGCAGTTAAACATTACTTTTGTCCGCAATTGTATTAAAATAACTCAGCGTGGTATTATTGTTAAGAATAGACTGTGATACGCTGAAACATTTACATAAATCTATACTCATTAAAAAGTATAAACGGGCACTAATTTTTCGCTTGCAGTCTGCTAAGTATCAATGTGTACAGCACTTCGGCAGCCCACTCTCTTTCATACCGTACTTACACACCCATTATCTACTCACTGGTTATTAGAAAGATACCCACACGCGCGTGTTTAGTGAATCTCATATAGTGGCGCTTTCAAAAGGCAGTTTAATAACTGTTATTTATTCTTATTTGGACCCTCTTGGCTTTTTTTGTAGGGTTCGTTTGCAAAGTAGGGGGAGCAGCTGTTGAATGGCAGCATTCAGAGAAGTCTCCCCAAATAGACAACCGCAACGGGAAAGATTTCCTGAGCAGTGGAAATATTGTGGATGAGAACTACGACTACGACTACGATTACGGTGACGTGGAGGACGAAGACGAAACGACATCAGGAGACTACCATATCGAATTGCCTAGAGGTAAGGTGGCCTTTTGATTCGGTTATTATACTGTTCTCTCATTTAAGAAATCACTACCAGTTATATATATTTCTCATAAAAGTATCCGAATTTATTTTTTGTACTCATTGGGGCTTTCCAGGGACTCACCCTGTTATTGTTTCTGACTTAGTTCGTTAATGAAAGTAAACTGCTTTGCTCGATAAAATATTGACAGTTAACAGGTATTTAAAGCACCTCCGTCACTGGATTTCGTGCTGTACAGAGTTAGTTCCTGCCCAGTTCCACACGAATTCGGAAAACAAAGAAATGGATTTAGTTTCTAATGAGCAATGTTGCTCCAAAAATGCAGTGGTAAATAGTGAATAACCTGCGCCACAGTTACTCCAACAGTAACTTTGCTAATGGTTAACCGCGTCTCTTCACTTTACGAAGAGGTAAAAACAGCTTATGTGGAGTTTTAAAATTTTTTTTACCACCCAAGTGCCGTAATTTTGTAAAGCTTGGTCGAGTCTTTTCTTCTATGTTTAGTTTCATGTATTTAATTATGTAACTGTGATCTAATTAAATTAAAAAATGTGCTGATATTTTGCATAAGTAATAGCTGATGACTGCTATTGGTAGAGGCAATCGCAATTTCAGCTGAATAAATTCACAGATTAAAGAGAAACCTCCAGTTTATATTTTACCTGCATCTCTTATGTTTAATTATATTTGCATTATATACTGAGCTGTTCGAAATGTTTCTCAGTTAAGCACAAAATATACAAAGGTGACATTATAATAATTTAGTAGTTTTTTAATGTGTGAAAACTATCGTTACCAAGAATGTTATTGGTAGGGCTATGTTAATGAATTGCTAATGAAAAGCTAAAATTGAACACTTGTGTTTTAAAAATGAAGTGAGACAACGTCTAGCACAAGTCTGGTTATCTTCGGATGTCCCGCTCATCTGTTACCGCTTTGAGAAAAAAATGCTAAATCATGTGTCATATTAAAACTTATCCAAGGTTGTGTGTCTTTTGTTTTCAGTGGCATTTTCCTCCAAACCCAAAGATCTATCTGTTCCACTGCCTTTGGAGCAAGACAGGAAGCCGAAGGGCAAAGGAAGAAAAAAGGGCAAAGGCAAGAAAAGAGATCCATGTCTGAGAAAATTTAAAGATTTCTGCATTCATGGCGAGTGCAGATACCTCAGAGACCTCAGAGCTCCATCATGCATGTAAGTAATACAAGTTATCCAAAAACACTGAATTCATAGAAACTGCACAGGTCAAGGAGGGCTTACTTTGATTTTATTTAAATGAAGGGACATAACTGGATGAATGCCAAACTAGGCAGTGTCTACTCCACAAAAGTCCACCATTGTCTGTGGTTCTTTTTTCTCTTATTTATTGATACTCCACTCACAGAGGGGCTGTGAGGACTGAACAATACCAGTTCTTTGTCAGTGCATCAAGGTGGAATTGGGGGTTGGGGTGGGAGGGTGATGTTAGTGACAAAACAATCTTACACTTTTTTTTTTCTCCGTAAGGTTTTAGACAGGATGTTTATTAGGAAGGATGGATTGATTATATTTTAAATCTTTTTAATTTTTATTCTACTTTTTGTCACAGCTGCGAGGAGGGATTCATTGGGGAACGATGCCACTTGTTCAGCCTGCCAGTGGTAAATAATCGGAATTCTTATGATAGGACAACAGCACTGGCCGTAGTGGCAGTTGTACTTTCGTCACTTTGCCTCATTGTGATTGCAGCTTTGTTAACGTTAAGGTGAGTTATGAAGAATTTGACCCTGTAGACATAACGTTTACACATCTATTTATAAGCGTCATGACCGGGGAGGAAAAAAAAAACAGTATAGTTTAGTTAAACATAGGTCAGATCAACTTTCTATTTGTCTGTGCAGAAATACTCTGCAACGTGGAGCTCAGCTAAGAGCTGTACTCTGGTCTCTAGTGCCAAGATTTTCCTGGAGTCAGACAGCTGGGAATGCATTTAAATAATCTAGTCCAGTTTTACTCAATTCATTTGCTGACAAAATACATCATCTTCACCTGTTGCATTGGAGTTTTATTACAGTATATTCCTAAAATTAAACAGTAAATTGAATCAGAGTTTTAAGTTGTTTTTATTTCTGTTTTTGTGTAATTCAATGCAATTCAATCAACTTCCTCCAAAATAAGGCTACTATCATCTTTTCTTCCATGAATTATCCCCTTGTCCCTGAGCTGTTCAGACTGATCTGTTTTATGACAGAGGTGACAGTTTTTTCAGATTTACCATTTAAAAATGGAACATTATTTAGTTGCAAATAATTGCAGCTGTATAACTGCAAAAACAATTAGACAGGTTGATTCACCAATAAATAAATAGATAGATAAAACAGGCTTCAGTATATGTTTGCTGATGAAAAATTATGTTCATGCCAAAGCTTCCACAGCATAAACATGATAAGACTTTCAAGAAGCTAAAGAGTATGTAAAAATAGATTTAGTGCTCCACTGTATATTTGTTTAATGCAGACAACACAGTCACAGATGGCCCATATGTTCACTCAGTTTGGAGGAAATAGTAATCTGTAAAGTAACTCTCTGGTCCAAAAAGCCAAATGACATGCATGGTCATTCAGAGGATCCTTGTGTATCTTTTGTTTTCCTCTGACTTTATTTACAATAAATGTACAATACAGTACATGTGGTTTTCAAAACCAGAATGTCTACTGCTGTCAAGTAACATCACTAAATGCACACTTTTCTCAAGTTCTGCAATGTATGTGACACCTGTCATAGAAAATGTACTGTAAGTGGTACCAATAACAACATTTAAATCAATTTTCTCATTTTGAACAGGTTTCATAAGAGGGGAGAATATGATGTAGAAAATGAAGAAAAGGTCAAGTTAGGATCTGCAACAAATCAATTATGACCCGAACTGGTAAGTTAAAGAGAGAAATGAAATGATGTCACATGAATATAGAAGACCCATATGTTTTTATAAGTTGCACAAACACAGATTGGCAGGAGCAGTAGCACAATAACACAACACCAGTCTTCTATTAAATTACAGTTCAGTATTTTATTTTATTTTTCCTTGTCTAAAAATCCCTTCAAATAAAAAAATGCTATGCCTATATTTTTAATGAAATTTAGATAAAAGAAGACTGCTGAATCCAAACAGATTCATTCAGTAATACTCTGATCCACTAGTTGTAGCGCAGACTACTTTGGGGTGCCTAACAAGAACAAAACAACACTAGGGTGAGTTAAGTTCATCATCAGCTCAGAGTTGGAAATACACCATGTGACCAGTGTACGTCCATTGTCTCATTTCAACTGTGTCCTGGTAATTTGATGCAGAGTTTAATGTTTGTGTCAAAGAAGTTTCCCTGCTGATGTATGTTCTGCACATCCAATGCTTTGCCACAGGCTACAATCATCATATTCTTAATGGAAAACATAATACTATAAAAAATGTCAATACTTTTAAGACCTTTGTCCTCCTACTTTACATTTGTTCACATATAATTTTTTAGAACATACTTCAATGCTGTCATAAAGCACTGTTCCTTTTGAACATATTTACTAAGTTCTATGGAAAAGTTTACAGTCCTGTTTTTACACCAGAAAGAATACAAAAAATGTTAGCCAGTTAAACATTGTCAAAAGCTTTGAGTTATGGCTCTAAATATAGACATTGTGACTGTAAACCCTAATGTTCATATGCCTGCAATATATGCATCCTTGTGTAACAATTATTTCATGTTATTTGTGACAAGAACTTTGACATGTGGTTTAGGGTCTTACCATAAGGATTATGAGAGTTAAGTATCTTTTGTGTTTGCAGGAAGGAGTCAGTCTACCTCAGAGTGATGACAGCGGTACACAAATGTGGAACTCCGCTAAGATTTTCTTCTGAAGTCTTGTACAAATTTTGAAGCTCCAGGGTAGTGATACAACTAAGAGCCACTTGAGCTTTCACTGGGAAAGGGCTGGCCCACAAACATGGAGCACTGAAAGAAATGAAAGCACTGAGGACTGGTCTTCAGTAACTGGGGCGCTGCTTCAAATAATCCAGTAACCTGAACTTAACACAAGACTCCTTCACAAAACAAAGCAAGAAAGAAAGCCAACCTACAGCTTGTGGTCTGTTTCAAATGGAACTGTCTGTTTGGTTCTTGTATTATATATTGAACTCTGAATGACTAATATTGACAGAAAACTATTTATATTCAAAAACATCTATTTATTTTAAATATTTTATATTTGGTATTTATTCATTTATATTTCTAATTTCTGGCTCAAAGTCAAAACTGAATTGCTTTTTAAAAAAGAATAAATGCAAAAAAGAAAAACATCATGTTCTGACTTCTTACTGACTGCTTTCTGGAATGGATAATACATTAAAGCTGCACTGAAGTCTTTATTTTTCAGCCTTATTTCTGGGTTGAGTTTTCCTTATCTAAGTCTCATAATCTCTCTTTGTTAATAATCACAAAACAGTAGCAGACAAAGAAATGCAGATGTCTGCAGAATGTGCAAGGAATGCTTTCTTTTGGACATTTTAAAAACTGCTTATAGAAACAAGCCTGGAATGCATGTGGACATGGAGCATATGGGTCAGAGACTTACTGAGACATTTTTTTCTTCATGCTCTTCAGAAAATGAGAAACAAATGAAAGCATTTAAAAGAGTTTAAATGCAGTCAGTATCTTAAATGAATGGCTCACTCTATATTCACTTTATACATGAAGCTGTAAACTAATTACAGCACTTCCACATCTGGAAATAATAGCCATGGCTAGTTTTAATGCTTCCTTCCTTTCTAACAAAACTGATCCTGATGCTTTCCATTCCTTAAAATCTCTTAATGAAAATACCAATTAATAAAATATCCAATGGGATCTGCTATCACAATAGAGAAGAATCTAGTTGCAGTTTCTCCTCAAGGCATATTTCTAATAATCAGCCGGAATTAGGACAGTATATGTAATGCTACTTATAGCACCTTCCTGAGCTCATTTTAAAAGAGTTACTACCACACTGTAGTGTTTGTAATACTTATGAATTGTGGCAGAGTGATAGTTCTAAGCTGTAGTAGTAGCACCGCAAAGTGATGAAAGTCTGTCAGCTGAGGTACAAAACCTCTGAGCTGGATTTTCACACTGTGTAATCTGTCCAGATGTCCATCTATTTTCTGAACTAGCTTCTTCTAATTCAGGGTCATGGGGAACTGCAGTCTGTTCTGACAAAATTGTGCACAAGTAAGGAATAAGGCCTGAATAATCTACACATACTCACCCACTTATACTGAGTCAGAGGTGAGTAGCCAATCCACAAAATCTGAACATCTTTTGGATATCAAAGAAAAAAATACCTTCGAATAATCCACACACAAACTGAGAAAGTGCAAAGTCTACTCAGGGTTGGAGTTTAAGTTCAATCTCAGTCTTGTGGAGCTTTAAAGAAAAAAATACTCAACACTGTGCCACACTGCCCTGATGTCAATGAAGGAAGTGATGTTCTTTATGGTTATCCCATGACTCCTAATCAGGATAGCACATAGTGTAATGGATCTGTAATTAGAAAAAACATAAGACAACTAAACACCACCACGTGACATTAAAGACTATCAAACAGGACAGCAGAGGATATGCTCAGTGCCTATGTGAATACAAAAGCATCAAGAACTCTTCAAGGTCAATAAATGTGTCATCTTGATGGACAGGTGGCATAGCCCCCTCACTGTGTGAGTCTGAGTAAGAATGAGTCACTTCAACTTCCTTCCTTTATTTTTCAATAAATCTTTAAGCGGTGCTGCTTTTCCCTAAAAGGCACTATGTAAAATAATAAATTCTTTTTGAAGACATGTTCATTACTATAAATTTCACTTTTTATAAACGTTTTCAGGACCTTTCTTTTATCTAGATGCCTGGGCAAGTTGCACTGTGTGCACATTTAATCCAAACAAACTAATTACTTTCTTTCTAAATACACTTAGCTTGTCAGTGTTGTACAGTGTACAGAGTACAGTGTTTACACAGTCTTAGAGGACAACAGCAAATCCATTTTGTGTCACTTGTTATAGTACAGTATATCTGACACCACATTTAAGCTACAGGGAAGATTACACTACTCAGATTCATTTCTAACATTAAATGATGGCAGATGGCAAAGCTAGCATGGACTTATACAAGTACACTAGTTTAGATCTCAACTGCAACTGTGTGACCACTGTTCCTTCTAGTTAGTGGAATATCTATTGTATATCCCAGCAACTCTAAGCATAAGGCAAAATCTAGGGTGCATCCATACACACTGCCCCACCATGGTATAACGGGGTCCATGGTGATTGCACAATTACTAAATAAATAAGTAAGTTCTTGGGCTTCAAAGGGGTTGCAGGTGTGTGGACTGAAGTATGGTAGAGTGCTGATTTGAAGTTGATAGGGAGTGTGGTTTAGTCGATTACCTCATCAGGGCTCCAGAGACTGTAATCAGTGCCTGCATCACTAGCAGTATAAAGAGGTAAGCCAGGAAGAGCATGAAGGAAGAAAGAATGAAGATTGGAGGTTAAAGTGTGGAAGATGGTGAAATAGTAGAATCGACAGGAGCCCATGTGGTAAAGTGGAGATAGTCGGGGAAGTGAGTTCCCAAGAGAGGACCCTGGAGTCAATACTCAATGAGAATGAAGAGGGTCACTTTTGCTGAGTGGACCAGTAGCAGGAGTGACCTTTGAAGCCAGGGAAAGGGTGGTGGTAGAAGAAAGAAGCAAGGATCAGCATGGCACCCAGTTGAAGCCAAGGGACTGGCGGTTGGGTACCCCAGCCTGGATTTGAATTGGTTGACTGTGTCAGTGGATGTCTCCTTTCTCTATAATGACATCTCCTTTGCCTGCCCTGTAAGGACCTCACAACCAAACACTGAGGCTCACTGTTTTAATGGTTAGACATATTCCTACTAGGGTTTTAACTTCAATTTTATTGGATTATTGATTTGGACTTTTAATCTGAACTAATTAATTTAGTTTTTATGGATTGTTTATTAATTGGAGAGCACTGTAGTGATTTGCACTTTGGGGTTTTGGTTCACATGGCTGTTTTACAATAAAAGCACATTTATATCTTCCTCTTGCCTATATGTATCCTCATTGCCTGACTCATCCTTGGATATGACTATGGACTGCTCTGGACTTGAGAGCTATCAAGGACTCTGGAGCCAAACTGCATTGTCATGTCCACTTATTCACACCAGGCCTAACATACATGTGTTTGGGACCTGAGAGGAAAACCCAATATCTGCATGAAATCCCTACAAACATGATGAGAGAGTGTGCAAACTCAAACTCTTCACAGATTTGCCATGCTGCAAAAAGGTAAAAATTGTGCAGTTTTAGAAATGCCATATGTAATACTTTCTTTAACTGTAAGATATGTAGCAATGGACAGCAACACCTGCAGGGGTGGACATATTGCAAAGACTCTGCAAAGTCTTTGTCTTATTTTTTATTGTCATATCTTGTTTATTACTGACCAGATGATGATTTGGATTGCTGTATATGCTTGCATCTCTTTGATGCTTAGAATGGTGCCTCTGATTTATGGTTTTAAAAAAAATGAAATTTTGGTGAGGGATGCCGTCAAGCTGAAGAAGGAGTCCTATAGGACTTTTTTGTCCTGTGGGTCTCTGGAGGCAGCTGATAGGTACCGGCAGGCCAAGCGGAATGTGGCTTCAGTTGTTGCTGAGGCAAAAACTCGGGCGTGGGAGGAGTTTGGAGAGGCCATGGAGAACAACTTTCGGACGGCTTCGAGGAGATTCTGGTCCACCGTCCGGCGTCTCAGGAAGGGGAAGCAGTGCAGTGTTAACACCGTATATGGTGGGGATGGTGCGCTGCTGACCTCGACTCGGGATGTTGTGGGTCGGTGGGGGGAGTACTTTGGAGACCTCCTCAATCCCACTAACATACCTTCCAATGAGGAAGCAGAGCCTGGGGACTCTGAGGTGGGCTCTCCCATCTCTGGGACTGAAGTCACCGAGGTGGTCAAAAAACTCCATGGTGGCAGGGCCCCGGGGGTGGATGAGATATGCCAGGAGTTCCTTAAGGCTCTGGATGTTGTAGGACTGTCTTGGTTGTCACGTCTCTGCAACATCGCATGGACATCTGGGGCAGTGCCTCTGGATTGGCAGACCGGGGTGGTGATCCCCCTCTTTAAAAAGGGGGACCGGAGGGTGTGTTCCAACTAGAGGGATCACACTCCTCAGCCTCCCTGGAAAAGTCTATTCGGGGGTTCTGGAGAGGAGGGTCCATCAGATAGTTGAACCTCGGGTTCAGGAGGAACAGTGTGGTTTTCGTCCTGGTCGCGGAACAGTGGACCAGCTCTGCACCCTTAGCAGAATCCTAGAGGGTGCATGGGCGTTTGCCCAACCAGTCTACATGTGCAGGCGTTCGACCGTGTCCCTCGGGGAACCCTGTGGGGGGTGCTCCGGGAGTATGGGGTACCGGACCCCCTGATAAGGGCTGTTCGGTCCCTGTACAACCGGTGCCAGAGCTTGGTCCGCATTGCCGGCAGTAAGTCGAGCTCGTTTCCAGTGAGAGTTGGACTCCGCCAGGGCTGCCCTTTGTCACCGATTCTGTTCATAACTTTTATGGACAGAATTTCTAGGTGCAGCCAGGGTGTTGAAGGGGTCCGGTTTAGTGGACTCAGGATTGGGTCACTGCTTTTTGCAGATGATGTTTTCCTGTTTGCTTCATCAGGCCGTGATCTTCAGCTCTCTCTGGATCGGTTCGCAGCTGAGTGTGAAGTGGCTGGGATGAGAATCAGCACCTCTAAATCCAAGACCATGGTCCTCAGCCGGAAAAGGGTGGAGTGCCCTCTCAGGGTTGGGGGCGAGATCCTGCCCCAAGTGGAGGAGTTTAAGTATCTTGGGGTCTTGTTCACGAGTGAGGGAAGAATGGATCGTGAGATTGACAGGCGGATCGGTGCAGCATCCGCAGTGATGCGGGCTCTGCATCGGTCTGTCGTGGTGAAAAAAGAGCTGAGCTGTAAGGCGAAGCTCTCAATTTACCAGTCGATCTACGTTCCTACCCTCACCTATGGTCATGAGCTATGGGTAGTGACCGAAAGAACGAGATCGCGAATACAAGCGGCTGAAATGAGTTTCCTCCGCAGGGTGTCTGGGCTTTCTCTTAAAGATAGGGTGAGAAGCTCAGTCATCCGGGAGGGGCTCAGAGTAGAGCTGCTGCTCCTCCGCATCGAGAGGAGTCAGATTAGGTGGCTCGGGTATCTGATCAGGATGCCTCCTGGACGCCTCCCTGGTGAGGTGTTCCGGGCACGTCCAACCGGGAGGAGGCCCCGGGGAAGACCCAGGACATGCTGGAAGGACTATGTCTCCCGGCTGGCCTGGGAACGCCTTGGGATTCTCCCGGAAGAGCTGGAAGAAGTGGCCGGGGAGAGGGAAGTCTGGGCTTCTCTGCTTAAGCTGCTGCCCCCACGACCCGATCTCGGATAAGGGAAGAGGATGGATGGATGAATGGATGAAATTTTGGTTTTAACTTCAGTTTGTTTGTAAGTGTAAAATTTTCCCTTAATCCAAATCCTTGTTTCTGTACATCTTCTAATATGCATGGGAGCTTTGATGTCATATCTTTCCTAAAATTAGGTGAAACTTTGGATTGCCTGTTAAAAGCTGAATGTGTTCCTGCTCCTGCTGTATCCTGGAATAAAGTAGGAAATCCTGAAAGAGTCTTCCTCAGAGAATTAAGTGTAGTAGATGGTCAACCTCTCAAGGACTTAAAAGTAATCTTACTATGCTTCAGATAAAAGCAACACTTTAAGGAAGGGCTGTAATCACATGTCCATTAGCACAAAGCAACACTGCCTCTGACATTTTACATTATGTAACAGAGCGTTATTCTCTTGTCAGATTTGAATTTTGCAATACCTATGTTTGTGATGCCATAAGATTTTCAAAGCCCTGGGGAAAGTTTACTATGTATAGTACTAAATACTAAGACCTTTAGTTAATGTAAGTTATTTGTTAAGTTGGTAGTAATTAAGAATCCATTTATTATATTTTAATGGATTCCTTCATTGCCTTTTTAATAGATAATCCACCATTTGGAAATAATAATAGTAATATATATCTTTCCATCCATTTTTTGAACCTACATATTCATGTTTGTAGAAAGCTTGAAACTTCTACAAGTAAGCGTAAACCTGCTATCATCCCTGGATAAGGCACTTGTCCTTTGCAGACATATACCTGCAATCAATACGGAGAGAATTTTAAATCACCAATTAATTTTAAATGCAAATTTTTGGGATATGGGAGAAAACTAGAATGCCTATTAAAAATCCACATAGACAGTGACAATGTCAGAGTTCAAGCCCTAAGCTCTTCCATCTGTGAGGCATCAGTGCTAGCCACTGTGCCCCTATGGTTCTCAGATGCAATATCATAGTCTTTACATAGATTTTGTAACAGACAGGTATTTGCCAGAATATGTTAATGTAATATCAAAAAATGAATGAGTCAGCCTGTTTCATTAAACATGAATCACTAGGCCAACCATCCATGTATTTATTGAATCCACTTTATTTTCTTAAGGTCATTCTGCAATCAGGAGGCTAAAGACTATAAAGACTCAAATATTATGTGTGTGTTTGTGTGTATATGTATAAAGTCAGGCATAAGAACTTAGCAGTCATCTCCAAGACTTTGAAAAGGTAAGAAATTTCATCCCAAGTCAAGAAGGGGCACCAATGTTAACATACCCTTCTTTGTCTACAGTTCAGAAGCTCAACGACGGGAGCAGCCCTGATGGTACTTCTCCTCCCTCCTTCAAACCCCACCTCTTTCCGAGATCATAGTACAAAAGAACCTTGTCAACTGGAAGGAGGTGTTTACTTTGAACCAGGAGATCACACTGCTTGCTAGTCTCTCTCTTTTGTAATTTACCTTTGTTCCAGCTTGCTGGATCATTTTGCCCCCTGATGTGCTTGTTATTTTACCTATGTTTATTTATTTATTTATTTATTTATTTATTTATTTTTCTCAAATTACACTGAGGTGTTGGTTGGCTCCCTAACATCTCGTTCTTGAAATTATGTCTTTATTATAATATATATATATATATATATATATACTGTATATATATATATATATATACTGTATATATGTATATATATATATATGGTGGAACGAGCCCTGGACACAGACAGATGGACACCATTTGGTCACCGAACACACAAATTTTATTTTCACTAATATATTTACAAGTTCACTGCACAACCCAATCCCGCAAAGTCCAGGCCTCTCTCTCCAGTGCCTCTGTTCTTCAGGCCATCTCCACTCCTCTCCAGCAAGAATCTTGTCCACTTCCGCCCGACTCCAGTCTTCGTATGGAGGGAGGCGCTCCCTTTTATACATGCCCGGATGGGCTCCAAGTGCTTCCCGACACTCCTCTGCCGACACTCCCCTGTGTGACAGAAGTGCCGGCTGCGCACCCGGAAGCACTCCGGGTGTCCCCGGTCTTCTTCCCTCCAGCACTTCCAGGTGTGGTGGAAGTGCTGAGGTCCAGGTTTCTGCAGGCACCAGTTCGCCCCCTTGTGGTGACCACGGGCCCTTACAGGGTTGAGCTTCCAAGCCCTGTACCTGTGGTTCCCAACGCAACCAGGGCAGTCACCCCCTCGTGGCCTGGAGGAGGCCACTATATATATATATATATACTGTATATATATATATATATATATATATATATATATATATACTGTATATATACTGTATATATATATATATATATATATATATATATATGCAGCATAACAGTATATATAATATAATTTTCACCATATGCTGTAAACATTTGGTTTGGGAGTTGTCAGCATAAACAAATCAAATTTAGAGGCAAATATTTTTTTGGAAGTCAGCAGATAAGTAGATATTTACACAAGAGAAATGTAAAAATTTGCAATCCTATGCATACTGGTTTTTGTAATCAATCTTGCCTCATTTTCAGTTCTCTTTGGCCAAATGATGATTGTCAATTACAGCATCCTTATTAGCATAGAAAGAGTTAACAGGATCACACAAGAATGAAATGGCAAAACAATTCACGGATGTTGTATGTGACATACTGGCTGCAAGAAAACAAACTGAAGAATGACTTGTGCGTAAGCAAATTTAGAGCATTTCATATTTATCCAAATATTACAGGAAGCAAAAATACAAAGCATGTCAGTCAAGAGAATGAAGACCACTGTCGCCTTAAATTGTAATGTTATTTTAATTATGGTGATAACAATTGCAGCAGGAGTTCAAACACAATTCATACAGGACACCAGTAGCCATTGCTTTTCATTCCAACTAATTTCCTAATCAGAGTCCAAAATTCAAAATGTGAAAATTCAAAACATTACTTAACCTACTCATACTTACACTGTATTCATGTCATCAGTGTAAACACCAAACTTCTGTAAATTTTAATCAAATTGTTAAATAAATGACATGGAAAGACATTCTCAAAACTACCATCTCAGGCAAGGTTGTATGGGCCAAATAGCCTCATTTTGCCTAGTTGTTTAGTGCACTGACATAGACATTTCATCAAACAAGTAGTCCAAGTACTGCAGCATTTTGTTTAAATATATTTAACTATACTTCAGCGCCTATTCCAGCAGCACTGGGCACAAGACAGAACATAATCTTTATCTTAATTCAGATATCTTTAGCAATATGGGATGAAAACTGGCATAACCAGAGTAAACACATGCAGAAATCAACAGAATATGCAAACTCTACATGGACAGCGATCAGGTGTGGGTGAAAACCTTGGATCTTGGGTCTGTGAGGCAGCAGCACTGCATTAACATGTGAGTGTGGGGATGTGTATAACTGGGCTTCGTGACGGGCTGGTGCTCTTGGTTCAGATCCTACTCCTACACCTACCAGGATAGGTGTTGGACCCTGGTAACCATGAACTTGATTCAGCAGCTTTAAGAATCTCAAAAAGTATGACAAATTTAGGCAAAATTAGACCATTTGCCCTATAAAGCATCACCAATGTTGCCCTGGTTATATCTGGACTTGCTAATAGTGATATAGCTGTCACACACCATGCTGAACATAAGCCATAAATCTAACCTTTTCAAGTAACAGGCCAGCATGTATGGTAGTAGAACAATATACCAAATTCTTAAAGCAAACTTATTCCCTATGATTAGGCCTTAGGGCTTGGAGGTACTGTACTCAGTCAAGATAGAGATATTAACTGTCCAGTGCTTCATTGTAGTGAAGACCTCTGTTTTACTCTTATGTGCTCAATCTGAATTTTAAATGTTATTCCATATCTTATTGTGTTTTTACTGTTAAAGTAACATTCTAGTCCTGTAAGAAAAATGTTATGGTGAAAATATTGTTCTGGTGATTACTGTTTTAGTCATTTATACCATTTTGGCATATGCATGTCCTTAAAGTGTCTTGCAAGAACTGTCAATCTAACTACTAGATTACTAGAAAAACTGGTGAATATTGGTAGTTTAGGATGCTTAATCTACATACTCAGTCTTGTATACTATGACTACAAAAATCAATGTCATGCCTGTCCTAGCATCGTAGCAATATTATTATTCTATATATAGCCTAAATGGCAATCGATGAAAGGGGCCCTGACTCAACTGCTAACAAAAAAGTGGAGCTTATTTTTCCTTTTTTTGTGCTCAACATGAGATCAAGAAGTGTATTCCCAGGGTTTCTGAACTACAAGTATAAAATTCAGACATTTCTTCTTCAATAATCTGTCATGCATCTTGTTATTTTTTGTTTATAACAATTTCTATTTTCATACTTCAGTGGCTTATTTTTTGAATGTCTATGTGTATCACTTAGACAGTGATATTATCTCACAACCATTCTGTATGAGTTATGATTGTTCCTGCTACCATTTTGTGTTCATTTCTTCTGCAGTGACCAGATTGTTTTCTACTGCTATGCCTATTTTAAGATGGCAGCACAGATAAATAATATCATAAGCTCCACTTTGATCGTATCTTTTGTTGCCTCCTCATAGAATTCCAACATGTTAGTAAAACTTTCTGAACCCATGCTGACTGTTCAGAATAACTCCTGTCCTTGTCATGTGTTGCTCAATCTTATCCTTAATAATTCCTTCCATTAATTTTCCTGTGATGCTTGTTAAGCTTACTGGCCTATAGTTGCTTGGATCTGCCCTGTCACATATAATGGGATGATATTTGCCATTTTCCAGTCCTTTGGAATCTCTCCAGTGCACAGTGACTTCCTAAAAATACGTGTCAAGGGTTTATATATGTACTTAGCCTCCTTAAGAACACGAGGATAGGGCCTGGTGATTTGTTTGATTTCTCTTATTTAATCTGAGCAGCACTTCTCCCTCTACAATTTCCAAATCCCTCAGTATGTCGTTGTGTTTACCTCTGGCAGGTTATCCACTTGCTCACTTGTAAACACCTCAGAAAAATGTAAGTTTAGGGCATCTGCTATTTCATTGTCTGTATCTTTTAATTCCCCTTTACTATTCCTACTTTCTACTGCTATGCCTATTTTAAGATGGCAGCACAGTAGGCCTTGCATCCTAGCTTATGTATAATTATAAAACATTGTGCTTCTAAGAACATGTTTTGGTTATCGAATTCCTTTTTCAGTAGTTCTGCCTTGATGACCTTCACTCTAACTTTTTTCACCAAAGAGGTTTGCCCTATGTATTGATTTTGACATTTGTTAGTTTGCCCTTTTGTAAACAATCTTTCCTTGGCCTTCATACTCTCTCTTATGCCCTGTAGGCACAGGATTTCAGGGGGTGGACTGGAAGAAAAGGATGTGCTGAAAAAAACCAAAATGAGGTTTGAAACCAGGAGAACAACTGTCAATAACCAATAATCACCAGACAGCATCAAAATCAAAAAGAATTGCAGAGTATTCAAAAACCAAAGAAACAAAAAAAAGAAAATTTCTTGAAAATTTTGGAGGGTTTTGGAAACTGTGTAGCCAGATAAGAAAATATACCGTTCAATTACATTTTATCCTGTGGCATGTTGATTGACATTTCCCAACTTCTGAGCACTCATTTATCCCTGTACAGTCCTGGCAACAGGTATGAAAAACAGCTCCATAAAAATGGCAGAGATAGAATGACCCAAATAAAAAATGTAAATCATAACCAGAAGTTTTAATCAAGAATAAAAGAAATCAATGGATTCATTGGAGTCCCCCCAATAGATGAAAACATTTACACAGATAACCCCTAGGTGAGTTGCCAAAAAACTTCAAAACAGGAGACCCTGGCACTCTCTTTCTGCCTGCTGCATTTGTGTTACTTCATCTCCTTGTCCTTCTTTTCCTCACCTTTATTAACTGCCATACATTAGTAACCTTGAAAAGTGCACAAAGTAATCTATTTTATTCATCTTTGTCCTGGTAAAGCTTTATATGTCTTTAAAGAAAAGCTCAAATGTGGTAAAGTTTTTTTCCTTCCAAAAATACAAAGCTCTGTATTTGGCATCCATTTGTTTTCCAGTTTTCCATGTCATAGAGATTTACTTTTACAATTATATCTTGAAATTAGGCCTCTTATCACTTCCTGCAAGAAACAGAGTGTGTATAATCTTTCTAATAGAATAATCAGGATTGCCTGTTTTGGACACAAGTGAATTATCTACCTATTCAGTTTCTGTACCCGTTAATCCAATTAAGGGTCCATGGGTCCAAAGAGTATTTGAGAAGTACTAGATGTGAAGTATGAATAACAGGGTTATTAATTAACCAAACAAATAACCCTAGGAGATCTGTATTGTTGTCTGCATATACAGATTACCATACTGGACAGGTTGAGGTCTAGCTGCCACAAGTACTGTTAGCCAACAGGGTGCTGGAGGAAATTGCGCTACTGTTGGCTTCAGAGGCAAGAGGAGAGGAAGAAGGGTGGAAGGGTGGAACAGGGGGGTAGAAACGCTGAATGTTGTCAGTTTGCCTGGTAAATGGATAGAGTTAGCCGATATAATGTAGAGAAGGAAGGTTGATATATCGTGCATGCAAAAGACTAGATGGAAGAGTAATAAGGTCAGATTCAAATTATTCTACCATGGTGTGGTTGGAAGGAGAAATGGGATAGGGGTTATCCTGAAGGACCAGTATGTCAAGAGTGTTTCGGAGGTGAAAAGAGTATAGGACAAAGTGATGATTATGAAGCTGGAAATTGAAGGTCTCTCAGAGGAGAGGAGTGGAGGTTAATAACAGGGACAGGGAGGTCAGAGGAATGGTGAGGATGCAGGGAGTAGAGCTGATGAAGGTGGTTGAGTTTAAATACTTGAGATCGACAGTACAGAGTAATGGGAAGTGTGGGACTGAGGGGAAGAAGAGAGTTCACACATTGTGGAGTGGGTGGGGAAGAGTGTCAGGAGTGATTTGCAACAGATGGGTACCGACAAAAATGGAAGAGAAGGTGTAAAAGACAGTAGTAAGATCAGCTATGTTTTATGGGTTGAAGACAAAGGCACTGACAAAGAAACAGGAGACAGAGCTGGAGGTGGCAGAGTTAAAGATGTTAAGATTTGCATTGGGTGTGACAAGGATGGACAAGATTAGAAATGAGTATATTAGAGGGTGAGCTCAGGTTGGATGGTTTGGAGAGAGTCAGAGATGTGAGATTGCACTGGTTTGGACATGTGTTGGATACATTGGGAGAAGGATGCTAAGGATAGAGCTGCCAGGCAAGAGGAAAAGAAGAAGGCTTAAGAGGAGGTTTATGGATGTGATGGGAGAGGACATGCAGATGGTGGGTGTGACAGAGCAAGATAGAGAGGACAGGAGGATATGGAAACAGATGATCAGCTGTGGTGACTCGAAATGGGAGCACCAAAAAATGTAGAAGAAAACCCTAGAAGATGATAAATGCACTTTCTCTGCTTATATTCTCAAAATTTTGTTCTCATTCATTTTTTTTCTTCTAAATATTATATACTCGTGGTAACTAACGGTTCTATTTAACTTGCAGAGCTTTCTGTGTGAGTATTGTATATTATTTCAATATGTGCACACTTTCAGCTTACTGGAAATGCTAAGCTGTCCAATAGTAGATGTATATGTGTGCTTTAAGTGATGGAACAAGCTTCGGAATGATTGCCCACAGTCCCAAAAAAGATAGAGCAGTTAGAAAAATACAAAATGCATTGCTTTAAACATCTCCTGTACTTGAAAACAAGTACACAAAAGAGCACATATACAGTAAATGAACAAGCTGCTCACCTACAGGAAACAGACATTTACATATCCATCCATTTTCCAACCCGCAAGACATATACACCCTATAATACAATGACATAAATATTTAGCTGTCTTGATGTCTTATAGAGTAAGGCTCACAAAGCTTCTGAAAATATAAGATTCAGTAGAGACAGAATGGAAAGAAAACAGAAGCAGACCACCAAGGAAGGAGTTGCTTTCATTACATTTCAGAAGCAACTGGGCTCCTGCTTGACTGAGTATGATATATTTTACCTGATATTATTGCGCTTTAAATGGTGACTAAAATGATCACACATGTAAGACAGCACATGTCTTGTTCTTTTGAAGACAAGCCTTAGCATGAGGAAAGATACACTTGATGCTGTATCCCATCACCAACTGGCTCACCAATGTAGTTTATTGTGTCATTATGTTTAGAAGTCAATATAGACAAGATTGAAACAATAATTTTATAGTCCAAGCATCTAAGTTCACCAAACAGCCCTCTTTATTTCGACTACACACACAGGCTATACTCTATGAACTTGATTTTTCTCTGGCTGATATTTTGACGCATTCTCTGTCCTATGTAAAATGTATAGCCCTATGTAAAATGTATAGCCCTGGGCAACCATTTTTCTAAAGCATTAGCAAGATCCTTAGTGGTGAATAGAAGTCTATTTATGTCAAGCAGTTGCGTACTCTGTAATGTCTTACTCTCTAAAATTAGATTACAGGTATACAGTAGCAGCCTGGCTCTGGACAATGAAACACTGTTAAGTGAGTTGCAAGCCAATTCAAATAAAGGTTTCCCTCTTTCTTTTGATTTACCCTTCTTTATTTTCCTCTATGACAATCTTTTGCACATACAGTACCTCGATGAGAAATTGAAAATTTGAAAGTAAAAAACTTTAAAAGAACATTACACAGTATGTAAAATAACCAGGATGCAACTAGCAACTAGGCAAGCCCATACAGGCCAGGTTGCCTTCATTTTTCATGTTATTTGAATACCTTTCCTCTACCCACAATGTGGCACTCCATCTGACGAACTCTGTGTCATCACATGCAATGGTTTGCTGTGGCATTCCTTTTTTTGTAGTCACTTGGTGCAGTTGGCTGTGTATAAAATATTTCACTAATCCTCCTGTTGCTTTTGGATATTGAGAAGTGTCTGCAGTGTATATTTGTGATTTTGTACAACTCACTAGGTGAAATGATCCTGCAAAAGTAGACTTTTGATAGAAACTTAATATTCAACATCAGCCATAAGAAGGGGTCTCATATAATGTTTTGTAATTTCTTCAAGAAATGTTCTTGTTCCATACGCCCAGACTGCGACTACTGTGATTCAAACATATACTGTATGTCAGTTAGTTAGCTACAAACAGAATGCTCTAATGTTTTGAGCTTAACAGAAAGATTTGCAACAGGAGAGAAGTAACTAAAATCAAAGAACAAAATGCTGGCTTATACTGTACAGGCATGGATTTTCAAAGCTTCAGTGCAGTAAAAACAGAATCAAATAGAAGGGGCAGAAAAATAATTGTGTATAATAGAGTTACCTGAGAAAAACAAGACACATAAAGAAAGAAGAACATAGGATTCAGGGAGTATATTCTAAGTCTACAAGAGAAAGTTAGAGGCATCGAATTGAGAAACAAGTAACATGATAATAAGAAGTGAGGAGAATGAGGAGGAAAAATAATATGGGTCTGACAGAGTAGGAACGAGGCAGCAGAAATTAGGTACACACTAAATGGGCCAAAGCGGTTCTACTGAATAATGCCATATAGTAAACATTTTTGGTTTCCAAAGTAACCATCCACATGAAGGTACCAGAAAAAAACTTTTATTTATGTCTGTAACATAATGCATAAATTAACAGATGGTAACAGATTTGTTAAATGTAAACGGGGTCCTGGTTTTAAAGGTACTCTAGCTGCATACAATAACACAGGCTAAGCTGAGGTTTTCTTCATCTGTTGTATCCTGTTTGGTAGCCTACTATATACTAAAGACTCTAGTTTTGTCCAAGTATTAGCAACCTTTTCAAAGCCCAAAGAACCAATGTCATTTGCAAGACCCTTCACAGAATGAAATGGCTCTGTGTCAAGCAGTGGTTCTACAAGGAACTATTACAGCTCCACAAAGTGTCATTTTAGCATGGGTGGAGTTTAAGGGGTGGCAAGGAGGCCCTGACCCCACCAACAGATACACTGTGTTAAAAAAAAATAAGACTCAAATAAAGGGTATTTTTTCATCATTTTTTTAAGACAGAGTTAATGTTAATGTGTTAATAATCAATGAATTAGGCGCACAGAGACACAGTGGTAACACTGCTGCCTTGTAGTAAGAGTCTTGGGTCACGTCCCAGGTAATCCTTGCATGGAATTTGCACATAGGTTCCCATGAATTTACTCTAATTTCCTCACACAGTCTGAAGACATCCAGGTTAGGTGAATTGTTGATGTTAAATTGTCCCCTGTTGTGTGTGTGTGTATTTACCCTGTGATGGGATGATGGCCTGTCTAGACGATTGTTCCTGCCTGCATCTGTTGCTTACTGGGATAGGATCTATCTGCACCCTGCCCTGGATAAGTAGGTTTAGAGGATGGATTGATCAAATACTATTATCTGTCCTGCCTAAAGCAACTTTCACTTGCATGTTGCCTACTCTTAAAAAGTATAAAGAAATACTAAGCACAGTTTCATTTACCGAATAGTTTAAAGTTTAGATTTGAGAGATGTTATGTCAACTTGTATTTCTTCTTAATTGTTTTTATTTGCATGTCTTTTAACTGATACTTGCAGCCAAAAACATCCTCAGCAGTTGTAAAGAAACAAAATAAAATGGTAGTGCATTCCAGTAAGTTCAGAAATGTGCTGACAGTACTACATCATTATACACAAAAGTGAGATGTGGTGTCCCGCAGGGCTCAGTACTGAGACCTTTACTGTTTTCACTTTACATGCTTCCACTGGTATGTCTTATTAGAAAACATAATGTTAATTTTCACTCATATGCAGATGACACCCAGTTATACCTTTCTTTTAGATCAAATTAATTTTCTCCAATGTTGTCTTTAATTAGTTGTGTTAATGGATTAAAGAAGTGGATGGATGAGAACTACTTGTCATTAAACACCGATAAAACACAGATGTTAATTATTGGAGGGAGTGACGCTGATCGCAACAATACTGTATTTTGTCATCATTTAACTCACTTGGAATCACCATTAATTTTACTGAATCAGCCTGCAATCTAGGAGTTATCTTTGACTCTAGCATGTCATTTAAAGTGCATATTACAAAGTTGTCCAAATCATGTTTCTTCCATCTTAAAAATGTTGGCAAATTAAGGCGCTTTCTAAATAAACAGGATTCTGAGAAATTAATTCATGCATTTATTTCTAGTAGGACTGACTACTGCAATGCCTGCCCAACCTACCTGGAAAGGGGTCTCTCTTTGAATTGCTTTTTCCAAGGTTTCTTCCATTTTTCCCCAACTAGAGTTTTTTTTGGGAGTTTTTCCTTGTCTTTTTAGAGAGTCAAGGCTGGGGGGCTATCAAGAGGCACGGCCTGTTAAAGCCCATTGTGGCACTTCTTGTGTGATTTTGGTCTATACAAAAATGAATTGTATTGTATTGTATTGTATTATGCCTGCCTGTACAAACAACTGCATGGCAGTCAGGGTAAATCTCCACCATACAGCACATATACCACTTTGATAAAATATTTAAAAAACAAAAATGTGATGTCTATCTCTTTAATGAAGCAAGCAAACAACAGAAAACACACCAACTTTTAAATCAGTCAACTAAGTCCTAGAATGTTTTGCTATACTGTATGTACATTTTCTAACTTGTTAAAAGAGAAAAGTGCTTATTTTATCATAAAAACTGTTCCTTTTTATTTATCATAAATAAAATATGAAGATAAACTAATCTAAAAAAGGAACGTTATCTGTCAATTAAATATTGTTAATGATATTTTTGCACTTTTTTGTAATTTCAAGGAGTTACATGTTTTATTACATGTTTTAACATCCTGTACTTGAGACTAACCTCATTTTGTAAATTTATATTGCTACAATTTACCATATTTTACATGGGATGTGATGTTAATAACACGCCTAAAAGTCAAACTCCACCCATGCATATTAGAACCATTAGTTTTGAGAGTGCAGTCAAGAGTATAAACCATACTATGACAGAGAAGGGCAAGGTACTAAAACGTTAAAGAAAATTAAAAATATTTTCTTTTTTCCCAGGGTAAAGATTTAACAATCTTCAATTAAATGCTAAAATACGTTTGAACATCATGCAATGTTGTTTACTAGCTGCATTTTCTGAACTTGACCTTCTAATTCAAAGAGGAGGAGATTTAAGGAGCTGGAGCCTGTTCTGACACCATTGGGGCAAGGAAGAAGCCAACCCTGGATTGGACAGCCAAGTCAGAGAAAGTGTTCATGCACACACCATTACCTAGTCAATTTAAAGTTAGTGATCAACCTATTATGCATGATGCTGTGATGAGTTTGGCTAGAGTACTTAGACAGAACAAATGTGGATCAGAGAAAAATATGGTAATTTCACACTTCAAAATTAAGAATCTGCAGGCAGCAGTGATAACTATTTACCACCATGCCATTTGAACACAATGACTATCTTGCCTAATCCTTATGAACATTTTGAAATCACTTCAGTTTTCTTGTCCATCGCCTCCTGACTTACCTGTATGAGGAAACCCCCACATATGATATACTGTTCAATGCATCTCAAGGTCTAGTTATATGAGCATTTCAGCGTTCCCTTTTGTTCCTTTAGACCAAAAGACTTCCCTCTGTTGGGCATTTTGGACCATACTTTGTGCAGGAAATTAAACTCTTATGATAAAAATTAAATCAAGTGGTATCTTCAGCAAACATGTTGTTGTGCATTTCACATCTACCAACCCCTAGAGGTTTAACCCCTAAAGGGATACAAGGGGTCAAAGTTACTCATTTTCTCAAAATTTTGAAGAAATGTGGATTGATAATATAGGCATTTGGAGTGTTATTTTATGCTAATATTTTGTATTTTTGACTCTTTATAAGTGGTCCTAGCCAGCTCCACTCCCATAAGATGAAATATGAGACATTTCAAACATAAGCATGTAGGGTATCATTTCAGACTACTTCAAGGTCAGTGATTACAAATATGTTATTTTTCATTCTTTACTACAGATCTAGCACTCTTAGGATCTTGTTCAGATGGTGAAAAGTTATAAGTGTCTATAACAATTGAGAATTTTAGACTTTAAACATTTAAGGCATATAATTTTAAACTTTTAAATATGTAATGCAACTTTCCTTGTTTATTAAGTACTTTTACCTCATGAATAAATCATTACATTTCTTATGAATACAGTACAGCTAATTTGGACATTCTAGAATTAAAATGTCTGGATAGTTTAAACTAATAAATGTTTTCCCCTTGAAAAACAGTCTAGCAGCCTTTTTCCTTTCCTGAATGAAAATGTATAGACAGGAAAACCTATCATCTAGAAGCAGACGACTAGAAGGCTGGTACCAAAAAAGCTAAGAGGTGGAGATGGAGTAGTAAACAAAATTATGCCCATTCTGACGGCAAAATGTTAGAGAGGGTTGAGCGACACATTTTTTTTCTAGACTCGGAACCTCTATTAAGAAAACATAATGAGGTGTCAAAGTTAGGACAAAAATGTAATAAAAATGGAAATTTCATACAAACGTTTATCATATAATGGATAATTCCTACCAAAAAAGACAAGAACAGACAGCTAATTAAACAAAGAGTTAAGTTAAAAGCGGGAACGACTCATGATTAAATTGCTGTCCGAAAGACAGCGGGGTCCGCAATATCCAACATTTTTTCTTTTTATGCACCACGACAGTTACAACCTTTCTCTTAGTTCCAGTATCTACTCGGGAAAACAGCTCTCCCACGCGCTAAGGGTGCGCCGAGAAATCCCCTTTCCCTTCGGAAATCTGACACGGCCACACGCTTTCTGGAGTGTGTAATGCTCTGGACAGTGAGAGCAGGAGGTCAGCTGCTTGGGGCGGAGAGGGCATACTTCTTCACTGACTCAACAATGGCACCAACTCATTTACTAGGTTTACTTTATACTAACATATTAACACAGTAGCCCTACATATGGAACTGCAAAAAGCCGGTCAGTGTTAACAATTCACCTAGTGGAATGCACCACTCCTCAAACGTATGATTGATGGAATTACCCAGGTTTCCCTCGTCTAGGCGCAACTGTCTCTTCTGAGGCGGTGACGTGAACGATTACGTCACACTTGTGATGCATGCGCAGTAAGCTCTAAACAATATGGCGGCCCCCGTCGACTTGGAGTTGAAAAAGGTAAAATTGGGTATTATTAGTGTCATAAAAAAATCAAACTCTAAAAGAAACACATTGTTAATAGATTGAACTAATACGTACAGTACTAGCAATTAGGAAACAGAGAAGATCAAGAACAACCCTAACTTTACGTTTTGACCGTTAGAAGCGTGTTGCTCAAATGGGAGTGGTGTTGCAGTCGGTCGATAATAAAACTGGAATTAGAGCAGTGGTACATCTGGTAAAATTGTGTCCCTTGTGCCATACAGTTTGTGTACATAGCTATAATAGTAGTGGGTGCCTATCTGGTTGCTTTGTCTAACCGTTTGCAGAATGTGGAAACTGAAATTGTGAGGGTACTTAATAAACGACACTTTTCATTTTGATGTATTTAGTAGAAGTAGGAGTGCCGAGGTTGACTGTAGTTAATTTCGCATGTATTGGCCAGGTATAAATACAGTATGCGTGCGTTAGGCCGCTAAACGTTCAGGACCGGCCCACAGTATGCCCGCTGTTGCCGAGACATACAGATGCTTCCTGTGACCAACAATTGCATGTGCGTTTTAAAAGATGAATGAATGGATTTCCATACGGGGTTAAGCAGCGGCCCCCGCTCTGAGTGGCGTAAGTCATTTTAATGGAAAGTCCCAACCGCGTGCTCAAAAAGTCGGGAGAAGTCATTATATTTTAGTAGCAGCACCGTGTGCCGGAATGGTTCCTTTTACTCTTTGCATGGTTCTTTTAGATGGCTCGCTATCATTTAAGGGACCGCTCGCCTTTGCCACACTGGATGAAATAGAATATTGTTAGCGACATTGCAGGCTTGACTTTTTTATAGGCCCTCCTGCTAGTGGCTCATGAGCCGATTCTTTGTAGAATTGATGCAACTTGTCAGCACCGCTGCATAGCCTTCTCTTCGAAGTCACTGACCAAAGCAAACTACTTCACTAAACTCTTTGAAATGGTAGGGTGATTTTCTCTTCCACTTCAGCTGCACATCAGCGGTGGTCTTTAGTAGTTCATTGTTATATTTCTTAGCTGTAAGTTTGAGTTTTGTGCTGTCATGCAGTGTAGCAGAGGTGTTAAAACTGCACTTCTCTGTGGTGATCTGTCAATTGTAAATGAGCAGGTGAACCACCTTGTCAGAGCTGTAAATGTACTCGTCTCTGAGATGTATTCCTTTTCTGAACTAATAGTAAGCTTACCTGTAATCATACAAGATGGATAGTAAAGTTCACTGTGTAGATTATAGACCACTAATTAAAATATTTTCAGACAAAATGTGTACACATTTGTTTATTGGTGAATCTTAAAAAAATAGTCATTTTCAGTGCATATTAACTAAAAGTAATATGGAAGAATCCATTTTTTGGAGATGAATGTTAGTGTGGATTGCTTTGCAGAGAGTTATGGTTTTGATTTTTCAATTTATTTTTGAGTGGGCATGTGTTTTTTTTATGTCGCACAGAAAAGTCTATTTTGCAGTAAAGACTATGCCCTAGAATCATTACAGTCATGCCTAGAAATCAGGGTTTGAGGCCCATTCTTTTATATACTTTTACAAAATAACTTTGAATGGGACATATTTAACCAATCCCAAACACAAACCTTTCTTTAAATATGTCAGTTATATATAGTATGTAAGATCAGGCTGTCTGTCTTTAACTAATTATTTCATTATCGACTTGATATGGAATAGACAGTTTTGACAGAAATGGGAAAGGGGTATATCGCTTGCTATTTTACTAAAAGTATTAGCTAAATCAGTTAAAGGTTAATATGAAGAAAAGGCACTTTCCTCCATCGAGCAACAGTTGCGTTTAATGACTGGTCATTAGCTACTCTTTCTTACAATTTATGCTAAGAAAATTTTTTTTTTCCGTCCAAAAGGATCATTACAGCAAGATTACAGTGTGCCACTAAACAGTTAGCAAAGACCAGGGACCTCATGTATGAACAGTGCATATGCACAAAAATGTTGCCCAAGCCTGTTTCTATGACGTATAAAACCTAAACTAAAAAAAAGCCATGCACATTTCCACAGTAGCTCATATCCTGGCATATGCAAGTTCTGTGCTCGATTTTGCAGACTGGCGGCACCCAGCATCAAAACAGTGCTGCTGTTCCTGTGTGGTTACCCTTTCTTTTTTAGATCCACATCCCTGATGTGGCTTTATAAATACACTGAAATTAACTGGATATCGTCTATTATTTTAATGCATCTGATTGTAATTAACCTATAACAATACAATGGTCCACAAAATGGTCAAACTATTCTAAATACAATAGCTGCTTTAGCGTTGTTATTCTCACTGCACCTCCTTCTTCTTTCAGCTGCACCTGTTAAGGGTTGCCACAGCGGATCATCTTTTTCCATATACCTCTCACTGCACCACTTGGAGTATTTATATCACTGTATCTGAGTGGGGAATCACAGCTGTACAGCAGCTGACTGGAAAGAGAATTATTGGTATACAGCATCAAGCACACGCTGCCTCAGACATGCTGTCTATTGAACTGCTCTCATATGGCAAATGCTTCAGAGCCTTTCCTGTACTGACCTCGCGGTTCAGAAACAGTTTCATCCCAAGAATGATAAATGCACTCAATCAGTCCATCAAGTGCTCATTGTAGAACTGTTTGTACTTATAAGTACAATTACCTCACTGTAAAATTGCAATACAGTTATAATATTGCACAACCTGAGCCACTTTACAAAGCACGTATTTACATATGTTGATGATCATTTTTAAGATGAAATGCAGGAAAATATGTTTATTATATTATACAGATAAAACTTTAACCTAATTTAAATAATCTATATTGTTAATAAATAAACGAACACGGTGTCACAGCGCTAGCAAGGAGCTAGCGTCCGTTTACGGATTGTTCCTGTCTCTCGCTGTATTCTTCTAAACATGTACCATGAAGATATTTCAATGTTCCTTAAAAGTTTTGAAGAATCAGCATTCTAAGCTTACAGATGGCTTAACGTATATTACAGAGCTGATTGTGTGGTGATTGGGTATTTGGATAAAGAAAAGGAAGGACAGAAAGTGGATGTTAGTATGTTTGAAAGAGACAGGACTGCTGCAATAAATTATTTCATCGAAGGTTGCACACGGCAAAGCAAGCATCTTGCGTGAGGCTGGAACAATCACTGCACCACCAGGTTCCCATGTTTAATAACATGCTTTAACTCCTACCATCATAAAAATGATACCACAAATACATCTTAGTATTTTAATTATTCAGAGAGCAGTAATATTACGAATGTAATGGATTCTGTGTCCTGTCGGAGGAAGAGAAAGCCCATTTAAGAAACATGTAGTGATTCACACACACAGAGCACATAGAAGATCAAATACAAAACGTGCTACTTTAGTTACGATGGGATTTGACAAACTAGTAAATTAAACGATTTTAAGATGAAGTTTATGATCTACTTTAATGACAATAAACTACGTGATTAAAGTGGAAATTTTGAGATTAAAGATGACATTTTGTGCTTTTTTCCCCACTGTGTGCCTATTTTTTTTCTCTGTACCCTAATAAGCTTTCATATGACACTCAGACGGTGGGCTACGACTTGCCTTTTCATGGCGACTTTGATATCTGAAAACTTTTTTATTTCAGGCACTGTGCGACTTTGTGAACTTGAGCTTTCCAGTTTCTCTGACACTCTATGTCACTCGATCAACTTCCTTTTATTGTTTACTAGCAAAATACCCGCGCTTCGCAGCGGAGAAGTAGTGTGTTAAAGAAGCAATGAAAAAGAAAAGGAAACATTTTGAAAATAACGTAACATGATTGTCAATGTAATTGTTTTGTCACTGTTGTGAGTGATGAGTGTTGCTGTCATATATATATATATACATATATATATATCTACATATATACACATACATACACACACATATATACACACAAATACATATATATATATATATATACATACACACATATATAAACATATATATACATATACATACATATCTACATATATACACACACAGCTATTTCAGATCAGTGCAATACGCTGTTTGTTAAAACGGATAACCCGCTCTTACGCAAGTCTGCGTGGATATTATGAACTATCGATTTGTTCAAGTTCTATTTAAATTTTAAATAGAAGGAATTTTTATTTAGTCGACAGAAATATCTTTGGTAGGAATGGTAAAACAGACAGGAATATTATTCTGAATAAATCAACTCAAACCTTAAACAACTTATAATATTTTGCTTTCCATAAAAATATATCCTGTCTAAATTATACAAGTTAGAAATAAAGTAAACGTTAAAAGAACAAACATTCAAATTTCTTTACTCTTATGTAATTTTATATAAAAATAAACTTAGATTTTAAATATCCCAAAAGATTTTGCTCTCCATAAAAATATATCCTGTCAAAATTATACAAATTCAAATATGAACATGCTGCATAACAAAACCTGGAAATATAAATAAAATGTGTTCCTTTCAGCAATAACAAATCAAATCATTCAGTTGTCTTTGCTCATATGTCATTTTAGAGCTGGACGCCTGGCATCTTTTTTTGGCAACAGGTTCGTTTCTGTTTGTGTGAGGTTCTGTGTTGTGGAGATTCTCAGGATGGATTGCAGGTGCTCATCAGTGAGGCGACTCCTGTGTGCTGTTTTGTTAGTCTTTATCACTGAGAAGAGCTTCTCACACAGATATGTGCTACCAAACATGCACAAGGTTCGAGCCGCATGTAGACGGACTTTTTGTTCTTCAAAGTCACCAAAGCGCCGGGCAAACTCAGTGCGCCAGTTTATCAGCAAAGTGCGATTTGGGACACTGAAATTAACTGGATATCGTCTATTATTTTAATGCATCTGATTGTAATTAACCTATAACAATACAATGGTCCACAAAATGGTCAAACTATTCTAAATACAATAGCTGCTTTAAGTGTTATTCTCACTGCACCTCCTTCTTCTTTCAGCTGCACCTGTTAAGGGTTGCCACAGCGGATCATCTTTTTCCATATACCTCTCACTGCACCACTTGGAGTATTTATATCACTGTATCTGAGTGGGGAATCACAGCTGTACAGCAGCTGACTGGAAAGAGAATTATTGGTATACAGCATCAAGCACACGCTGCCTCAGACATGCTGTCTATTGAACTGCTCTCATATGGCAAATGCTTCAGAGCCTTTCCTGTACTGACCTCGCGGTTCAGAAACAGTTTCATCCCAAGAATGATAAATGCACTCAATCAGTCCATCAAGTGCTCATTGTAGAACTGTTTGTACTTATAAGTACAATTACCTCACTGTAAAATTGCAATACAGTTATAATATTGCACAACCTGAGCCACTTTACAAAGCACGTATTTACATATGTTGATGATCATTTTTAAGATGAAATGCAGGAAAATATGTTTATTATATTATACAGATAAAACTTTAACCTAATTTAAATAATCTATATTGTTAATAAATAAACGAACACGGTGTCACAGCGCTAGCAAGGAGCTAGCGTCCGTTCTGGATTGTTCCTGTCTCTCGCTGTATTCTTCTAAACATGTACCATGAAGATATTTCAATGTTCCTTAAAAGTTTTGAAGAATCAGCATTCTAAGCTTACAGATGGCTTAGCGTATATTACAGAGCTGATTGTGTGGTGATTGGGTATTTGGATAAAGAAAAGGAAGGACAGAAAGTGGATGTTAGTATGTTTGAAAGAGACAGGACTGCTGCAATAAATTATTTCATCGAAGGTTGCACCGGCAAAGCAAGCATCTTGTGAGGCTGGAACAATCACTGCACCACCAGGTTCCCATGTTTAATAACATGCTTTAACTCCTACCATCATAAAAATGATACCACAAATACATCTTAGTATTTTAATTATTCAGAGAGCAGTAATATTACAATGTAATGGATTCTGTGTCCTGTCGGAGGAAGAAAGCCCATTTAAGAAACATGTAGTGATTCACACACACAGAGCACATAGAAGATCAAATACAAAAGCGTGCTACTTTGAGTTCACGATGGGATTTGACAAACTAGTAAATTAAACGATTTTAAGATGAAGTTTATGATCTACTTTAATGACAATAAACTACGTGATTAAAGTGGAAATTTTGAGATTAAAGATGACATTTTGTGCTTTTTTCCCCACTGTGTGCCTATTTTTTTTCTCTGTACCCTAATAAGCTTTCATATGACACTCAGGCGGTGGGCTCGACTTGCCTTTTCATGGCGACTTTGATATCTGAAAACTTTTTTATTTCAGGCACTGTGACTTTGTGAACTTGAGCTTTCCAGTTTCTCTGACACTCTATGTCACTCGATCAACTTCCTTTTATTGTTTACTAGCAAAATACCAGCCATGGCGGAGAAGTAGTGTGTTAAAGAAGCAATGAAAAGAAAAGGAAACATTTTGAAAATAGCGTAACATGATTGTCAATGTAATTGTTTTGTCACTGTTGTGAGTGATGAGTGTTGTGTCATATCTATACATATACACATATATATACACACACACATATATACATATATATATATCTACATATATACATACATACACACACATATATACACACAAATACATATATATATATATATATACATACACACACATATATAAACATATATATACATATACATACATATCTACATATATACACACACAGCTATTTCATTATCAGTGCAATACGCTGTTTGTTAAACGGATAACTCCGCTCTTACGTGCAAGTCTGCGTGGATATTATGAACTATCGTATTTGTTCAAGTTCTATTTAAATTTTAAATAGAAGGAATTTTTATTTAGTCGTCAGAAATATCTTTGGTAGGAATGGTAAAACAGACAGGAATATTATTCCTGAATAAATCAACTCAAACCTTAAACAACTTATAATATTTTGCTCTCCATAAAATATATCCTGTCTAAATTATACAAGTTAGAAATAAAGTAAGCGTTAAAAGAACAAACATTCAAATTTCTTTACTCTTATGTAATTTTATATAAAAATAAACTTAGATTTTAAATATCCCAAAAGATTTTGCTCTCCATAAAAATATATCCTGTCAAAATTATACAAATTCAAATATGAACATGCTGCATAACAAAACCTGGAAATATAAATAAAATGTGTTCCTTTCAGCAATAACAAATCAAATCATTCAGTTGTCTTTGCTCATATGTCATTTTAGAGCTGGACGCCTGGCATCTTTTTTGGCAACAGGTTCGTTTATGTTTGGTGTGAGGTTCTGTGTTGTGGAGATTCTCAGGATGGATTGCAGGTGCTCATCAGTGAGGCGACTCCTGTGTGCTGTTTTGTTAGTCTTTATCACTGAGAAGAGCTTCTCACACAGATATGTGCTACCAAACATGCACAAGGTTGAGCCGCATGTAGAGGACTTTTTGTTCTTCAAAGTCACCAAAGCGCCGTGCAAACTCAGTGCGCTCAGTTTATCAGCAAAGTGCGTATTTGGGAACACCGTAGTGGCGACTTGGTTTAACATTACTTGGCAACAGGGAAAGTGGGGCAAGTTGCACTTGTGCATTTGTGTCTCCCATAAAAGCAGCTTCACTTGAAATCACTTTGTGATTGTGCAGGTAAAGCGTCCGCTGAAGTGTCAGATTCTTATTTAATTCTTCTGCTTTCTGTATCTTCTGCATTGCATTCAGGTTACCCTGATGTTTTGTCTCATAGTGCCGTCTTAGATTAAATTCTGTAATTACAGCCACATTAGCTCCACAAATGAGACACACGGGTTCAGTAAACATATACTCAGCCTCCCATCGGTTTTAAAGGCTCTATTTTCAGAATCAACTTTTCTCTTCAGCATCGTGTGAGCTAGCCGCAATAACTTGCAGCATCATAAGCTAGACTTGATTAGCGGTAAGTGTTGGCAAGGCAGCTGAAGCGCTGCATTATGGGATCTGTAGTTTATTGTGTTACCAGCGCTTCATATACCGGGCCATTAATAACAATAATACAGTATATAAAATGATCTCGGGGCGGATATAATTACGCCGGGCGGATGTGGCCCTGACCCTTGAGTTTGACACATATGGACTAAATAGAACTTGAAAAGATATATTTTTCAAATGTGATCAGCGCAATTCAGATAGAGTTGGCACTACAGCCTGCATGCCTCAATAAGTCATCCTCCCTCGCTCTTACTTTTTACCGTTCATCTAATGAATACACTGAGTATGGCTTTACCAAAACAATCATTGATGGCGAATAAAGTATCCATTATTAGTATGTAGATCGGGATATATATATATACATATATATATACCAGCGTATCGCAGGAGAAGTAGTGTGTTAAAAAGCTAGAAAAGAAAAGGGAACATTTTAAAAATAGCGTAACATGACTGTCAATATACAGTATTTGTTTTGTGAGTGTTACTGAGTGTTGCTGTCATCAAGGATTTGATTATCATTATTTCTTTCAATCAGGTTCGTATTTGTAGGATGTGTTGTGTTCAAGTTACATTCCGTGTTTGTCAATCGTTGTAAAGATGACAGGTTTCATTCATCGATTCGTTTCTTACTGCATCAATAAACAGCTCGTCTTCTTCTTTATCTGAGACCTGACACACTGCATGCACGGGTTTTTTACACTGTCTTCCTTTAGCGGGACATTGACTTTTCCACGTGTGCTTTGTTTCCGCAGTAGCTGGATTTATGAATATGCTTGTATGTATCAGGCGCTTCATATTTTTGCTGCCTTTTCAATTGTGTAATTGGTTTTGTTCAGCTCTTTGGAACTGTTGCTTTTATCTGTGCACTCGTCAGTTCACGTGAGCCGTTCGGTGTACATGCATCGAAGGTTCCCAGCTGTGCTGGTGCCATCTCGTGCTATGTCCATGGCTGTATTTAATGTTACCTTAGTCCTGGCACTTAAAACTTTCTCTCGCAGTTTCGCTGAGTTTGTGTCAAACACCACCCTGACCATCTCATCTTCCTCTGCATAAGCAGTCCTTCACCCGTGAATATTTAGTGGGAGTTTGCTATTGGATTGCGCTGACGGACGGCCTTATATGAGCAGGCACTAAATTACAAACGCCAGCGGCAGCCTGTCTATGAACTTAATTTAAAGTGTAGGTTTACATCGTGCTTTGTTTCAGTAGCAGAACTCATGAATATGGTTGTATATGTCACTTTCGCTCGCTTCTTATTGTTTCGCTGCCTTCTCAATTATATAATGCATGTTTTCTTCAGCGCTTTTTTGAGGTCTTCCTGGTTTTCTATGTACTGCGTGATTACGTGGGAGGCGTGATGATGTCACACGAAACTCCGCCCCCCCGGCGTTCAAGCTCATCTCCATTACAGTAAATGGAAAAACAGCTTCCAGTTATGACCATTACGTAGAATTTCGAAATGAAACCTGCCCAACTTTTGTAAGGAAGCTGTAAGGAATGAACCTGCCAAATTTCAGCCTTCCACCCACACGGGAAGTTGGAGAATTAGTGATGAGTCAGTGAGTGAGTGAGTAAGTGAGTGAGGGCTTTGCCTTTTATTAGTATAGATACCTCTTTTTAAACCAACAAATAGTACGTTTTTCCTTGCCTCCACTTGGTATTCGCTGAAATTCTTCTATTTTCCCCCTGCTTTTGCCATTGTCTTTTCACAGAGGCAGAGTTAAAGGGCTATTTATATTGATTTGCATATTCAAAGAGACGTAATTCCGGAAGGAGATGGTGCGTGTGCACGTGCGTTACTTTTCACACTGACTGGGATTTATGTAGCGGAAGAACGTGGAAGTAGACGAATGCACAGATTTATGCATCTGGGTATTTTTGCGCATAAGCACATTTCCGCTTTTGTGCTTACGCCATGTTATAGTGTGAATTCTACACACGGAGTTATGCATGAGGCCCCAGGCCTTCTGGAAGAATGTGCTAAGGACAGATGATTCAAAGGTATAATTCTCTGCCCAAAAACAATGGTAGACATGTTTGGTGCAAACCAAAGCCAGGATTTCAGGAAAAGAGTCTCACACCAACTCAGAAATGTGATGATGGAAATGTTAAGGTTTAGGACAGTAGTACAGAGTATGTACAGTTATAGTGCTTCGGGTACTGGGTTGTGCTCTGCATAAGGCTCTTAACATTTTCTTACATGTACTTCATAACCCATGGTTGAGATGTTGCCAGCCTACCTCAGCATCCATTTATAATTGGTTCCAGGAATTGTTCAGAAAACAGGAAACCCCTTCACACAAGGTCACACTTTTGAATTGAAAACCCATCTCTTCCCTGCATGAATTGGTCAAGAGTCCTATCATCAATTCAACAGCACATTTTCTGGAGGCATTTATTTGTCAGTTGAGCAGCTGTATGCTCACGATGTCCAAAGCTAACTTGTTGTTAAATACATACTTCCAGAAAATTAGATTAGTGCACAAACAGAAAGTATGTTCAAACACAAAATGGAAAAATTCTTTGTATAATACCAAGTAGTTGCTGGAAAATGGCGTGTGGTGCTCATGATATCTATGCAAAAGGATGAAGTTCCAAGTCTTTAGAGTACTTTTTAGAGTCCTTTGGTACTGTGTCTCTTCAGAGAATCCTTGGGTACCACTGATTTGACTTTGTGTCAAATGAGCGGTTGTTCATGGAATGATGCATGTAATGAGGCACATTACCTGAATTGTGAGGGAGCATCAGTTGTGGCATTACAGCCAACTGGCGCAATATTGATGATCTGGCTCACAGGATCCTCCAAATTGAGGACCCAAGCAGCTGGACAAGGCCAAGAGGAGGACACCTATGTAACACCTGGCTACAGCAGATAGAGGGTCATTTCCGGAGGGTGGAACTGGATCGTGTGTCTGACTGAGGGATTGCAAACCAGGATCTTGATCTGTTTCGTCTTGTGGTGGGTGCAGCAACCTGCTCTACCAGTGAATGCTCCCCGACCTGACCTGACCCTGATACATTATAGAGCACATCAGAAATGTACAGTATATGAAATCAAAGCACATATTTTGGAATATACTGCCACAGTTTATACTTACTGTTATTTGTTTAAGATATTGGTAGCTCATTTTAATAACTTTAAACTCCATATTGCATCAAAGGTAAATTGATCTTTTTTTTCCTTCATTATTCGGAGGGAGTAGTTGAGTAATACAGTAACAATTACAACTTACAGTATTCATTCAGAGGTCTTCTGGCACATTTTTCTTTCCCAAATGTTTTAAAAGAACTAAACCATCAGTTATGTGTTGTTATAATAGGCATGATATGTCAGTATATTATTTATTTTTTTTCAGTAGTTTCTAAACTTAAACCTTGGGAGCCATCATAGCTGTTTCAACTTTTGTTATCAACCAGTTGAATACTTATGTGATAATTAATTACTTCTTTATGATTTATATGTTTGGCAAGATTATTGTGCCTTATAAATGAACAAAAAATGACAGACTGTTTTTTTTTTGTTTTGCTTCTTAACAATTCTCACTTATTTGTTTTGATGTCTCAGAGTAGTTTAAACATCTATTGCTACCAGGACTGTCAGACTTCAGCCCAAACCACACTAGTATGTTTTTGTTTTAAAAATGCAGATGTTTTCATTTTTGCTTTTAATCCACACTACCTCATCCATTTTTAAGCCCTGAAAACAAAGATTTCTGAAATTGCTCCATAGACCCTGATACTTTCGTTAACACAGTTTTTGCATTATGCTGTAGACAGATGAAAATGGAAGTTTTCTGAAAAAGATACTATAATCACTTTCTGCTTGGTTCGTACTTATTTTCATGATCCTTACCTGACTGAATTCTCTTAATTGCAAGATCACATTCACTGATTGGATATCCTTCATGGAACAAAAGCACTCCTGCATAGCAGGCATAGATGAGTTTCTTACCATATGGCGCTTGTACTTTTTACCTGTGTGCTTCTAAGTTGTGTTTTGTATAAATTGAAAGCTGCATACATGCACAAAAGGCAAGTTATTTACCAGTCACTGCAGTTTTATGATAAATCCTTTGGCAGTGTTATTGTTGTAGTGAAAAATGCAAAGCACAGTGAAATAAGGTTGTAAATAACAAAGGTGACAACCTCTTTTATCAATATTTAGTTCTTACACGTGATCCTTTCAGTAAAAAGAAGCACATTCTGCAGCAAAGTTAAATAACAAGGTGCCTAACAGTGGATGGGCGTAGAATCCAGCCGGGCTCACAGTATTACTGGACAGAGACATGAAAGCACTATGCAGTAAAGTGAAAATGCACACATTTATTTATTTTATCTATTGTATTAGGTTTATAAATGTTGTTTGCTTCAAGATGCACTCACAATTGTTGTGGACTGCTAACAATCAATCCACCCATGAGTGAATACAGAGTTAATCGCTTTTATTTTTATGTGTTTTGTCACTTTAACGTATGCTGTGTTTTTATTTAGTGACAACATGACTCTAGTTCTGAAGACTGTTACTTTCAACTGTAATCAGTTCATTAATGAGACACGGGGGCAATTTGCTATACCTTCTTTAATAATTTGTCTTTTACTTTGCTCTGAACGTGCTATGGGAGTCCTTCACAGGCTGATAGTCTTGAAAGCACATAAAACACAAGGGAATCTGATTTTTACTGGGCTGTAAAATTTTGCACTATACAGTCTCTTCAAGGATTTTCTGCTTAATGTGGGCATGACCAGTATAGGATTAACAATTTTGCACTATACAGTCCCTCACATCTACCTCATATGCATTTTTGCTTGTTTTAGTGTGGATAGCAATACATTTGTAAACAGTATTTAAACACTAATATGAATGGAGATTATTATCATTTAAAAATGGTGTTTTTAAAGGAAAATGTTATAGTGTGAATCCAAGAGGATTGCAGTGGCCTCAGGCTTTTAATACTGCAATTTTCCTATTTGGTAAATAAGTACTGCTGCTAATGGACCGCATTTCTACTGACTTAATTGTAATTGACTTGCGTTTTAACATTCAGAACCATTGATTCCTTTTTTTCCTTATCAGCAGCCAGAATATAATGAGCTGCAAAATGAACTAACTGATGAGCAGCTAACTCAGGGATCTTGAACTTATTTCTGGGACGGATGAACGGCTAAGGGGTCTCAAACTAATTTCCAGGAGGGACATCCCCATTGAAGTACTGTGCCTGGTGTTTAGCTCACTGAGTGACTCATTCTTGTCTGTGAGGAGAGTCTTGCATTTACTGAAGCTCCTCTTACAGTTAACTGGGCTGACTCGGAAGTATATGTAGGGCAATGCTATCTCTGTCACCCCTGGAAAACACTGTTTTGCACCTTTTCAGTAATCACATAGCTCCACAGAAGAGGAGAGACCCTCATTTGAAGCACAGTGTAAATACGCTGTCCATTCTTCACTTAGCTCAGCTGATGGCTTCATGAGAAGTTTCAGTTTTGTGTACCCATCAATGTGTTTTTTCATAGCAGGGGCCTGCCTGGGATCATTCTGACCAACTTATATACCTCCTTCGAAGGATGGACATTCCAGTGTTTTGAAAACTTAGTGAAGGCCAGTTGGAATGCATCATTCAGGTGGTCAAGCACTGATCACTCCTCTCCTCTGTCCTATGCCCATCTGATTCAACAGCTCATCAGGTTTGGCTCCAGAGCCTTATGTTTTTGCAGTTCTGTTCATCAGGTAGGAGCCCAGATCCTCCATGATGTTGTATGCTGAAACTGAAGTGGGGCAGTGAGTGCATCACAGGATTGTAAGAGCTCTGACTAGTTTGATGCATCCTTCTGAGATGAAGATTAATTTTACTTTCAGGGTATCCAGTTTTTCCTCAGTTTCAATCAGCTCTAGGATATTTGTTACAACAAGTGATGATGTGTTCTTAGCCAGAAAGAACTCTTTGTAGAGGTGAGTATGTTCAGTGTGGTACCGTTCTGATTCAAACCAGCTATTCCACCTGGTCTTTTCCTGCCTCAGGAGGGGGGCCTTGGTCAACACAATCTCTTTGACAAGAAGTTTGCACATCTCCTTTTCATCGCAGGCTTCTTGAAGAAGACAGACTTTACCCGCATCACTAGTGATGCTGCCTCTCTGAAGTATTTATAGTGCTGCCAGGTCTCTCCCACCAAACTGATGACATGACACAAGTATGTTGAATACTGCTAGGCATAATCCCATTTAAAACTTCCTGGTATGCTTTCAGACAGTATGATGCATTGTCTGTAACTACTGCTAAAATGTCATTAAGATTCAGCTGGTTGTTGTGAAGTGCTGCTTGTGAAAAGATGGAAAAGTTGCAGCTCTCCATAAAGATAACATCTGCCAGAAAGTACTGGTTTTCAGTACCTGTGTAATTATGTAAATGACATCAAATGATTCATAATCCATAAAGATTGAAAATGTGCATCATTACATCTGTAGCTTAAAAAGCTATACATCTGTAGCTTCATCTACTGCATATCTTAAAATAGTTACATTAAAAAGCAAAAGCTACCTACCAGGAATTAAACAGAAAGAAAGAGAGACCTGGTTTTAAGGACTCATTGCATCTGAGGAGAAGCCTGCTCTTCTTTCCAGGTTTGTAGGTGCCGTTTATAATGGAAAAGGCAAAACATTTATTAAATCCAGAGATCTCATTGTTAATTTTCAAAAGGGAACCCGTTAGCAACCAGCACCTTTCACAAATAACATTTTTCTATGGCAAAGACTACTAACACCAGTTAAGTATAATTTAATCTGTTAAATTATTTACAGTGAATACATCTCATACAATTAGAACTGCCTACATAAAATAATTACCATACAGCCAAATGTTTACTCACCTATCACTATGTTGAGAACACTGGTATCAGCTACAACATAAATTTTCTTGCGACAAATCTTTCGAAGAAAGGCATCCATAATGACACGGGGCAAATGAGTTTGATGAAGACTGCTCTCATTTTCTGGCAGCGTGCCTCGTTGTTTACAATGCTTAATAAAGAAAGGATGCATCTTCGTCATTTTTTCGAGCAGTATGTCTGACTCCGCACACATGACCACAAAGTCTTCCACAAACTGACGTCTTGCATCTGATGATTTTGTTGTTCACTCTATTGTTATCTGAAAGGAAACACATATTGATCTTAATTTCTCCTTGTTCTTGAGATGGGTTTTAGATTTGACATGGTCATTGCAAGTATCTTTTTGTGTCTAGTCTATATGGTATGCTGGCAAAACTTGCAGAAAAGTTGTCCGTATTAGTAAAAGTCACCGGGATATTGTTGTACCCTCAATTTTGCAGTTAAGCTTGTGTTTATTAGTTTTTTGGACATAGTTGGGGTATCTGATACTACATACAGGAAACACATGCACAAACGGAGACACGGCTGAATTTCTACTTTGAAAAACAACAAACTAGAAAAAAAGTATCTAAATGATAGAACTACAAATTATTCAATTGTTTAATATATTGGGAAATTTTGTAACAGTCACTCCTTCAGTCTCTAAATTCAGCACATTTCCATTTTTAAATGTAAAATCCATTTTGATGTGTTAATTCTGTGATTCCATCTATGTTTTCCGCATCGCGGAAATCCTAGGGCCGTAATAATCGTGAATAGAAGTTGAGCTGTAGTGTTTATATTAGTGTCTCGTATGTTGATGAAAGATGTGGAATGGAAAAGTGCAATAAATAGTACAGTGGACAAAATATATAATGTTATGCTCAAGCTTTATAATGCACTGGCAAGGCTTAATCTAGAGTACTGTGTGCAGTTTTGGTCTCAAGACTACAAAAAGGACATAGCAGTACTAGAAAAAGTCCAAAGAAGAGTGACTAGGCTGATTCCAGGAATACAGGGGATGAATTATGAAGAAAGATTAAAAAAGGTGAGCCTTTTTAGTTTAAGCAAAAGAAGATTAAGAGCTGACTTGATTGACGTGTTAAAAATTATGAAGGAAATTGGTATGGTGGATCATGACTATTATTTTAAAACGATTTCTTCAAAAATAAGGGGAAACAATTGGAAACTTGTTAAGGGTAAATTTCCTACAAACATTAGGAACTTTTTCTTAACACACAGAACCGTAGACACTTGGTATAAACTACCGTAAGATTTTAGAGACTTTCAAAACTAGACTTGATGTTTTTTTAGAAAGATTAAATGTATTGGACTGACGAGCTTTGTTGGGTTGAGTGGCCTGTTCTCGTCTAGATTGTTCTAATTTAATGGAGCAAATGTTTTTGGAGAAAGAGATATTTGTTTGGAAGCTTTTTTGAATGATAAGATGGCATTATCTGTATATCAGTGCTTATAAAGAGTATTTTAAATAAGGGGTAATGTGCGATTTATTTTTAAGCCTACAGTTGATCAATTATCTGATCACATACACATACAAATAAAATGATAATATGAAACATCTATATAAAAATAAATGCAAAAATATTTTGGAGTTATATTTTTGGAATGATATGTTCAATACTTTCTAGAATTGTCAGATAATTGATTCCAATTTGTTTAAATTTCATTCTTTTTGTTTATTAATATATTAATTGATAGATAATTCAGTTCATATTTGTTACTCTATATTTCTTAATGAGGTGGTTTAAAAAAATCTTATAAATGATGGAAAAAGAAGCATGAGTTAAATGAAAATTACGTATTATGGAAGGTGTTCATAGTGAACAAAAATAATCGCTACCGTATCACCTATGCCTACGATCAGCTACAAGAGAATGAGACAGAGGAAAAGGTGTTGAAAACTGTAGAAGGTTAAAATTATTATAATACTACTAAAAAAATGCAAGCATTCCGTTTCCACTTCAGTGCAAATAAACATAAATTATGACATAACAAAGGCTATTTTTTGTCATGTTAACTATTGCAATTAAATAGCACATTAATTACTTAACTAAAATTATGCGTGGCCTTCAGATTTTGTGAGACAGTTTTGCTGTGAAGCTCTAAGTATGAAGGCGAAAAAGACCAAAATGATGTTACTTAAACACAGTCGAAGTGAGAAGTACTGTATTGATTGAAATGGATATAGCCGAAGGACAAAGAATTGTGGGAATTTGATCTGCAAAGCCCCGTATATTGACTGAATGTTGAGAATGTGAAAATGGAAAATGAAAATTCAATGAGCAGTAGGTGGCACCAGTGCTTATTTGCATTTTGCTTTTTATTTTTGCAGCATTCTTGCGCATAGACTTTGAAAATGAAATTTCAAAAGAGAGTGAATTTTCATTTTATGATTTTAACTTTCATTTCCTTTTTTGCAGAAAATACCTCTCATAGTCATATAAGTGACCATGTGAATGAGATATTTTAAGTTCTATCAAATAAATGCCATGCCTGTTATGACCACCCCTTAAACGCTAGAATCCCTGAAGCCTACAAAAAAAGTTGTAACGCTGGGAAACCTTAAATTCCTTCGCACCTCTTCGTCGGCGTGTTTGTTTTGCAAATGCAGCCTGCTATCCCATTCCATATCGACGCAGCTGGTCAAGTCTGTTTATCTGGGTGTGAGGTGCTAGGAATTGTATAGGGTTAATAATATATTGTTATTTGGAATACATACACTTCACTACAATGGGTATTACAAACTCAAATCAAATGTTTGTTTTTATTATATAACAGTAATAATAATAGCAGCTCACTGCTTAAAATGGAGAATGTGGGAAAGACCCATGCTCAAACTCACAACCTCTTGATTTAGAGGCA
This sequence comes from Polypterus senegalus, assembly GCF_016835505.1. Lineage (NCBI taxonomy): Eukaryota > Metazoa > Chordata > Cladistia > Polypteriformes > Polypteridae > Polypterus > Polypterus senegalus. Next base: position 121,420,407 of record NC_053166.1, on the reverse strand, counting down.
GCTGTTCTTACCGCTAACCCATTCAGTTTTTACATATTGACAGCAAAATGTAAACTGAATAATTTTTTTCTCTTTGGTTGTATTCTTCAATAAAGGCACACTTGTTTTGTTATATGTTTTGTGAAAGTATTTGATATTTGAACTTCACTTTTCACACATTATACATTTCACATTTACATTTTATTAATATTTTTACTATAATATGAAAAAATGTGTTTTATTTATGTGTTCAGCATTTCTTGCCTTGCATTTCCTGTCATCCTACATTTATCCAGATCGTTGTAGACACGGAACACACATGAAATGCATGTGTTCCAAATAATGATATATATTATTTACCCTATACAATTCCAGGCACCTCACACCCAGATAAACAGACTTGAGCTGGGAGAATTTCAGCTGTGTCAGTGGGGGATGGGATAGCAGGCTGCTTGTGCTGATTGACACATTTGCAAAACAAAAATGATGATGAGGAAGTGTGAAGCAATTTAAGGTGGCTCTGCGTTTATGACTTTTTTCGTAGGCTTTAGGGATTCTACTGTTAAATTGAAAGAGGATCTCATTTTAATAGCAGGTATTATTATTCTACTAGCAAAATACCGTGCTTCGCAGCGGAGAAGTAGTGTGTTAAAGAAGTAATGAAAAGAAAAGGAAACATTTTGAAAATAACGTAACATGATTGTCAATGTAATTGTTTTGTCATTGTTGTGAGTGATGAGTGTTGCTGTCATATATATATATATATATATATATATATATATATATATACACACATATATATACAGTCTTTGGGGTCTTTGGGGTGCGAGCAACTGTTGCTGGGGGTGCCAGAATCCATGAAGGAAGAAAAATGAAAAACATTATTTGTACAAAATCTTAATTTATTTATCCATTCCTAAATAATTAAATGGGCAGGCTATTTCGTATCAGTGCAATACACTGCTTGTTAAAAGGATGACTCCGCTCTTACGTGCAAGTCTGTGGATATTATGAACTATCGATCTGTTCAAGTTCTATTTAAATTTTAAATAGAAGGAATTTTTATTTAGTCGACAGAATAAATCAACTCAAACCTTAAATAACTTATAATATTTTGCTCTCCATAAAAATATATCCTGTCTAAATTATACAAGTTAGAAATAAAGTAAACGTTAAAAGAACAAACATTCAAATTTCTTTACTCTTATGTAATTTTATATTAAAAATAAACTTAAATTTCCCAAAAGATTTTGCTCTCCATAAAAATATATCCTGTCAAAATTATACAAATTCAAATATGAACATGGTGCATAACAAAACCTGGAAATATAAATAAAATTTGTTCTTTTCAGCAATAACAAATCAAATCATTCAGTTGTCTTTGCTCTTATGTCATTTTATCAGATTTGGACGCCGTGCATCTTTTTGGCAACAAGTTCGTTTATGTTTGGTGTGAGGTTCTGTGTTGTGGAGATTCTCAGGATGGACTGCAGGTGCTCATCAGTGAGGCGACTCCTGTGTGCTGTTTTGTTAGTCTTCATGACTGAGAAGAGCTTCTCACACAGATATGTGCTACCAAACATGCACAAGGTTCGAGCCGCATGTAGACGGAGCTGGAGCATTTCTGCGGGAATGGAGTGAATAAACTGTGCGGGCCGTGCAGTATTGTACTTTGCCTTCAGTGTGCCATTACACTGCAGCTCAATCACCTCCATCTGAATCTGCACAGGTGCAGTTTCCACATCGACGGCAAATGGGTTGCAAACAACTCAAAATTCTTTTTTTGTTCTTCAAAGTCACCAAAGCGCCGTGCGAACTCAGTGCGCTCAGTTTATCAGTGCGTATTTGGGAACACCGTTGTGCCGATTTGGTTTAAGATTACTTGGCAAAAGGGAAAGTGGGGCAAGTTGCACTGGTGCATTTGTGTCTCCCATAAAAGTAGCTTCACTTGAAATCACTTTGTGATTTTGCGCGGTAAAACGTCTGCTGAAGTGTCAGATTCTTCTTTAAGTCTTCTACTTTCTGTATCTTGTGCATTGCATTCAGGTCTTTCAGGTTATCTTGATGTTTTGTCTCATAGTGCCGTCTTAGATTAAATTCTGTAATTACAGCCACATTAGCTCCACAAATGAGACACACGGGTTTACCGGCAATGTCAGTAAACATATACTCAGCCTCCCATCGGTTTTTAAAGGCTCTATGTTCAGAATCACCTTTTCTCTTCGGTATCGTGTGGGCTAGCTTTGCAATAACTTGCAGCATCATAAGCTAGACTTGATTAACGCGTAAGTGTTGGCAAGGCAGCTGAAGCGCTGCATTATGGGATCTGTAGTTTATCGTGTTACCAGCGCTTCATATCCCCGGGCCATTAATAACAATAATACAGTATATAAAATGATCTCGCGGGCTGGATATAATTACACGCGGGCCGGATGTGGCCCGTGGGCCTTGAGTTTGACACATATGGACTAAATAGAACTTGAAAAGAAATATTTTTTGAATGTGATCGCGCAATTCAGATCGAGTTGACGCGCACTACAGTACATCGAGCCAGCGTGCTATTGTGGTTTTGCCTGTGTGCCTCAGTAAGTTACCCTCCCTGCTCTTACTTTTTTACCGTTCATGTAATGAATACACTGAGTATGGCTTTACCAAAACAATCATTGATCGCGAATAAAGTATCCATTATTCATAAAGCTTCAATTGGTGATCTGTCTTTCTGCGTTAACCGCATATTTTTCATACGTCTCAAACCAAGGGGATGCGAGGCTAAAATGAATCGAGAAGCGCGCGTACATACTTAGTGCATCCCCTCTCGGGAATCGAACCTCGGAAGTCAGCGCTAGAGGCGAAGCCTCTACTATTGCGCCAACGGCGTGCGGTTTGTCTATTTGAGCGTAGCAGTGTAATTGTTTTTTGTTCAGCACTCTTTGGAACTGTTGCTTTTTGTCTGCGCATTGCGTCAGTTCACGTGAGCCACTGAATATATATATGTCACTCGCTTGCTTCTAATTGTTTCGCTGCCTTCTTAATTATATAATGCATGTTTTCTTCTGCGCTTTTTGTAGCTCTTCCTGGTTTTCTACGTAATGCGTGATTACGTGAGAGGCGTGATGATGTCACACGAAACTCCGCCCCATGGCTTTCGAGCTCAACTCCATTACAGTAAATGGAGAAAAATAGCTTCTAGTTATGACCATTATGCGTAGAATTTCGAAATGAAACCTGCCCAACTTTTGTAAGGAAGCTGTAAGGAATGAGCCTGCCAAATTTCAGCCTTCTACCTACACGGGAAGTTGGAGAATTAGTGATGAGTCAGTCAGTCAGTCAGTCAGTCAAGTGAGGGCTTTGCCTTTTATTAGTATAGATAATAGTCTTTTTCTTGCATGTTACAGGCACAGTTGATAATGGCAGATTAAAACTGATCAAATGTTTTAAAAAAAAAAAAGCATGTAGAAAGCATGAAATGATAATCTTTATCTGCCGTTTACTCCTACAAAATGAACACTGGGTAGTTAAATGGTGCACAGTGTCTTTAAGAAGCCACTTTAATATCAGGCAGTTGTCTTTAGCATGTTCATATCTACTGTGCCCCTCCATCCCTTCCACCTGAAGGGGACACTCTTTTCCTCACCTGAGCTTTTGCTGTAGAAATGTGTGCCCCTGTCAGCTGCTTGCAAAATGAACATTGTGTAGCTAAAATTGTTGAAATGCAACAAAAGAAATACTACAAAAAGATATTTCTTCATCTGGTGGAACAGTGCATTTGGAATGGATTCGTCTTATACAAACAAAAAGCTGGCGAAACTGTATCTCATGCAAACTTTACATGCCAGCTCGTAGAACAAATCATTGCTGCAAATCCGCTATCCACACTCCACTGAAGAGACATGGTTGACCCAGCACATCACAGATGAATCCAGAGCATCATATTGGTAGACATTTTATTGATGATATACCTCCAACAGAAAAAAATGGAATCCAACTCGTACCTGTGCAGTGTGCTGTTCAAAAACGGATAAATCTGCAAAGAAAATCCAAAACGAAACACGCTATTATTGTCCCAACGTTGGATTATGTCTTTCACTGTACTTTAAGATTTACCATACAAAGGACTCATTTTGAGTTGTGAAATGGAAGAAGTGTGCAGCCACCAAGACTCTTTCTACACCTGGCTGTCTGGCAAAACTAAGTAATGAGGCAAGAAGGGCCTTGGTCAGGGAGGTGACCAAGAACCCAGTGGTCACTCTTGACACATCTTCAGAAGTCCTCTACTGAGATGGGAGAACCCAACAATGGCATTACCATCTCAGTAGCACTTCATCAATCAGGTGTTTATGGTAAATTGGCTAGACTAGAGTCGTTCTTGAATAAAAGAGGTATGATAGTTTCAAGGACTCGGAACTTGATGAAAAAGATTATTTGCAATGGCGTTACAAGAACACCTTTTAGGAGTTTGTTTAAATGAAAATACAATGAATTATCTTAGAATTAACTAATTCAACAGTGCAGATTTGAATAGATATTGAGTATATTGAAATTTCACAGGTATTAATATCAAATATAAAAGTTCTGGTAGTATTATATTTACCACTAGAGAATAATAAATTGTGCAGAAAGTAAAGGGGTCTAAATACTTCCTGAATCCACTATATGTATATGTTGATCTTGTCAGCCTTTATCACTTCTGACTTTATAGATGCCAAAACTTTAACTGTAAATTCTTAAATTAGCTTATTATAAATAGACGTATGAACATATTCCATTATTGTAATGATTTATTACAATGATTTATTAAAATATGTCAAAACATAAGATACAAGTTATATTGATCCAATCGTAACAAAACAGAGATCATATAAGTCAAGATACTTTAAGATTGTAGACAATTTTTCTAAACTCAAAGATACAGCAACACATCTACACTCAATAATCATTTGTTGGTCTAATTCTGAGTTGCAAAGTAAAAATAATAAAGCTCTAAATCTTTTGCCGCCGTATTTATGTTTCAAAGCCCTTGGATTTTAGCTATGAGTTATACTAACCACTCTGACCTAAAGATAGCATTAGAGCAAGCCGATTGACAACAGTAATACAGCACAAGTGGTGCATGTCAGTGGCTGGATGGAATTAAATCATTACAGTGGCTACAGGTGAACTCTTCAGACTGACATACTAAAAAATAATTTGAAAGAGAGACCTGAGTTGTCTGGAAAAAGTTGGACTGGAGAAGGACCAAAAGAGAGAAAGATAATGTGTAATTACAACAAGTAAACAGGAGCAGGCCAGCAGCAAACTGCACTATAGTAGAAGTTGTTCCTGTAATATATATAGATTTGTTAAAATTTTATTCTGGAATGTTGTGGTTACTGCAGATTAATGTTGTAATTCAGTTGATTAACTAGAAACTTGGCACCAAGTTTCATTGTACTGTGTCAAATTATGTCCTATATTGTTTTTTCTCTTTTTTCTGTGGGTGTAATCCAGATAATAAGATACATGTTTTCAGTCTAGTTTGCTAATATAAATTCATGCAGTCATAAACAATCTTAAGAGAGATTAACCCTTACTTTCTGTATGCATGCATGAGTTCCTTTAAAATCACTTTTTTTTGTTAATGGCTTTGCTTAACCTTCATGATATCATCAAAAGCATGTGGTACGCTTTTAAGGAAATGCTTATCAAGACTTGCAGTATAATTTTGTATATTTAATCAGAATGCATTTTTATTTTAATTTGATATAACTTGTGGTTATATAATAGTGGTGGGCAGATTGGCCCATTTAGTAGTTTAATAGTTATGAGTGTTGCTTTTGTGATGGTGTTATTGTTTGAATTTGCAGTTGGCTTTGTTGTGCATTTGGACAACAAAAAGTTCATTTTTGCCAATGGCATTGTTACAAGTGTGATTGAGAAGTGGTAACAAATAATTAAAGCTTTAGTGATAGTGACAGTGCTGAAGGCCTTTTTTGACTTTTTTTCTCAGTTTTGGGGTATGTTTTGTCATTTTCCACTTGTTCTCTGAAGAAGGCCCATTTGTAATATAATGACATTTCCTTTTTTCAGTTTTTCTTGATCTGAACTTTAAATTTAAAGCTCAGGCAGTTTACTTCCTACCTTTTCACCGTTTTAGGTCATTCATTGCACTTCAGCCAATTAAATTTGAAGAAAAACAGAGGTGTCCTGAAACTTTTGACCAGTAGTGTATTTTCATGAATGTTTCCTGAATACTTTGTTAGCGTGAGAGCCATGGCTTTTTTCTGAAAGATCAATTGCACCTATGAAATTCTTTGAGTCTGAGCAAAAATACTTTCTTTTTCTAGCTCTATGTTATAGTGTTGTTTCAGCCCCTAATAGTAATGTATGCAGTCACATTTTCCCAAGATCATATTATAGTGTGTAGTAATTCTCCCCATCACTGGCCTCAGTTGTATGAACACTAGTTTCCAAATTGTATTGTTTCATTGAATAGATTATCAAAATGTAGTTCATACATTTGTAGTTCAGGAACAATTCACATGTCCTTATTCCCTTTTTTTTTGTAACGGATTGCTGTTTAGAAAATGTAAGATATCTTACATTGTTGATGTTAAATTACATTTGTAGGCAAATGTTGGCTGAATTAATGATTCCCCTATATTTCTTGAAAGGCTTTTGCAGAACTCCAGGCCAAGGTGATCGACACCCAGCAGAAGGTGAAACTAGCAGACTTGCAGATTGAACAGCTGAACCGCATGAAGAAACATGCACATCTGACGGATTCAGAAATCGGCTCCCTCCCAGAAGAGACGCGCATGTATGAAGGAGTGGGTCGAATGTGAGTTGCAAGAATCCTAATGTGGTGTCTCAGCCATTGAAAACATAGGGAAGAAATACAGATTGGTGTAGACAACCAACAAACAAATTCAGGCGTAACTCAAAGTTCAAATGAAAGTAGAGTAATTATGTGTGTAGTTATGTAGTAGAGTTTGTTGCAGTAGGCAATTTGGATCTGTACACAGGGATTTTATGTGCATCTTAGTTTCCTGTTTCTGACCCCCATCATATGCTGTGTTTGATCGGTAGATATATCTGTATTAATATTTTATTAGATTTGACTTGTTCTGTTAAAGTATCCAGATGGTAGGAAATTGCATGAATTTCAGAGAAGCAAAAGTTTCCATTCATTAGTAGCTAAACTTTGAAAAGAGTTTAGAATCACAGTAAATGGTCAACAGTCTAAACGCATGGAGTCTGCTGCCCATTTGACGTATAGGCTTGGGTCTGTGGTGATAGGAATAGACTAGAAATGGAAACTGATCTGAGCAAACACTTGGTTAATTGCATTCCAGGCTCTCTCATGAAAAGGCGGATATTGGAATGCTGGAGTTAATTTAAAATGCAGCTGTACAGCCTCTCTGCCTTTGCTGGCAAGCCTCATTGTTTTCAGTGCCACAGCAAGTGGATCAAGTTTGTGCTTCCTCTCTGTGTCAAGCAGAAGCCACATCTAAGCGTCTGGAATGACAATTTGTTTTAGAGCAGTGCCATCTGTGGGATTTTCAAAATAAAGATTTGCAAGGTCCTAGATTGCTGCTGACAGCCTGGGTGCTCAGAATGTGTTTGTGGGAGACCTTATTTATACCAAAAAAAAAAAACGCCTCCAAGTTGCTGGTTGTGGATGTTTTACATTAGTCGTAATGAGGACCAAATAGTTGATACTCCCAAATATACTACTACTGTTTTGGGGAGCTGCCAGCAGATTCTGCGTCTCTTACCTCATTGCCCCATGAAGCCCTTGTTATGTATCTAGAGAGTGGTATTAATTTCTGCCGAGCTGTTTTAGCTCCCTGCTGCCTGACATCATCGTGTTACAAAGGAGGCTCTGCTTCGAGGAGAGAGCAGGCGCCGGCCTGATCTTTTCTAGCTTTTGTTACAGCTGCCTACGCAGGACAAAGGCTGCTTGGCTTCCATTTCATAAAACTGCAGAAACAGCATCTGGCAGCAGTCAGTCGGTGGGCTCTTCAAAAGCTTCCAGAGGATGTTTGTCACGCAGGGCCAAGCTGAGGCCATAACATCACACCCACCACTATGTGAAAGCATGGGGGCCTGGAAACATTCTTTATCCTCTGTGGTGGCTTAGAGTACGGGTTTGGATGAAGGTGTTGCTGAGTGCCCCTCTGCCTACAAAAGGACTTTTGTTGGCCTTTCTTTCTGTAACAAAAATAAATTGATAGATTAATCTGGCTTTGAATAAGACAGCAGTATGTGTCACACAAAGATCTAGACTTTCTCACTGATTTTCAGCAGATTTTCTAACTAAACAATTGCCTCCTTTGAAGATAAAAGACTGGTTTCCACTGAGCATGCTTGTACCAGAGGCATGTCTATACATATATACCATCATTGCTTCATTTGCAAGTAACTTGAACATCCTAGATTGGGTAGTAATCAATACATTATTTTGTTTCAGCATTGGCAGACAACCTTGGAAAAAAGAGGGCCATAGAACCTAGCCTGAAATAGGAAAAAGCCGTTTCTAAGCTGTCATTTTTTAGCCTCATACTGTATCTCTATTAATACTTAACAACTTCTCTTGCCATGAATGTTGTCAGTATAATATTTGACTTTGTCACTGACTTTGAAATCAATTGATCCATTTGTTTCCTGCTGGTATAAAGGCAGCTTAGCTAATGGAGCAGCATATATATTGCCAACATACAGCAGTTGTTATACGAACTGTTATGGGAATGCATAACATTCACTTGTATCTTCAACAGAATAAAATTTGCTGAAAGTGAAGGGGTCTGAATACTTTCTAAATCCACTGTATGTGGCAGACAACAAGGGTAAGACTTGGTGAAAAATGAAATAGACCCATCTGGAAGAGGGTCACTCTTTAGTGTTCATGTGGCAGTAACTGAGTAAGAGGCACTAGAAAATATGGATATAGGTTTATGGACAAATGATATGATCACTAATGATCACATGATAATTGCTAATATAACACATTTACAAAGTATGTTGAACTTTATAAATATAATGGTAGAACATTGGGATGAAAAAATTAATGAAGGTTAAAAACTAGATATGGAAGGGTGTTAGAACAATTGTGTGAATTTAAATATCTTTGGAGCATAATGACAGAATATTGTAATTGTAAAGTTGTATTAACAATTGCAACAACCAAATTTGTATTCAATTAAAGAAGTGTCCTCCTCACCAACAGACTGAATAGAAAACAACTGAGGAAGCAAATGATAAACTCACTAGTGTGTAGTGTTTCACTTTATGAAGCTGAGATTTGAATGTCTAATGTTTCGAAGTATGAGGTTTTGAAGAAAAATGAAGAGAATAAGCTACACAGAAGGAGTGAGTAATGAGAAAGTACTGGGAAGATTAGGAGAGGAATGCACATTGTACTATTCTATTTGTAATCAGTCTGGGATTTGTACTTGGGCAGGAAAGACTCCCAAGAGATATTACAGGGAGATCTAATATATAAAGCAGAGTCTATGTATGTGTGTGTATGTATGTATATTTGTTTGTCTGCCATAAAAATCTGCTCTGGGCGTCCGATTGGCACCAAACTGGGGATGGGGCTCCTTTGTGACCAGGAAAAGGTCATGGGGTATGTTTGGTTGGGAAAAATGTTCGTGCTGAAGCGCAGGGCACCTTTTCACCGACACAACTTTCGGCACACGTCCCCGTACTTATCATCGTTAAGATGGCCGCACGTTGCAACAGATGTTCACCTCAGCGCCATCTAGCGACAGCTTTGGTCTCTGTGCATCGATTTTTACCCATGTTTCTTTAAATTGCCAAGACATGCCGGAAGTGTCCAAGTATGAGAAGGCCGACTGCTTTGATCAGGTGAAGGGCAACTACCGTATGGATGTAAAACATGAACGACCCAGAAAGCGTGACCGGCTGACACACCAGTGTTTCCATAGGTCACACTTCCACACGCACTGATAGTGCTGTATTTCATTCACCAACATCTGTTGTATTAAAAAGACAGCATCCTTCCCCCACCATTTTCCCCAGACGCACCACCGGTTGTATATCGCTTCTCTCTGTGGTTACCATCCCTAACATCCATTAGATGCCCGCACGGTTCAACACAGATGCTCCTTACAAACAGACCACCCCTCCCCGCCATTTTTTCCAGTACGGTTTCAGTGCTACTTTTACTCACTGGCTTTCCGTATTTGTGGTGCTATTGATTTCAAACGCCTACAATTTCCTGTTCATTTGGCTTTTGCTATCTCAATTAATAAGGCTCAAGGGCAGTCACTGCAAGTTGCAGGCGTCAATTTGGAAAATCCATGCTTTTCACACGGACAACTCCACGTAGCATGTTCTAGAGTGGGCAGTCCTCAGAATTTGTTCATTTTTGCACCACAAGTGAAAACAAAAAATGGTGTATCCAAATGCTCTGCAGTGACCATTTATATTACCTATTACAATAAAATATGAATCAGAAAACTGTTTCTTCTGTTTCTTTCATTTCGGAAATTCACCGGTTATACATTCCCGGGCAACGCTCGGTACTCCTGCTAGTTATTTATAAAGAGAAAACATTTGTGGAAGACAAAATAGTGCTACTCGATAATATTAATGAGAGTGGAATAGTGGTATATCAAAATGAAAATTCTTTGCAAATGGCAAATTTTAGGAAAGACAGGACTGAATACTTTTTTCTTTTATGTATTTTTGCCCACTCATTTTTGTAGCATTGCATAAGGCCTAAATTAATCAGTTTCACTTTTGATTTATGTTTTTTCAATTAAATTGTGCAAAAAAACTACTGGTTGATGCAAGATCCTTTTATTATTGAAGCCATTCTTTTTAAAAAAGAGAAATTATTTAAACAATGAACTGAAAAATGGTAAATGAATATGTAAATTTAAAATAGTATACAAATAGTTTTATAAATTAATTATAACTTTCATTTGTCTTCATACTAACAAGTTTAAAAACATCTTAAACCAGCATAAGAGTGTAGGTGAAGAACATACATTTATTTTCTTTCATTCATATAGTTTTTGTTGTTATTGCACTGAATCATCATTAAATTCTCAACATCACTAAGATTGCATCTCTTAGGATTAAATATTTTAGCCAGAGTTACTGAAAGTGTTTTCTATGGGTTATCATTAGCATGTTTTTATTATTATTTTTCAAGTTTTTCAGATTTTTTAGTAGCTGTGGTCAAGATATTTTACACCATTGCTAGTGTCTCAACTACCAGTAGGCACAATGCACCACATAACTAATGTGGCACTTTATAAACCCATCCGACATTCAGTGTAGCTTCCAAGATTTTTGAGTCAAACCTCAAAACAACTTCAGTGTGTGTGTTTTAAGTAATATACTTCTTTTGGCTATTGATGTCTAGCAATTCTTTTGACAGTGTTCACAGTTTAGCATTTAAGTTTTAGCAACAGTTTTTCTGACTTCTGAAATTGACTCTCTCTAACGTTTTCGAGGCATACTCTCATCTCCAAGTTCCATTAACCACACCCCATGCCTTTGGCAAAACAAAAATAACAATGAGAAATGTAAATCAAAACTAACCAAAAGTTATGGAGAAATGTAGGTACCCTAAACTATGGCTCTATACTTTTGTCACTAAGTTTGATATTGAGTTCAGGGTTTTACATTTCACACTGAACTCTTTCCATAGCCCTGCTGGTTTCTCTAATTTTATTGTGTTGTAAGGTTTTCTTTTCCTGTTTTAATGCTTGGCTGCTGAGGCCAAGTCCTGAGGGGACGTGGCCTGTTATTACGTGTTGCCCAGTATTATTCTGGTAAATTATTGTGCAGAGTAAATGATGCATATAAAATATTAACGTTTTCTTCATGTGGAAATGAAAATAAGTTGAAAAAATGTATTGGAAAGCAGATAATACATTATGTCTTCAAGTATTTGATATGTTTGTATTTGTTTATCTTTCATTTAAATTCAATTCCAGTAGTTTTTCTCTTGAGGGGGGTGAAATTCCTATTCTTATTCCAGGAAGTGGTTTGGAATTAACCAGCAGTCCCATTTTAATTAATGCGTGACCACAACTCTGGACCCAGGCATTAATAAATTGTTCATGTTCTTCTAATGATATAAAACTTTTAAGCTCACTAATAATGTTTGCACAGAGTTTAATGGATACACATTGTTTACTTAGCTCAACTTGTTTAATAATGTTGCTTTACAACCCTGTTCATTTTGTTCAGGTATAATCCCTTCTCCAGTTCCCTTCTTTTGCCTGGTTGTCATTGCTTTTGCGCAAACATTTTTTTATATACTGTACAGCAAGTCACCACTGACTTGTGTTAACAACCAAGGCAATCCTCCAAAGATGTCATCCATGCCCCACAATGCAGTGATGTATGATGTACAGTTTTGCCCTTTCCCTATGCATTGGGGTACAGTTTGAAGCATTGTCCATAACTAGAGAACAAGAACAATGGAAACAGTGTTGCATTTTTACTCTTTTGTCTGAATAACATTAATTCAATATGTTCCTATAATTTTAACATACCAGGCTGTGAAAAGGAAGGTACAAAATAGGAAGAATTGCAGTTGGCATTCCATGAAAAGGAAAAAATCGGACTGGCTATTGCTGAGTTGTTGAATATGTACAGGATGCAACTACCCCTTAAGTTGTGGCTGTTTTATTTTAAACAAGGCACAGATGGTGTATGAAGATCAGCTACTTTGGAGAACTGAAAGTTGCATCAGTACTGTTTTGTTAATTTCCTCTTGGCCTCCTCATAATGTGATTTCTTGCAGTCAGTGTTGTGGTTTTCCAGCTGAATGTGGTTTATTTCTTGCACGTGGTTTGCTCTTCAGGTTGGAAATCAGTAGCTACCCATGATGAAAGAGTTAAAGTACCTTGGGGGTTTAAGCGATTGCATAATTTACCAGTGGATCAATGCAGAGGTGGGAGTGTTGGAAGCTATGTACAACCCTAACTCAGAAAAAGTTGGAACGTTATGGAAACGCAAATAACAACCAAAAGCAATGATGAGTAAAGGATTAAATTATCTTTGACTTGAAAAAATTATAATAGCCCATTATTTGCTGTTGCAGCCTACAAATGTTATTGTTGTTTCAAAACTAAACTGTTGGTTTGGATATTTGCAACATATTCCAGAAAAGTGTGTACAGTAAAGAATCTGCCACTGTTTTTTCTTATAACACTTAACTTAAAAATGTTTAGATACTGAACAAAATAATTTATTGACTGTTTCAAGTATAATTTTATCCTCTCCTTCTCTCAAACAATTCTTAAGATGTGCTTCAAAATGCACCACACATTCTCAACTGGGGAGTAAGTCAGGACTACCAGCTGGACAGTCAAGGAGCAGCCTCTCCATTTGAATCCATGCCTTTGTAATGCACATAGAATGTGGTTTTATGCTGTCTTGGTGAAATGTTCATTGCCATTAATGGAAGAGATGTGGTCTAGAAGGCAGCATATTTTGCTCCAAAATCTGTATGTACATTTTAGCATTAATGGTGCTTTCACAGAAGGGTTTTCTGGTAGTGGATTGACAGTAGTGGATTTGTCCTGTACTTCAGCCCAAGTGTTTGATGAGATGAGCAAATGCTCTTACTGGGTATGGTATCCCCATAGTTACTTTGGGCAATGAACCATCTCCAAAGAGGAAGGTACAGTAATTATGCTTTCAAGATAAATTAATTCCAAATATTTATAGCACCATAATTCATTTTTCCCCAAACCTTATAATAAATCTAAATAAACTGCAGCAGGCAAATACTGTATGTTCATTTTTTTAATTTAAAGAAACAGTGTTGAGACAGAAGTTTGGACTTTGCCATATATGTGCATCCTTGATCACGTATTTGAATCTAGCTCTTAGGAAGTTAGGTGTCGTAATGCAGCTTTTGCAGTTGAAAGTAACTAAACTCCAGTGTAATAGTAAACTTAAAAATAAGTTTAAAATTTCTTTTTTGATTTCTATGGAAAGGATTTGTTTTGCAAGCATGCTGTTTTCATGACACAATTATTTGATTGCACTTGCAGCAGATCTTTTCACAAAGAAAATTTACCAAAACCAACTAAAGAAGTATGCTAACAAATTCAGTTTTTGCAATGAATGTATTGTAGTGACTTTCAGCCTCTCTGTTTGTGCAGAAACAAGCGGTTTAACATTCATGACCAGAACAGTGTCATAGTGAAATCACTTTGCCTTAAAGTGACTCTCTAATGGTGTTTTTGAATTGCTGTTTCAAGCTTTGAATAAAACATTTTCTAATTAAAATATATCTTGAAGCAAATATTTTTGAAGTTTTTGTTTGTCGTTAAAATATGCTTGATTCCCTGGGTTCATAATATTATATGGCCCACTGCTTGACTCGTTATGAACAATTTGGCCCACCTCTGGCTTCGACCATGTAGATGCAGATGCTCAACAATATTGGAGGACTGTAGACAAATTGCTTTCTCTCTGAATCAAGGAGAGACATTTATTTTTTGGGCATGTATTCCACTGGGAGAAGACTTCATCACAAACTGGAGGTATGCAGTTATTCTACTGGATTGGAAATACCTGGGAATTCCTTGGTGGTTTTTACAGACTAATCCTAAATTTGGGGTAACTGGCTGTGTTGGTTGTTGTCACAGAACACCTTTTTACTATTATGATAAGGCCAACTGCTTGAACAAAGTGTAGTGATAATCCAGAAAGCTTTATTTGTGCAGATGAAATTTTCAGAATTAGTTGAAGTTTGTTTCTAGGGGACAAGTAGCAATGGTACTGCTTCATATAAGTTCAAATTGAAAAACATCACTATGGAGAAAATGTTCTATTGGAATTGTTTAACTAAATACTATAAAAGGCCACCTAGACTCAAATGTAGGAAAGATACATATGTAAGGGTTTTCTGTCTAAATGCCCCTCTACTAGGGATGAGCCAGCTTGACTAAACCCTCATAGCAGCACCTATCAGTATGTTATCTGGGGGTTAACATTTGCCAAGAGTTAAAATAGCAAAGTGGAGTGAGTGACCAAAGATTCCTGTACACACACTGCTATGGCAAAATGCAGACATGCAGACTCCATGAAGTTTTAGATTCTCTGTGGGCCTGATAATTTACTTACCATTTAAAAACAAAAAAAACGCTTGCTGTTACATTGTTGCATTTGCATTATTTGTAAGAAGCCAGGACATTTTCCTTGAATGTTTGGACTTTGACTTGACTTTGTCATCTTTATTATTTGAACACTTTGAGAAACTGCCCACTGCCTGCCATTGTGTAATTAATTTGCATGACTGCATCCTTTTCTTTTCTATTGAATTTCTTTGAACTTTGTTGATTTCATTGTAGTTACTACCAGTTAATTAGAACTTCCCTGAATCACCCAATTATGTAATTCTTTTTTTTTTATTAATTTTATTGAAATCACACAGCATTCCATACAAATAGATCAATTTTACAAGAATAGGATTGAAAACAAATCAACCCCCACCCCTGAGAAAGAAAGCATGGGCAGCAGAATAAAACATGAACCTAGTAAAAATAAGTAAATAGATAAATTAATAAGTGAGTATAGATGAATGGAGAAGAAAAAGGAAAAAAAGAATAGGGAGAGAATCTGCTTCCTCAGTGCTTTAAAAGCTTATTCTAAAATGTTGATTAGATCCTGCCGGGTTTTAAAAAATTTCTGCACAGATCCTCTAAGTGAGAATTTGATTTTTTCCAATTTCAAATAGTATATAACATCAGTTACCCACTGACTTAAAAGGGGAGAGTTAGGATTCTTCCAGTTAAACAAGATCTTTGTGCCAGTAGTGTAGTAAAGGCAATTACATTTTGTTTGTCCTTCTCCACTTTAAGCCCATCTGGGAGTACACCAAACACAGCTGTTAATGGGTTAGGAGGTATTGTGACACCAAGGCTGTCTGAAAGGCATTTAAAAATTTTGGTCCAGAATGATGTTAATTTGGTGCAGGCCCAAAATGTGACCCAGTAAGACTGGAACTTGATTGCAGTGTTCGCAGGTTGGATCTTGCCCTGGAAACATTTTGGACAATTTTAAGTGAGACAGATGTGCTCGATATATAATTTTGAGTTGAATAATTGTGTGCTTTGCGCATATGGAGCTCGAATGAATTCTTTGCATTGCTACCTTCCACTCCTTATCTGGTATGTTGAGGGAGAGATCCTTTTCCCATTGTCCTCTTGGATCTCTGAAAGAGAGGGAAATGTAAAATGGTTTTATAAATTGCAGAGATGCTGTCTATGTCCTTGAAACTGATCAAAATATTTTCCGGCATAGAGGGAGGTGAGGAAAATTGGGCAGGTTCTGTTTAATAAAGTTTCTAATTTAAGATAGTGAAAGAAATGTGTTGCTGGAAAGTTAAATTTAGAATGTAATTGTTTGTAGGATGCAAAGACGTTGTCTATGTACAGATCTCTAAGTGATTTAATCCCAAATGTTTTCCAGACCTTAAAAACTGCATATGTTTGCGAGGGTTGAAAAAGATGGTTCTCGTGCAGAGGTGCCACCGATAAAAGATACCCTATCTTAAAATGCTTCCTACATTGGTTCCATATTCTGAGTAAGTGAAGCACTATTGGGTTATTAGTATATTGGCATTGCATTTATTGGGGTGCAAAGCAAGGTATATAAAGAGGAACTGCAGGATTTTATTTCTATTGCAGACCAAGCCTGTATATGTTCGTCTATTTGTGTCAATGTCCAGATTTTTATATGTTGTATATTTGCTGCCCAGTAGTAAAATTGAAAGTTAGGTAGAACCATGCCATCTTCTGCCTTTGGCCTTTGTAGGGTCACTCTTTTGATACATGGATGTTTTGAATTCCAAATAAATGTGGTTATGGTTGAATCTAATTTCTTAAAGAACGATTTATTGATGTATATTGGAATATTTTGAAATAAAAAGAGAAGCTTAGGGAGGATATTCATCTTAACAATGTTAATTCTTCCAGCTAAAGTGAAATGAAGGGTTGACCATCTATGCAAGTCTTGCATGATTTTTTCCATACAGACAGCGAAATTTTGTTGATAAAGAGCTTTATGTTTACTTGTGATGTTTATCCCTAGATATTTAAACTGATCTGCGATGATAAAAGGCAAGGTGTCCAATCTAATATTGTGTGCTTGAGAATTCATTGGAAAGAGCACACTTTTAGTCAAATTAATTCTGAGACCAGAAATCTTTTGAAATTCCGTTAGTGCTGTTAGGACTGCAGGCACAGTATTTTGTGGGTCTGATATATACAGTACCATATCATCTGCTTATAGAAAAATTTTCTGTTCAAGTCCTTCTCTGATAATTTATCTCATAAGCATTTCTACAGTGAACTGCCAGTGGATCAATGGCGATTGCAAAAAGTAGTGGTGACAAGGGGCATCCTTGTCTGGTACCACGTTCTAGTTTAAAGTAGTCTGAATTAATGTTGTTAATACAATCTGAAACTTCTGGATTGGTATACAGTAGTTTGATCCATGCACAAATATTCAGGTCAAACCCAAATTTCTCCAATGTAGTGAAAAGGTAGTTCCATTCAGTCATATCAAATGCTTTTTCTGCATCCAAGGATAATAAAATCTCTGGGATGTTTGACTTTGCGGGTGAGTATATTACATTAAACAGGCGTCGAAGATTGGATGCTAAATGTCTGCCTTTAATAAATCCAGTTTGATCTTGTGATATTATTAAAGGCAGCACTTTCTCCATCGTTTTAGCTAGGATTTTGGAGAGTATCTTAACATCATTATTCAGAAGTAAAATTGGTCTGCATCATGCACATTGTAATACGTCCTTATTTTGTTTAGGAAAGACAGTGATTAATGCTTGACGAAAAGTTTGAGGTAGAATTTTATTGTCTCTAGCTTCTATGAATGGTTCTAATAGGTGGGGAGCTACCTGAGTGAAGAACTGCTTATAAAATTCGGCAGGGTAGCCATCAGTCCTGCTGCTTTCCCACTCTGAAGTTACTTTATAGCATCTAATAATTCTGATAGTGCCAATGGTTTATCCAATTCCTCTGGCCTAAGAGTATCTATTTGTGGTATCTCTAATGCATCCAGAAATGCATTAGATTGTATCTTGTCTTCTTTAAACTGAGTGAAATATGAGGATTTATAGTAGTCTCTAAATGTTTAGTTGTCAGAGCCTGTCTTTTCCTATGAAGAGCCTCACTTGGACACCTGGCATGTTCTTGATCTATTCCAGTAATTTTGTTGGTTAGCTTTGATACCTGCTTGGTTTCCAATTTATTTCTGTGGGAAAGATATGAGATAATCTGTCCTCTTAAGAAGGCCTTCAGGGTTTCCCAGAGTATTCCTGCAGAGACCTCTGAGGATATATTTGTCTCTAGAAAAAACTGATTTGATATAAATTTTGTAAAGTTCTCGTCTGCTCATAAAAGTGGGTTAAGACGGCATCTGTGTGGTGAGTATGTGGGGCATGATGATTTTATCTCCAAGATCAGAGGGGCATGGTCAGAAATAACAATAGCGTCATACTTGCAGGATTTAATTGTAGGCAAGAAATGGTTATCTAGTAGCAATGATGCACTGGGGATTAGAAGGAATATGTTCTTGAATTTGGGTTTAGAAATCTCCGTGGGTCTGATAAGTTGTGGTCAGTTACAAATTGTATAATTGTCTTTGCAGTGTTAGATATCATCACCCCGTGACAGGAGACCTATCTAGGTCTGGATTTAAAACACAATTAAAATCCCCAGCCATTATAATTTTATTAGTGTTCACATTGGGAATGGATGCAAATACTTTGGATGAATTCCCTATCATTCACATTGGTTGCATAAACATTTATCAAAATCACTTTACAATTAAATAAATTACCCATAACAATCATGTATCTCCCTTCAGGATCAGATACAACATCTGATACTACAAATGAGACTGTTTTATGGATAAGAATTCCCATACCTCTAGTTTTTTTGTAAAGCTGGAATGGAACATTTCTGAATTTTTGATGTTGTTTTGTAGTCTTAACCAAAAGTGAGACAGCTTTGACCTTAAGTTCCAATTTCCCCAGGGGTTATTGTCATGCAGTGTATTGTTACGTTGGTAGTTATAATTATAAGGATTAAAAGGATAGATTAGGATAGAATTATTTCCGGCGCCGCATCCGAGTGGCAGCCTTTCCAGCAGCAGCTCCGTATATGACTTTATCTTTTTACCTTTTTATCTCTATTTTTCTCTATTTCACTGATCACTTTTACCACTTTCTTTTATGAGGAATTGCTCCCTGGACACTTTTTACTATTTTACTATTTGACATGGATTTTACGCTCCGAGAATCGCCTATTCAAGTAGTCAGCTTAAAGCACTGAGAAGAAATGCTTATGGAGGTGTGGTTCCTTATTTACCTGACGAGGTAAGAAGACGATATCGGGGCAGCCGAGCCGGCGCAAAGATAAAAGATAAGATTAAATCAAGACAACTTGAGAGAAAATGGCGTTATAAACCGTCGGTGCCTTCTGTGATCCTGGGAAATGTAAACTCACTACCAAATAAGATCGACGAACTGGCTGTGCTGGTGAAAAATGTCAGAACCTACAGAGAATGCAGCTTGCTGTGTTTTAGTGAAACTTGGCTAACGCCTATCATCCCAGATGCTAACGTGGAGCTACCCAGGTTTAGCACAGTTAGAGCGGACAGAGACGCAAGTACCTGTGGAAAGAAGAAAGGAGGAGGACTCGCTCTCTATGTCAATACAAAGTGGTGCAACTCAGGACATGTAAACGTTAAAATCTCCACTTGCTGCAAGGACATCGAACTGTTGGCCGTAAGTCTGCGTCCCTATTACTTGCCCAGAGAGTTTGGACACGTGATTGCTGTTATTGTTTACATCCCCTCAACGAACGCGAGATGGCGAGTGACATCATCCATTCCAAAGTTGCTAAGTTACAAACGCAGCACCCTGAGGCACTTGTGCTAATCGCTGGAGACTTTAACCATGTAACGCTGGACAAAACATTACCTGCCTTCTCCCAGTATGTGGATTGTAACACTCGGGAAACAGGACTATTGACCTACTATATGCAAGCGTTAAAGACGCATACAGGCCACCCCACTGCCTGCGCTTGGGAAAGCAGATCATAACCTGGTTCTGCTTCAGCCTCAATACAAACCAAGAGTGAGGGCGCTACCTACAACTACACGCTCATTCAGGAAGTGGTCCCCTGAGGCAGAGCAGGCTCTGAGAGACTGCTTTGGAACTACAGACTGGGATATATTGCTTGGGTCACATAGTGAGAACATTGAAGAGGCTGTTGAATGCACAACTGATTACATCAACTTCTGTATGGACATTGTAGTTCCAGTAAGAACAGTATGCTGCTATGCTAACAACAAGCCATGGGTTACAAGTGACATCAAGGGCCTTTTGAACCAGAAGAAAAGGGCTTTTAAAGGTGGTGATAAGCATGAGCTCAAGTGCGTGCAGAAGGAACTCCGAGTCCAGCTCAGGGCGAAAGAGCAGTACAGGAGAAAGCTGGAGCAGAAGTTGCAGAACAACAGCATGAAGGAAGTGTGGGATGGGATGAAGATTATCACTGGCTGCAGCTCGAGCGGGTGCCGCCATCGAGACAGATGTGGAGAGAGCAAACCAAATGAACAACTTCTTTAATAGGTTTGATCACAGTAACCCACTCTCACCTCGAGTACTGCATCCTCCAACCATCCTTCTGCTGATACCAGCATAGGTGAGACATCCCCACCCACAATTACAGCAGCCCAGGTGAGCAGAGAGCTGAAAAGACTTTGTGCCAGCAAAGCAGCGGGTCCAGATGGTGTATCGCCACGATTGCTGAAGGCCTGTGCGTTGGAACTGGGGAGTCCTCTACAGCGCATCTTCAACCTGAGCCTGGAACAGGGAGAGTCCCAAGGCTTTGGAAAACATCTTGTATCACTCCTGTCCCAAAGGTATCACGTCCTAGTGAGCTGAATGACTTCCGGCCTGTTGCTCTGACGTCACATCTGATGAAGACCATGGAGCGGCTGCTGCTTCACCACCTGAGGCCACAGGTCCGCGCCCTCGACCCTCTGCAGTTCGCATACCAGGAGAAGGTGGGAGCGGAGGATGCCATCATCTATATGCTTCATCGATCCCTCTCCCACCTGGACAGAGGCAGTGGTGCTGTAAGAATTATGTTTTGGACTTCTCTAGCGCCTTCAACACCATCCAACCTCTGCTCCTTAGGGATAAGCTGACTGAGATGGGAGTAGATTCACACCTGTGGCATGGATTGTGGACTATCTTACAGACAGACCTCAATATGTGCGTCTTGGGAACTGCAGGTCTGACATTGTGTGCAGCAATACAGGGCGCCGGGGACTGTACTTTCTCGGTCCTGTTCAATCTATATACATCAGACTTCCAATATGACTCGAGTCCTGCCAGTGCAAAAGTTCGCTGATGACACTGCTATTGTGGGCTGCATCAGGAGTGGGCAGGAGGAGGAGTACAGAAAGTTAATCAAAGACTTTGTTAAATGGTGCGACTCAAACCACTTACACCTTAACACCAGCAAGACCAAGGAGCTGGTGGTGGATTTTAGGAGGCCCAGGCCCCTCATGGACCCTGTGATCATCAGAGGTGACTGTGTGCAGAGGGTGCAGACCTTTAAATATCTGGGAGTGCAGCTGGATGACAAATTGGACTGGACTGCCAATACTGATGCTCTATGTAAGAAAGGTCAGAGCAGACTATACTTTCTGAGAAGGTTGGCATCCTTCAACATCTGCAGTAAGATGCTGCAGATGTTCTACCAGACGGTTGTGGCGAGTGCCCTCTTCTACGTGGTGGTGTGCTGGGGTGGCAGCATAAAGATGAAAGACGCCTCACGCCTGGACAAACTTGTTAAGAAGGCAGGCTCCATTGTAGGATTAAAGTTGGACAGTTTAACATCTGTGGCAGAGCGACGGGCACTAAGCAAACTCCTGTCAATCATGAATAATCCACTGCATCCACTTAACAGTGTCATCTCCAGGCAGAGGAGTAGCTTCAGTGACAGACTTTTGTCACTGTCCTGCTCCACTGACAGACTGAGGAGATCGTTCCTCCCCCACACTATGCGACTCTTCAATTCCACCCGGGGGAGTAAATGCGAACATTAATTTTATTTAAATTTTTTTTCATTTTTATTACTATTTAATTTAATATTGTTTCTTTGTATCAGTATACTGCTGCTGGATTATGTGAATTTCCCCTTGGGATTAATAAAGTATCTATCTATCTATCTATCTATCTATCTATCTATCTATCTATCTATCTATCTATCTATCTAATCTATCTAATCTATCTAATCTATCTATCTATGATAGCTTGCTCTCTTTCTCCCCCAATTATGTAATTCTTCTGCCTGGTAATTTAGAAATGCTTTGTGTACCAAATTGAACGGTGTTTGATAGTTAAGCAGCAGAGGAGAGGGTTTGCTAGGATGCAGAAGTTTTGTTCACTTACCAGTAAGGACAGCAATAAACCCTGCAGGGCATCTATGTTGTTCAAACATTCTGCTGAGAAAAATTGCAAATTATTTATTGAAATGCCACATGGTGGCTTAGCTTAGCTAAGCAGAACTGTTTGAGTAAAGGATCAATTTTTTTCTTTGTGGTTAAGGTACACTGGTTACTACTACTGCTTCATAGCTCCTAGTTACAAATGCTTTGTCAAGTTTGTTCTCTACTATCCAGATGGTAGTGAGTAGATACAGATTATGTTTTCTTTTACTGACAATAGAAATATTCTGTATGTGACTAAGCTAATGATATGATGTTTACACTAAAACATACATCAGCATGACTACATTCAGTTTATTAATGAATGTAAAGGAAAATTTACATTGCTAGACATATTCTTATTTGCAGAGCATGAAATGCCCAGATTTTTATGCCTGATCCAGAGCTTTTAAATGCTTATTGGAAAGAGTTTTTCAACTGGCTGGTGACTTGTATTGTCTGATTAGTCTTGTAGCTGTTGGCAGATTGATCCTTTCAAGCTATATGGATCTCTATAGCTGAATTAAATTTAGAGGGGCACAAGTATAAAATTGTGTTAAATACTGTATGCAAAAGTAGTAACTGTGTCACAAAATGTACAGTATATAACAGTTTTTAAGAAATCTTTATCCTCAGATTATGCACTGTATATCAAGACTGGCTACAAAGTTGATGGTCAGCCTGCCCTACATTTAAATGTTACTGGAATATGTGTACTGGTGCAGGTCATGAATTCCTCAGTTTTGTTTTGTAGAGTTAATAGGCCTTGATTTGTTCTCAAATTATGTTTTGTAAGAACTGTTTAATTTGTCTGTGTCACGATTCATTGTCCAAGACCAATGACCATTACTGCACATTGTAGTGAATGAAGTTTCTGGCTGGAGTTCCTGGTTACCAATTAGTGCACATTCCTGTGGGGAACCCCAGTAAGGTTGCAGTTTATTGTGACAATTGACACTTTGAAAGCGGTGACATTAAGTGAATGTCACAAAGGCTGAGAGCCCCTTTTGTTTCAAATTTGCTTTGCAGGCAGAAAACAAAACTGATGAAAAGAAATTAGTTTAAATATTGCCTGCAAAGTGGGCCTTTTAGCTCAAGAAATTTTACACAGAAATGTTTCTAAAACCAAGCTGCAGGCAAGAATTCAGACATGCTTGGCTGAGTGATTTTGGTGGGAAAGGCTTTATTGTTCATTAGATGTCAACAATGATGCTCATCAACTGTGGCATATTTTCCTTGGCTAAAATACACAACCATTCCTTCTTGCTGTTACACTGCTTGCTTTGTTATAGGGATCATTTTGGAAGACTAATATGTGAAGTAGAGGTATTGGTTCTAAGCAGTTTTTATGAAAACAGGTACTGTAATTGTTTAATACAAGCTGTCTTTATTAAAAAATACTAATGTAGTTGTATGGCATATCGAGGCATGTAATGTAATGAAGTCTTAATGATTCAAATCATGGAGTTGCTGGATGAATTCCTACACTTCGTATGTGGCTCTGAGCAAATCACTAACCTTTAGCCTTTCTAGCAATCCAACATGCAGTTCTTTCATGACATTTTCTTGGTCTTCTAGCCCTCAACCTGACCTCTACCATTCCTCTTAACTGTCATTTTTAAATAAAATTATGAAACAAGGAAATTGCTACCTGAAAATGCTTTGCTATCTTCTTGTAGCCTTCTCCTGCTTCTTGAGTATCAGTTATTTTATTTTTCAGAGTGCTAGGCAGCTGTGTAGAGGAGCCCATGGCTGCTGATTGTTGGGACAAGGTTTGAGGAGTCACAGAATTTATACAGCTTTGCAATTTGCAACACCTGGGGTTTACTAATGATAGCTTGTGAGCAAGGCATAGCCCTTATGAGCTAATTATGGTCTGAGACTTTAGCAAAAGTCATCTTAGACCTCAAATATCTTGGGTCGCCCAAACTTTTGCATGGTGCTTGTTTCTTTTTCACTGTACAATTGTACAAAACAAAAACAATACACTAAACTTGCATAAAATGCTGAAAAGATGTGTATTATCCTTTATTTTATGCTTTTTGGTGATCATTTTATCTTCTGCTGACTTAACTATTCACATTAACAGGCATTTTAAGCAAAGGTGCTCAGACTTTTGCATGCCACTGTATATAATATGGTGAGATAAGCAAGAATCCACTACCAGATCATAGGTCCAGAGTGTGCTGCTGTTGAACAGGCTCTTAATGCTTTGCAATAAAAAAATATAAGTGTATTTTATTCTCTTTAATAAGCCTTTTAGTTAAGAATGGAGTCTAACTGGGAGATGGTGGCATTTGTGTTCACAAGTATAAATGCAATCTTCAAGGGCATTGTAAGGTTGTACATTATTTTTCTTTTGTTGGTGACACATGCTGTGTGCCCTAATGTTTGAGAAGTACTTTGTGTTTCACTTACAGAAGAATTTATATAAAGTCACTGACTGACTGAATTGCCGTAGAGCAGTGTTTGTGCCATTCTATACACTGTAACAGTTTTAGTTCCTCCTGTGAATTTGCTCCTAAGCTAACTAATGGATACAGTTCCTCCAACATGTCCACAGTTTACTTTTGGGTCTTTTTTCAATGGAGTGTGCCTGGTGCAGTTTCTGTGGAAGAAAGCCTAGAGGTCATTTTAACTTCATGCCTAAGCTCCTATAACGGGATCTTTTTCATCTGGGAAGCAGTGTTTCTACTCCTAGGTCTTCATATATTGCTGAATTCCTCACCCTAACATAGGAGGCATATCCAGAAACCCCTAGCAAAGTATTGCACCAGTTGAACTTGCAATCAGATTCTATTGTTTAGATGCCAAACTAATTTCTGCGTGCTGCAGTGTTAATGTAGTAGAACTGGCAAACTGGTGCGGACATATTTTTTTTGTCTCACCGCATGAATGTGTAGTAAAATTAACCAAATTTTTCCAAGTGCAAATTCTGTGGTGAGTGATTCACTGCCCACTATTTAGCGATTCATTTATTGCAGTAATATGTGATCTGAGACACAGCCTTAACACCATTGCTATATCCCAAAGAGTTTTCATTTTTATAGTACAAAAATATAATGAATATTACCCACACCTGACCACCCCGAAGTATCATGTGAAAAGACTATATTAATTCTTGAGGGGAAATTGTTTATCAAATCAAAATCAATCTGAGATGACTGACGAGAAAAAACTCATATAAGAAATAGGAAAAAATTAACACCGAAAAGCTTGTGAGGTGAAGGGGTCACAATTTAAATTGTCAAAATGAAAATTAAGGATACAGAACAAAGATGTGACTGTTTTGGGGGTATTGTGTGGAGTGAGTCAATAGGTTATAGATATGTATGTGGTGCTTTTGCAGGGGTGGGAACATTCATTAATTGAATTGGGAATGCATGGTAAATTCCAGTTCACTTCCTGGAATGTGAATTGGAATTACAATTGAATTAGAGTGAAAGGAAACAGAATTTAATTCCAGTGGATTCCATTAACTTGATTTCTTAAGTATCATACATCAAATATTATGAATCACCTAAAATATAAGTACATCGAATTCATTCAGCCATAATTTATATGTTCCATGTTAGTCAAGATAATATTTTAACTTATTTTCGTTTCTACATGAACAAAATGTGGATGTCTTATTTACTTCATTCACTCTGTGCAATAACTTTCCAGAATAATAAAGGGAGACAACTGCAGTAATAACAAGTCACACCTCCTTGAACTCAGCAACAAGGCATTAAAACAAAGACCTGAGCATATGGCAAAAGAAAACCTTATTACAGAGCAAAAACAGAGAAAAAGGTGTAGCTGTGTACAGAGCTCAGGCAGAGCTGTCACCCCGACATCAAGTTCTGAAAGTACAGAACTAAAGTTTTAGTATATCTAATTTTATACATTTCAGTTTTTTTTTTGTTCTGCCAGTGAGGTGGAACATGGCAAGCTACTTGGGGGTGTTTGGGGTTATCAAATTGGGAGAAGATTATACGCTCAGCAATCTATATTATGGGTCGATTTCAAAAGTCAGAAAAATTGCTGCTAAAACTGAAATGCTAAACCATGCACATGGTCAAAAGGAAATATTCAGTATTGTTAGCAACTTAAGTAGACCTGAGAGTTGTAATCTTAGTGGTTTGACATTTGAGGATGTAATGATGATTTTGTGAAATAAAAAATGAAAATATGAATGAAAGAAGAATAATGTATCTCTTAAAATGTCTCATTATTGTATTTTATGGTTTGAGGCATCATATATCAAAAGCAAGCAGGACACTACTACTTTACTCCACCTTATACCTCATGTTTATAAAAAATACTTTTGTAATCCTCTACTGGCATAAACAGTGTATTAATTCCAATATTAACTACAAGTTCTCAGTTTTATTTCCTCTACCTTACTGTTCATCTTACTACTTGAATTGTTCATTGAACCTTTTATTTTGTTGTAAATAGTTACATATTATATATGTTTATACATTTAATCTTTGCAATGGAAATAAACAAAACAAGGAATTCTGCAGAATTTCATTGAATTGAATTCAACTTCCTGTAGTTTTTTTGTGTTTAATATTAATTCCAATTCCATGGTTACAATTTATTTGTCATGATTAAAGACATGATGTAAGCAATTTAATTAAGAGAGAGAATTCTTATCCTTGTGTGCCAATTCTCTTTTACAACATGCCAACATAAAGAAAAAAATGTATTCATAAACATAATAGAAATTGTTCAACATGGTTACCATTAGTAGTGCAAGTAACACAGACTAAGTTCAAGTTGGAAAGTGTAGTTTATATAATTAAAACCCCCAGGCAAAAGATCATTAGATTAATGCTAATGAGATTCTGTTACAATTGAAATCTACAGGTAACACTATACTAGAGGGACTAGAAGATACCTTTGAGTCTATAAAATATGGATCAGTCTATAAAATATACAGGGTTGGATAGATGCGCTGCAAATAATAAAAATACAATTACACAAAACAAGTGTTGCAAACTCTTGTGTGGAGTTTGTGTGTTCTGTCTTATGTTTGTATGTATCTTTCTCTGGACACCTCAACTTTACTATTATAGTGTATGTAAGTGTAATTGGAAACTGTAAATCAGCCCAATATGAGTATATTAGGGGTGTGCGTGAGTTTGTCTGTGATGTACAGTCAAGGTTTGGTGCCATTTGTGCCTAAAAGTAGGCTATATTACTGCAGTAGTGTTTTTATGTGGATATTAAAAACAACAATGAGAAGAAGAAGCAAGTGAAATATTCATGTGAAAAATAAACATTAAATATTATTTCTTGGAAAAAGCCTGTTTTAATTTTGGCTTTAATTTTGTTCCCATGTGTATTAAATATTTAAAACGCATTTCTTGCAGA
Organism: Polypterus senegalus; assembly: GCF_016835505.1. Taxonomy (NCBI): domain Eukaryota; kingdom Metazoa; phylum Chordata; class Cladistia; order Polypteriformes; family Polypteridae; genus Polypterus; species Polypterus senegalus. Next base: position 121,392,558 of record NC_053166.1, on the reverse strand, counting down.
GTATTAATTTGTTCTGGTTTTCAGTAAATAAGGGGGTCAAGGTAAAGGTTGTGATTAGCCTTTTGTAAAATATAATAACTGAGATTATGGTAACATATGCTTATTTTTTATTCTCATTAACTTTTTAGTTTCACTTTTACTGTTCTTTAAAGGAAAAGTGATTGGCTACCTAAGCAGTCACTGTGGTATGATTGTTAGGCAACTATCTGGTTTGGACCATAAACTTTTAATGCACAGCATTGCTCTGAAAAAATCACCGAACTTGTCAGGATTCCAATTAAAAAAAATGTAAAAAAGTAGAATATGTCATGATCTTTTAAAAGTTTATGGGTAAAGTTTTTTTTTTTATAAATTACACAACAGTTCTTTCAAAAATGAAATAAAGGACTGTTAACTACTATCATGCTTCCTGGCAGCCTATATAAATCTTGATGAATTAGGTCATTTTTTAAAGCTGTGTTATTGATTATCTTGCTGGCATAAAATTTATGCTTTAAATTGTTCTGCATAGTCAGTTTATTTTATATGCTACTTGATTGTGCTACTGTTCCAGTACTGCCTCTGAGGTTTAAAAGTTGACATCAGTAGTACTTGTCCAACATTAGTCCACATGCATAGAAAGTAGCAAGTCTCATACTGAAAAAGCAAGTTCTTGTTTCCAGTTGAACCGATCACAGACTTCTTTTAATGAATTGGCCATGGCTCAGTAAAAGGGTAAAACAGAAACAAATATGATGATAGTGTCTAGGCTGAGTGTCTGTTTATTGAGACACTAAAAATATGTAAATATGGGAGAACATAAAGGACCAGTAGCAGCAAAACAGAATTAGAAAATGTCATTATGAATGCTGCAGCAGATATAATATAATCTAGGTGGTTAAAAAGACCTTTAGTATTTATAGGTAGACAGGGCTCAATAGGACAATGTTAGGGGCGTGGGATATATTATAAACATTTAGGGAAGGAATGAGGCTGTTGAAAATGTGGCTTAGACATTTATGTAGCCATTTGAAAGTTCCTAAATTTAACATTAATGGATACGTTAATATGAACACACATGCACAGATGTATATCAGTCTCACCCCTTAGAAGTTCCATTTCAGAAAAAACACAGAGCCTTACCAAAGATGTGTATCATGTTAGGGTATTTTGTGTATTATGGTCTCCAAAGAGTTCATGTTGATGATGTTTTTATTAGAATTCCTGGTTTTTCTTGACCCTGCTTACACCATTTGGGTATTGCTCTGATTCTATACCTTAATGCAGTTGTATAGTGTGATAACTGTCTTCTGTTGTTTTTTTGTTTTCAGGTTTATTCTACAACCTAAAAAGGTAATCCATAGTCAACTTGTAGAGAAGCAGAAAGGTGCAGATGAGAAAATCAAAGAACTAGAGGTACATATTCAATTTTATTTGAAAAAACAACAAAAGCACTCAAAAAAAAAAGAAATAAAAAATAGTGGCTGGGGTAAAGAATGGGCTGCATTGTTATTGTTATTCAGTAGAATTCTTTGCAACTTAAACAATAGAATTTTAACTTTTGCCATATTTCTGTATCCTCCTTCCACTGTCTAGTCATCTTTCTGCAGCTAACAAAATTACTTCAGTGATGATGAAATGTGTTCCCTTCAGTTAGACAAATGCTTATAGGGAAAATAGAGTACAGATGTAAATTGACATTGTGATGTACAAGAACTATCAAGAATCCGCAGAATCAAAAATAGCCACTTATCACAAACATTAAATTAATGAGTGGGTGCATTAAGCAGGGTCTCTCTGCCACTTCTCACTGGTTCAAAATGCACTGAAGGCAGTATTTTACAAACATGATATTGATGGTAAAAATCAAAAAAGGTACAAGCACTTCTCTTCTGCTCAGGGATACTAGTGAAGTAAAAATACACAATGATTGTTTTTATCCTGTTTACTCATTAAACACAATTCAAGCATGAGTGTGAAACAGGAAATAATTCCAGTAGCAACAGATTGACTAGAATTCTGCCAAAGTATTCCTCTGGCTATTGAGCCTTCATCAAAGCTGATAGGAAAGATGAATGTAGATGCCTTTAAAGGATTTTCTTTCAGCTTGAAAAAAACATGAAACAGGTTCCTGCCCTCCTACCTCACTTTAAGTTAATTCTGTGGAGTATATACTGTATAGGGATGGAACCTGGTCATGGAAAGTGAATCCAAGTGATACACTACTAGCTAGGTCTTAAAACTTGTTAATCTCAAGTTGGTGTTCGGAGACCAAGGAAGTACAACCTAGTCAGTGAAGACTATGATGTGCTGAAATTAATTTCTGTACAGGTAAACAAACCTGCCTTTCTGGGACATTGAAGAGTAATGTTCTTATTTAATGCATTCTTCTTTTACCAGTACTTCCCAACAGTCTTGTGGTAACTGGCTACATTGTCATATGGAAATTCATTATGCATGTTAAAGGGAAATGCATAGTTTGACTACTGGATAATTAGCAGTGCTTATCTAATACATATATATCTGTTTTCTGCCATTTTGCATAGCCAGCATGGCTTTGACTGCTGTAGTGTGCTTATGACTAATAATGTTGGAATTGGAGTAACCATAATGAGGAATGTGAAATTTAATTGTACTCTCTTTCCTATTTCTATTTAATGTATAATACTGAACTGTTCATTGTTAGCAAAAGGCAAGTTCAATTTTGCACAAATTAAATTGCTTTCTGGCATATAAAAATGAGCGTGCAATTTTTTAACACACTTTTTCCTGATACACTCATAGATATTTAACAGCGTCAAATCAAGTTTAACATGAGGAAACATGACAAAAGGTATTTTTGAAACTGGTGCTTTTTTCAAATAAAGAGAATGTGGGATGTCTGCTTGGCCTTTGGAAGAATGACATTTGGTGGGCGTGTTCTTTCTTTGCAGCGTCCTTTACGATGTTTGTTTCCTTGTTTTTTTTTTTTTTGCTGGATATTAGTAGCCTGCAAGTCTGAGGACTTTTCATTGGTGATGAAGAACTTTATTGGTCTTCCGGAAGTTTTTGTTGTGTGATGCTATTCTTGTCCTTTTCCTATTAATTTTGCTATATTTGGAGAGCAGAAGAATGCAGAGGGTGGTACAGAAAAGGGAAGGAAATAAAAGTGTTCATGGAAGCAATTACTCTGGCTTTTTAAATAGTGTCTCATTTTCACTCCCTTATTATATTGTTTTTTTTCTAGAAAACTTTACTGTTCTGATTTGTTTAAATAATAAGCATTTCCAATAGATGTTGTGCATAAGTAAATATATTTACATTTTTTACCAAAATCACTTGCAGGAATAAATAGATCTGGGTTTGTCCTTCAAATTTCAACACAATATGTAATTTGGCCAGGGGTGTACAATATTTTGCATGAAACTGCATGAATTTGTGTATATACTGTATATAGTATACTGGTTATATGGGTGTGTATATGTTATGTGTATGCTTAGAGATATATATAGGTATACAGTGGAGGAAATAAGTATTGAATGCGTTAGCATTTTTTTCAGGACATATATTTCCAAAGAGGGTATTCACTTGAAATTCTTACCAGACATTGGTATTAACTCAAGAAATCCAAAAACATAAATAATTCACAACATTAAAGGCCATACATAAAGGTATGTATAATAAAGTGGAATGACACAGAGAAAAAGTATTGAACACACTAATTTAGTACTTAGTGGAGAAGCCTTTGTTTGCAATGACAGTTTCAAGACACTTTTTGTATGAAGAAACCAATCATATGCAGTGCTCTGGTGTAATTTTGACCGATACTTCTAAAGTAATTGTATTCAAATCTTTAAGATTCCAGGGTGGGGGCAAGGGTGGATGCCACGCCTCTTGTGAACCACTATTTTTAGTTCCTTCCATAAATGTTCAATTGGATTTAAGTCTCATATATTTATGGGTTCCTCTACTGTCAGCAAAGAACAGAAAGCTGAGGCTGTAGTGGGCATAGTCATACCAAAACTTCATAGTTTTGAAGACTGGAAAAATGCAACCTGGTCTGATGAATCTCGGTTTCTGCTAAGACACAAAGATGATAGGATCAGAATTGGGCACCAAGAGCATGAATTCATGTACCCCGCCTGCCTTGTTTCATCTATCCAGAGAGATGATGGTTATTATATAATGGTGTGAGGAATGTTTTGTTGACACAATTTGGGTCAGTTAATATCAGTCAATCATGGCTTGAATGCCACTGACTAATATTAGAGTATTGTTTCTGATCATGTGCATCATCTTAGGGTCATAATTTACCCATCATCTAATTCCTAATTCCCACTTGCTAATGCACTATGTTTCAAAGCAAAAGTCATCTCAAACTTTTTTCCATGAACATGACAATTAGTTTAGTGTTCTTTAGTGGCCTTCCTAGTCACTGAATCAGATTCTAATAGGATACCTTTGGGATGTGGTACAACGGAATATTTACAGCATGAATGTGCAGTTAAAAAGTATGTAGAAATTGTGTGATGCAATCATGTCAACACAGACCACATTCTCAAAGGAATGTTTCTAACATCTTGTGGAATTCATGCCACAAAGAATTGAGGCTGTTTTCAGAGCAAAATGAGGATCCAACCAGTCTTAGTACAGTGTTCCTAATAATTTGTTAAGTGAAATACATATGTTTGTATGTATTTGTATGTATATATGAGGGTGTGTGTATATGTATGTATGTATGTATGTATGTATATGTTGTCACAAGAACGAGACATGAACAGATAAAGAGTTGGGGCAGCCACCCGTATATTATGGTATCCTGGCTGCAAAATCGTTTTTTCTTATAGAAATACAGCACTGAAGTGCTTACAACAGAGTCCAAAACAAGACTGACACAGAAGGGAAAAGGGAAGGCTTTTAAAGGGGGAGACAGGAAGTGAGGTCATAAGGGTCGGCACGTGTTCATTGTTCATTGGTTTAGTCCCGGATGTGACATCAGGGGGGCCGGAGCTGGCAAGGTCTGTCTCCATTGGCTCGGTCCCAGAAGTGACGTCCAGAGAGACAGGTGGAACCTCCCGGGTTAGGTCTACAGGGAAGTGAGAAAGAGAGTTAGTGCGCTCTGCCACATCCCGGCATGGCTCAGAACTGCCTTCACTCGAGCCCTTTAGCTGCCTCCCATGCGCGCGTGTGTGACAAGGCCCCCCCCTCAGCCCAGACCCGTGGGTCGGGCGACCTAACCGAGAGGTCGTAAACCCGAGAGAGCATCGGCGTTGGCATGGAGAGCACCCGGACGATGAGCGGCGAAAACTTGTACGGCTGCAGGTCAAGAAACCACCGGGTGACCCGCGGATTCGCCTCCTTGTGCAGGGCCATCCACTGTAGAGGTGCATGGTCCGTGACAAGGGTGAACTCACGGCCCAACAGGTAGTACCTCAGCTGAGTGATCGCCCATTTAATCGCCAGAGCCTCCCTCTCCACCGCCGCATACCTGGTCTCCCGGTCCAACAGTTTCCGGCTCAGGAACATGACGGGGTGTTCGACACCATCGACACTTTGGCTCAGCACGGCTCCCAGGCCTGTGTCCGAAGCGTCCGTCTGGAGGATGAAAGGCAAAGAAAAGTTAGGTGCCATCAAAATAGGTGCGGACGTAAGGGCCTTCTTCAAGTCACCAAATGCAGTGTCTGTTTTGCAGTCCATACCACAATGTTCGGGCCCTCTTCTTTGTTAAATCAGTCAAGGCCGCTTTCTCCAAAACCGGGTACAAACCGGCGGTAGTACCCGCTAACCCGAAAGGTTTGGTCCTGCCGCTTGGTTCGTGGACGTGGCCATTTCAGAATGGCATCAATTTTGGAGCACTGTGGCCTTACGGTACCCGACCCACCAGGTAGCCTAAATATTTGGCCTCGCTTAATCCAAAGAAACATTTCTTGGGATTAATCCGAGCCCGCCTCACCAAGTGTCCGTAATACCGCTTGGACATGCTGTAGGTGTTCCTTCCATGTGCTGGAATAGATGACCACGCCATCTAGGTAGGCAGCACTGTATGAGTTATGAGGCGAAGCACTTTGTCCACCAGACGCTGAAAGGTTGCTGGAGCCCCGTAACCCAAATGGAAGGACACGATACTGCCAGTGTCCGCTAGGGGTACTAAACGCGTTTTTCCTTCGCGAGTCCGTTAAAGGAACCTGCCAGTACCCTTTGTCATGTCAAGTGTGGTCAGGTATTGAGCCTGTCCAAGCCTCTCGAGGAGGTCGCCCACGCGTGGCATTGGATAGGCATCAAATTGGGAGACTTGGTTAAGCCGACGGAAGTCATTGCAGAACCTCCAACTCCGTCAGGCTTACCGACGAGCACAATGGGGCTGGACCAGGGACTATAACTCTCCTCAATTACACCTAGTTCCAGCATGCGCTTGATCTCAAGCTCCACTTCAGCCTTTTTGCCTCGGGAAGACGCAGGCGTTCTCGGACAACAACCCCGGCTCTGTCACAATGTTGTGCTCAATCAGAGAGGTCCTTCCGGGTGTTCACTGACTACCTCTCGAACGGTCCGGATAACTGTTTCCAGCTCCTGCCGCTGCCTGGGTCTCAAGTCTGCGCCAAAGTTAAGGTCGTGTGTGTGGCGAAGAGTGAGCGGGCTGGCGGAGGAGGGATCGGGGTCCCTGTCCTTCCACGGTTTCAGCAGGTTCACATGATATACCCGCTCCTTTGGCCTGCGATTGGGTTGACTCACCCATTAGTCGACCAGTCCCTTCCTCTCCTTAACTTCAGAGGGGCCCTGCCAGTGGGCAAGCAACTTAGAGTGGGAGGTAGGCACTAGGACCATGACCCGATCTCCGGGTGGAACTCCCAAGAGACGTGCAGCGGTTGTAGTAGCGAACCTGTGCTGCTTGAGCCTCCTCCATGTGACTTTTAAGGACAGGCGAATCTTTCCAAATCTATCGCAGAACTGCGATATACTCCAGTATGTTAGTGGTGGGAAGAGCCTCTTCTTCCCAGCCTTCTTTCAAAATATCCAATATGCCCCGAGGTTGTCGCCCATACAGTAGTTCAAAGGGGGAGAACCCGTGGAGGCTTGTGGGACTTCCGATAGGCAAAAGGACGAGGGGAGGAGCTGATCCCAGTTCCTTCCATCCTCGCTGACCACCTTACGTAGCATTTGCTTGAGAGTTTGATTAAACCTCTCTACTAATCCGTCGGTTTGAGGATGATACACGAGGTTTTAAATGCTTTATTTTCAGTAATCTGGTAGTCTCCTTGAACGTCTCCGAGGTGAAGGGGGTCCCCTGGTCTGTCAAGACTTCTTTGGGGATCCCCAAGCACGCGAATACCCCTAGTAATTCCCGTGCGATGGCTTTAGAGGTAGCTGAGCGCAACGGAACAGCTTCGGGGTATCGTGTAGCATAATCCACGAGGACTAAAATGTACTTGTGTCCTCGGGCTGAGGGCTCTAGAGGTCCCACCAGGTCGACCCCGATTCTGTGGAAGGGAACGTCAATCAAGGGAATAGGAACAAGAGGAGCACGGTCCCTCCTAGGAATCTGTCGCAGTTGACACTCCGGGCAGGAAGCGCCAAAGCGGCGAACCTCCTCATTAATTCCTGGCCAGTAAAACCGGAGCTTGATCCGCTCCAGAGTTTTTTCGGTGCCCAGGTGGCCACCTAGGAGGTGGGCGTGTGCTAGCTCGCAGACCTGCCGCCGGAAGGTACGCGGCACTAGCAGCAGCCTCGTCTCCTGCCCGTCATGCATTGCTACACGGTAAAGGAGGTCATTATCTAACACAAAGTAGGGGCCCTGTGGCATCGACTGACTAGTGCGTTGGCCATTGACAAGGACCACTGCATTTTTTACAAACTTCAGGGAGTCGTCATTCCATTGCTCCCTTTGAAAGAAGCCGGCGTCTTTTAAATTGAAACCGCAACACGGAGAGAGGGTCAGCGCCGACCTCAATGGGCGTGGTTTCCTCCCGCTCCGCCGGGCGTTGGTGGATGGCGTGTCAGCCTGCGACGGCCGGGAGTTGCCACGCCAGCCAGGACGGCTGCTTCACCTCTCTGCCGGCTGATTACACGGCGTGGAGGCAGCTTGAGACGGTTCATCTCCGTCCATAACGAGGCCCAACTTAACCCGGGAGTGGTATGTGTCTCACGCTTTTAATGTCAGACCAGTCCCGCCCTAGTATCACCGGGTGTGGAGGATCAGGAAGGATTGCCACGGTTACTTTCTGGACTGATCCTCCGTAGCTAATGACACAGCGGCGGTGCTGTACCAGCGGGTTTCCCGTGGACACAGGTTATACTGGTCTTGAATTTTAGCCATTGTCGCGGTAGCACAAAGCGGCGGGCAACAATGGAAATGTTGCTGCGGAATCGAGCAGAGCGAAGTTTTAAACCGTTAACGATCACCACGCCTGTATGCGGGACCGCCAACGGGTTTGTCAGAGCACACCAAGCCCTCCTCCCCTCCACCTGCATTCCTCCTCGCCTCCAAGCGGTTTTGCGTGCCAGGCGCGCGGACGCCGATGCAAGCTCCGGGTTATACAGGGAGGGGCTAGGTCTTGGGACATACCCCGGCTGAGTTTGGCAGAAGGACGGTTCTGCTCTCCCAGAGTGTGAGGCCGCCCTCTGTGTTTCCAGAAGCTCTATGAGCCCTGACATGTTCAGAACTGCACGCCCCAGACCGGCTGGGTGAAGCCCTGGGGAAGTGCTTTCAGGAGCAGATAGCACGCTACCTGCTCAATGACCTGGTAGGGCTTGTTTTCCAAGGGCCGTAGCCACTGCCATACTTTTGCCCATAAGGACCAGGCTTGTTTACTGGTCGGCCTCTCAGGGTCCAACCTCCACTTGTTATTTTACTCACCTGCCAGTCTGGGGCACCCCAAGGTGGTAAAGGGGCTGTGGTTTCACTGGGGGGCAGGCACTCTCCCCCAAGAGAGCATACTGAGTCCCTCTTGTCTCCCCCCTCCAGGGCAGCCCAATTCGGTGAGCCCCACCCGCACACTCCCTGGCCTCTAGATGGCCTAGTTCTGCGTGCTGGGAGCGGAGCCCGCACCGGTCTCGCCAACCACGGGCACCCTCCCGCCTGAATACTCGGCCCCGGTACGCTCCCACCTGGGTGTTTTGCAGGTCCTGTCCCCTTCTCTTCTGGGACTTCTCCATCCTGCCGGCTACGCCACTGTCACAAAACGAGACACAGAACAGAAAAGGTTTGGGGCAGCCACCCATGTAATTTGGTATCCTGGCTGCAATCGTTTTTCTTTAAATACCAGCACTGAAGTGCTTACAACAGAGTCCAAAACAAGACTGACACAGAAGGGAAAAGGGAAGGCTTTTAAAGGGGGAGACAGGAAGTGAGGTCATAAGGGTCGGGCACGTGTTCATCGTTCATTGGTTTAGTCCCGGATGTGACATCAGGGGGGCTGGAGCTGGCAAGGTCTGTCTCCATTGGCTCGGTCCCAGAAGTGACGTCCAGAGAGACAGGTGGAACCTCCCGGGTTAGGTCTACAGGGAAGTGAGAAAGAGAGTTAGTGCGCTCTGCCACATCCCGGCATGGCTCAGAACTGCCTTCACTCGAGCCCTTTAGCTGCCTCCCATGCGCGCGTGTGTGACAATGTACAAATATTATATGTGTATAATGCATATATAACACACAAATTATACACTCACCTAAAGGATTATTAGGAACACCATACTAATACGGTGTTTGACCCCCTTTCACCTTCAGAACTGCCTTAATTCTAAGTGGCATTGATTCAACAAGGTGCTGAAAGCATTCTTTAGAAATATTGGCCCATATTGATAGGATAGCATCTTGCAGTTGATGGAGATTTCTGGGATGCACATCCAGGGCACAGAGCTCCCGTTCCACCACATCCCAAAGATGCTCTATTGGGTTGAGATCTGGTGACTGTGGGGGCCATTTTAGTACAGTGAACTCATTGTCATGTTCAAGAAACCAATTTGAAATGATTCGAGCTTTGTGACATGGTGCATTATCCTGCTGGAAGTAGCCATCAGAGGATGGGTACATGGTGGTCATGAAGGGATGGACATGGTCAGAAACAATTCTCAGGTAGCCCGTGGCATTTAAACAATCCCCAATTGGCACTAAGGGACCTAAAGTGTGCCAAGAAAACATCCCCCACACCATTACACCACCACCACCAGCCTGCACAGTGGTAACAAGACATGATGGATCCATGTTCTCATTCTGTTTACGCCAAATTCTGACTCTACCATTTGAATGTCTTAACAGAAATCGAGACTCATCAGACCAGGCAACATTTTTCCAGTCTGAGCTCGTACAAATTGTAGCCTCTTTTTCCTATTTGTAGTGGAGATGACTGGTACCCGGTGGGGTCTTCTGCTGTTGTGGCCCATCCGCCTCAAGGTTGTGCATGTTGTGGCTTCACAAATGCTTTGCTGCATACCTCGGTTGTAGCAGTGGTTATTTCAGTCAAAGTTGCTCTTCTATCAGCTTGAATCAGTCGGCCCATTCTCCTCTGACCTCTAGCATCAACAAGGCATTTTTGCCCACAGGACTACCGCATACTGGATTTTTTTCCCTTTTCACACCATTCTTTGTAAACCCTAGAAATGGTTGTGCGTGAAAATCCCAGTAACTGAGCAGATTGTGAAATACTCAGACCGACCTGTCTAGCACCAACAACCATGCCACGCTCAAAATTGCTTAAATCACCTTTCTTTCCCATTCTGACATTTAGTTTGAAGTTCAGGAGATTGTCTTGACCAGGACCATACCCCTAAATGCATTGAAGCAACTGCCATGTGATTGGTTGATTAGATAATTGCATTAATGAGAGATTGAACAGTTGTTCCTAATAATCCTTTAGGTGAGTGTGTATGTATATATATATATATATATATATAAACTACTCAAAAAATTAAAGGAACACTTTGAAAACACATCAGATCTCAATGGGAAAAGAAATCCTCCTGGATATCTATACTGATATAGACTGGGTAATGTGTTAGGAATGAAAGGATGCCACATCGTTTGATGGAAATGAAAATGATCAACCTACAGAGCCCTGAATTCAAAGACGCCCCGAAAATCAGAGTGAAAAAATTATGTGGCAGGCTAGTCCATTTTGCCAAAATTTAATTGCAGCAACTCAAAATTGTATGCAGCACTTTGTATGGCCCCTGTGTTCTTGTATACATGCCTGACAACATCGGTGCATGCTTCTAATGAGATGACAGATGGTGTTGTGGGGGATCTCCTCCCAGATCTGGACCAGGGCATCACTGAGCTCCTGGACAGTCTGAGGTGCAACCTGGTGGCATTGGATGGACCAAAACATGTCCCAGAGGTGTTCTATTGGATTTAGGTCAGGAAAGTGTGGTGGCCAGTCAATGGTATCAATTCCTTCATCCTCCAGGAACTGCCTGCATACTCTTACCACATGAGGCCAGGAATTGTCGTGCACCAGGAGCCACTGTACCAGCATAGGGTCTGACAATGGGTCCAAGGATTTCATCCTGATACCTAATGGCAGCCAAGGTGCCTTTGTCAAGCCTGTAGCGGTCTGTGTGACCCTCCATGGATATGCCTCCCCAGACAATCATTAACCCACCACCAAACTGCTCATGCTGAATGATGTTACAGGCAGCATAATGTTCTCCATGGCTTCTCCAGACCCTTTCACTTCTGTCACGTGCTCAGGGTGAACCTGCTCTCATCTGTAAAAAGCACAGGACACCAGTGGTGCATCTGCCAATTCTGGTATTCTATGGCGAATGCCAATCGAGCTGCATGCTGCTGGGCAGTGAGCTCAGGGCCCATTAGAGGACATGGGGCCTTGGGTCACCCTCATGAAGTCTTTCTGGTTGTTTGGTCAGAGACATTCACACCAGTGGCCTGCTGGAGGTCATTTTGTAGGGCTCTGGCAGTGCTCATCCTATTCCTCCTTGCCCTAAGGAGCAGATACTGGTCCTGCTGATGGGTTATGGACCTTCTATGGCCCTCTCCAGCTCTCCTAGAGTAACTGCTTGTCTCCTAGAATCTCCTCCATGCCCTTGAGACTGTGCAGGGAGACACAGCAAACCTTCTGGCAATGACACGTATTGATGTGCCATCCTGGAGAAGTTGGACTACCTGTGCAACCTCTGTAGGGTCCAGGTATCAGTAGTGACACTGACTGTAGCCAAATGCAAAAGTAGTGAAGAAACAGTCAGAAAAGATGAGGAGGGAAAAATGTCAATTGCCTCCACCTGTTAAACCATTCCTGTTTTGGGGGTCATCTCATTGTTGCCCCTCTAGTGCATCTGTTGTTAATTTCATTAACACCACAGCAGCTGAAACTGATTAACAACCCCCTCTGCTACTTAACTAACCAGATTAATATCCCATAAGTTTCATTGACTTTATGCTATACTCTGATTAAAAAGTGTTCCTTTAATTCTTTTGAGCAGTATATATAGGAGGAGGACCGGAGGAGGGCTTGTACCTCCACCAGACCACGAGGGGGTGTCCGCCCTGGTTATGTTGGTGGCCTCGGGTAAGGGGCATGGAAGCCCAGCCCTGTAGGGGCCCGTGGCCACTGCCAGGCGGCGCCCCGCTGCCTGAACAGCCCTGGAGCCCAGCTCTTCCGCCACACCAGGAAGTGCTGGGGGGAAGACGACAGGGGACACCTGGACGGCTTCCGGGTGCGCCCGGCACTTCCGCCACACAAGGGCGTGTCTGCGGAGGAGTGCCGGGAAGCAGCTGGAGCCCATCCAGGTTCCCATAAAAGGGGCCGCCTCCCAGCAGTCGTGGCGAGAGTTGGGAGGAAGGAAGACGGAGCTAGAGCGAGGGGCGGGAGGCGGCCAGGAGAAAGGCACAAAGACTGGAAGAGTGTGGCCTGGACATTGGGGAATCGGTGCTGGAGGCACTGGGGTGTGTGTGTGCACGTAATTGAAAACTGTAAATATTGTAAATAAACGGTGTGTGGTGAAACTATGATGTCCGGGCCAGCGTTATATATATATATATATATATATATATATATATATATATATATATATATATATATATATATATATACACAGGTGCTGGTCATAAAATTAGAATATCATGACAAAGTTGATCTATTTCAGTAATTCCATTCAAAAAGTGAAACTTGTATATTAGATTCATTCATTACACTCAGACTGATGTATTTCAAATGTTTATTTCTTTTAATTTTGATGATTATAACTGACAACTAATGAAAGACCCAAATTCATTATCTCTGAAAATTAGAATATTGTGAAAAGGTTCAATATTGAAGACACCTAGTGCCACACTCTAATCAGCTAATTAACTCAAAACACCTGCAGAAGCCTTTAAATGGTCTCTCAGTCTAGTTCTGTAGGCTACACAATCATGGGGAAGACTTCTGAATTGACAGTTGTCCAAAAGACGACCATTGACACCTTGCACAAGGAGGGCAAGACACAAAAGGTCATTGCTAAAGAGGCTGGCTGTTCACAGAGCTCTGTGTCAAAGCACATTAATAGAGAGGCAAAGGGAAGGACAAGATGTGGTAGAAAAAAGTGTACAAGCAATAGGGATAACCGCAGCCTGGAGAGGATTGTGAAACAAAACCCATTCAAAACTGTGGGGGAGATTCACAAAGAGTGGACTGCAGCTGGAGTCAGTGCTTCAAGAACCACCACACACAGACATATGCAAGACATGGGTTTCAGCTGTCGCATTCCTTGTGGTCAAGCCACTCTTGAACAAGAGACAGCATCAGAAGCGTCTCGCCTGGGCTAAAGACAAAAAGGAGTGGACTGCTGCTGAGTGGTCCAAAGTTATGCTCTCTGATGAAAGTAAATTTTGCACTTCCTTTGGAAATCAAGACCCCAGAGTCTGGAGGAAGAGAGGAGAGGCACAGATTCCATGTTGATTGAGGCCCAGTGTAAAGTTTCCATAGTCAGTGATGGTTTGGGGTGCCATGTCATCTGGTGGTTTTGGTCCATTGTGTTTTCTGAGGCCCAAGGTCAACACAGCCGTCTACCAGGAAGTTTTAGAGCACTTCATGCTTCCTGCTGCTGATGAACTTTATGAAAATGCAGATTTCATTTTCCAACAGGACCTGGCACCTGCACAAAGTGCCAAAGCTACCAGTACCTGGTTTATGGACCATGGTATCCCTGTTCTTGATTGGCCAGCAAACTCACCTGACTATGGGGTATTGTGAAGAGGCAATACGCCAGACCCAACAATTCAGAAGAGCTGAAGGCCACTATCAGAGCAACATGGGCTCTCATAACATGCCACAGACTGATCGACTCCATGCCACGCCACATTGCTGAAGTAATCCAGGCCAAAGGAGCCCCAACTAAATATTGAGTTCTGTACATGCTCATACCTTTCAGTTGGGCAACATTTTTTTTTTAAATATATTTTTATTAATTTTATTGCAATCCATGCAAATCAATAAAGTTTTTACAAAAAGAAAAAATTGAGTTAAGGAAAAATCGATCCCCACCCCTGAGAGAGAGCGCGAGCAAGGCAAACAGCGTGAAATTTAAGGCTTGTAAACATACCTAAATTAATAAATTCCATGTGCTTTATGAGCTTATTTTAAAATATTACTGATTAGATCCTGCCATGTTTTGAAAAAAGTCTGTATGGATCCTCTAACTGTATTTTTTCCGATTTCAAATAGTATAACACATTGGTTTCCCACTGACTTTAAAATAGGAGAGTTTGGGTTCTTCCAGTTTATCAGAATAAGTCTCAGTTGGCCAACATTTCTAAAAATCCTTTTTTTTTTTGCACTGATCTTAATTGATATTCTAATTTTCCGAGATACTGAATTTGGGACTTTCATTAATTGTCAGTTAGAATCATCAAAATTAAAAGAAATAAACATTTGAAATACACCAGTCTGTGTGTAATGAATGAATCTAATATACAAGTTTCACTTTTTGAATGGAATTACTGAAATAATCAACTTTGTCATCATATTCTAATTTTATGACCAGCACCTGTGTGTGTGTGTGTGTGTATATATATATATATATATATATATAATTTGTGTGTTATATATGCATTATACACATATAATATTTGTTATGTTTATGTGTATATGTAGTATATATACTGTTATATATACACACATACACTACTCAATAAAATTAAAGGAACACTTTTTAATCAGAATATAGCATCAAGTCAGTGAAACTTCTGGGATATTGATCTGGTCACTTAAATAGCAGAGGGGATTGTTAATGAGTTTCAGCTTCTTTGGTGTTAATGAATTTAACAACAGGTGCACTAGAGGGGCAACAATGAAATGACCCTTGAAACAGGAATGGCTTAACAGGTGGAGGCCACTGACATTTTTTCCCTCCTCATTTTTTCTGATTGTTTTTTCACTAGTTTTGCATTTGGCTATGGTCAGATTGTTTTTTCACTAGTTTTGCATTTGGCTATGGTCAGTGTCACTGCTGGTAGCATGAGGCGCTACCTGGACCCTACTGAAGTTGCACAAGTAGTCCAACTTCTCCAGGATTTTAATAAGTGCCATTGCCAGAAGGTTTGTTGTGTTTCCGAACCCAGTCCCAAGGGCATGGAGAAGATTCTAGGAGACAGGCAGTTACTCTAGGAGAGCTGGGCAGGGCCGTAGAAGGTCCTTAACCCATCAGCAGGACCAATATCTGCTCCTATCGGCAATGGGGAACAGGATGAGCGCTGCCAGAGCCCTACAAAATAACCTCCAGCAGGCCACTGGTGTGTGTCTCTGACCAGACAATCAGAAACAGACTTCATTAGGGTGGCCCCAGGGCCCGATGTCCTAGAGTTGGCCCTGTGCTCACTGCCCGGAACCATGGAGCTCGAATGGCATTTGCCATGGAATACCAGAATTGGCAGGTCCACTGCTGGCTCCCTGTGTTTTTCACAGATGAGAGCAGGTTCACCCTGAGCACATGTGACAGACATGAAGTAGTCTGGAGAAGCCTTGGAGAATGTTATGCTTCCTGTAACATCATTCAGCATGGTCAGGTTTGGTGGTGGATCAGTGATGGTCTGGGGAGGCATATCCATGAAGGGACGCACAGACCTCTACAGGCTGGACAACAACACCTTGACTGCCATTAGGTATCAGGATGAAATCCTTGGACCCATTGTCAGACCCAGTGTTAGTGCAGTGGGTCTTGGGTTCCTCCTGGTGCACGACAATGCCCAGCCTCATGTGTTGAGAGTATGCAGGCAGTTCCTGGTGCATGAAGGAATTGATACCATTGACTGGACCCCATGCTTACCTGACCTAAATCCAATAGAACACCTCCTGGACATTATGTTTCTGTCCATCCGACACCGCCAGGTTGCACCTCAGACTGTCCATGAACTCAGTGATGCCCTGGTCCAGATCTGGGAGGAGATTCCCCAGGACACCATCCGTTGTCTCATTAAGTACGTGCCCCAACGTTGTCAGGCATGCATACAAACACGTGGGGGCCATACAAACTACTGAGTATGATTTTGAGTTGCTGCAATGAAATTTCGGCAAAATGAACTAGCCTGCCGCATCATTCTTTCACTTTGATTTTCGGGGTGTCTTTGAATTCAGCCCTCTTGAGAGCCCCAATCAGAGCCTCCATTGACTCCATGAAGATCACAGCATTGATGGAAAAGTCAAGTTCGGTGAATCTTGCTTCACCAACTGATGCCCCACAGCCGCTGGATCCCACCACTCTGCCCAGCATCCCAGTCCATGCAAGCACTCACAGTACAACTGTACAGGCCAGCCATGACATCGAGCAACTTTGGGGGGAAACCCGAAAAGTCTCAGGATGTCTCACAGTGTAGTTTAATCAACTGATTCAAATGCTGTATGAAATTTGACAAAGGCTACAAAGAAACTCTGCCGATATTCGCATTTGTGCTCGATGAGAACCCTCTGTGCTAGGATGCGGTCCATGGTGCACTTCTTAGACTCCTTACCCTGTACCGAGAGCAGTGTTATCCCCCTGTAGTTACCACAGTCCTGTGTGTGTGTTATATATGCATTATACATATATATATATATATATAATTTGTTTTTATTATGTTTGTGTGTGTGTGTTATATATGCATTATAGTGTTATAGCCTATGGATAAAAGTGGCCTATTAATCTTCTTGTTAATCTGGAGGTGGTCCACCACTCTGAGAGAAGAGAGACAGTAGGAAAGTGATTGTGCAGGTTGGTCAAGATCTTATGTAACACAGATTACCTTTCAAAAGCAGTGTGTATTACATATTTCCTGAACAAGGGCTAGTGTTTGTCTGAAATCGTGTATGTACTGAATTTTTCATTCTTCTTTGCGTTTTGAGATCCTGAGTTGCGCGAATGCTATACCAGGATGTTATGCTGCCGATAACTATAGATCCCATTGTTAACCTACAGATGTTGATTAGCATCAATGGATGTCTGAAGTTTCCTCAAATTTCTAATGAGGACTTTGGTGTTTCTTCTTATCCATAGTAGATATATTGGTTTGTCCATAGTAGAGATATATTAGTCATCTGTGATGATCAATACAAGAAATTTAAAGTTTTTAACAACCTCAACATTATTAACCCACCCTCCCAACCCCCAGATTTAGAGGAGAATATGTTTTGTGTCCTACTTCCCGGAGTCTATTGGCCAGCTGCTTGGTTTGCTGATATTGAGGGAGGTGTTGTCTTGGCATCACAATGTTAGAAGGTAATTTCATCACTGTAAGGTGTTCTATTATTGTTGGTGAATAGGCATACTATTATTGTGTCTTCAGCTATTTCATGGGTGGAATAGGAGCCTTATTTTGCCACAGTGTCATAGGTAAACATAGAGTAAATTAGAAAGTTCAACATTCTAACTTCTGGTGTGCCTGTGTTCAGGATTAGCATAAAAGAATTATTGATGCCTTTCTGCACAAGAAAAGGTATGCCAGTATTCCTTCAAATATGTCAAGTTGCCCAGGACTAGAGTTAAAAAAAAAAAAACTGTTATTTAGGGATGCTTCCATCAATATGCTTTACAGTAGTGGATAAGGTTTTATTGTTGGTATGATGTGTTGAATCTGTATCAAAATTAGGGCAACTTTTGTGCGGAAATAGATGAATTTTGCTCTTATATGCACAGAGAAAAGATTTCCAGAACTCATTAGACTAGTCCTGGTCGTCTCTAACAATTTTCATAAGGACAGATTTGTTCTTTTTGGACAAAATATGCCTCTTTCTGCTGACCCTTCTACAGATGGCATTTCTGTTCAGGCCTCTTTTTTTGTTTATCTCTACAGCACTACTCCAGTGACAGCTAGAAAGGCTTGTTGAACTTTCAGTGTAATATAATAATTGTAGTACTGTATAGTGTAATATACAATAATTGCATATGCTAAGTTCACGGTCAATACTCAACAGTGACAAAGAGCTGGCTGAATCATTGCTCTCTAATGAAAATGCCATTAACAGACACTTGTACTTGAACCCAGCACATGCAGGCTTAAAAATAACATCCAAATAATAAGCGAAGACTTTATGATTAAAACCTTCCAGACCCCACCTTATTAATCCACCCCCACAACCTCTGCTCCCACCCCTCACTTGCTATATATTACCTTAGATTCATTTAACTCTGATGATGACACCTGACACCATTTTCTCCCTCTGTGTATCTCCAACTATATATATATATATATATATATATATATATATATATATATATATATATATATATTTTTTTTTTCTTCATGGCATTCATAGTCTGAATCACAATCTTATTGTGTGGGTGGTTACCTACCTGCAAGTTTTACTGTCAAATAATGCAAAGAGTATGCAACACGTGTTTCGCCCTAAATCTGGGCTCATCAGGCGTACACACTCACTGCACCCCCACTTGGGGAATCGAACCTCGGACGTCGGCGTCAAAGGTGAAGCCTCTGTCTATTTGACAGCATGTAGATCGGGGTAATTACATTCATGGCATTCGTAGTCTGAATCACAATCAGATTGTGTGGGTGGTTACCTACCAGGTAACGCTTGTGGTTGGTCTGCAAGTCGGCAAACATCCGCCACGGTGCCCACTTTCAGTTACAAGAAGCAGATCATAGAATGGTTGAATAGTTTTACTGTCAAATATATATATGTATATATAAAATAAATATATTAATAACTCATTACATTAATATAGCTCTTTTCACATTGCTCAAAGTGCTACCACACAGGGAGTACCTAGGATGTGAATCCATGATCTCCTTATACCTGTATAATGCAGATAAATTGTTCATTCTTTGTTAAACTTCATTGGCCCTTCTCAAAGATGTTAACTTTCAAGATGTGTTTTTCATAATATTTCACAAACATAATGGATGTCCTTATTGCTGTGTCACATTTTTACCATTTACAAAAAAAATTATCTAAAGCAAAACTAGAACAGACAAAACTTCCTTGTATTAACAGTTTGGGAAGTATTTTGTTTTCCACATGTTTGTATATCCAATGGCACAGTGAAAAGACAGTATGACTCCAAGCAGCGGTTTTCCTTTTTCAAACATTTAAACAAAAAAAAAAGTAAAAATGCTTTTGCCCAAAAATGAAAACATGTTGAATATCTGAAATGTATTTTTTTGCCTGACACTTAAATATGAGGTCTCTTTGCATTGTTGATAACATATAAAGAGTAAGTGTAACTGCAAGCTGAGCAGCATGTGCTTTGCAAATTTTTCTTGTGAGAGCAAAAAGTAGTAATATTGACAGACCTCACT
Source organism: Polypterus senegalus (assembly GCF_016835505.1). Classification (NCBI taxonomy): domain Eukaryota; kingdom Metazoa; phylum Chordata; class Cladistia; order Polypteriformes; family Polypteridae; genus Polypterus; species Polypterus senegalus. The sequence goes on along the minus strand of NC_053166.1, from coordinate 121,372,886 downwards.
TAGAGTTTGTGACAGATAGGGGGCGCTATCGCTCCCTTGAACCCCTGTCCACGACTCCAGACACCAGGTAAAAGTCCAATAAGTGACTTTATTCAAATGCCACAGTGCACAAAGCACCCTCTACTCCACAATACTCATAAATCAATCACAAATAACAATAATAAACAATCCTCCGACTCCCAGACGCGTTGCCACCCTTCCACCCAGCTCAGCTCGCCGTCTGGGAGCTCTCATAGTCCTTTTATATTCCCTGACCCGGAAGTGTTCCCAATCCCAGTCCATGTGATCCTGTATCACTTCCAGGTCAGGTAAAAGTTCTTTTCTTCACCCCGGAAGCCCGTCGCTCTTCCTTTGACGAACTTCCGGGTTATAGGGCACAAACAAGTCTTTGGTCCTCCCTGCAGCTCCTTCTTGCTGCCCCTGTGGTATCCAGCAGGGTCTTGTATAAAAACTACATAGTCCATGACTCCCTGCTGGTCTTCGGGGCACCTCCATTCTGCAGGGAGGGCTCCATCTGGCGGCATGGGGGTATTGGCCGGGATGACAAGCCAACCAAAGATCACAAGTTATTTATTAAAGAAATCACCAAGATAGAGTAACCATTAACTAGTGAACAAACATTGTAGCAAATATCGTGTTGCTTATAGGCTAAGACTGAAGCATCAGCCCTTAAGTAATCAACTTGCCACTTTATTATTTTTGTGCTGTAAATTAATTAATGATTCACATCACTGGTGACATGGAGCTAGAACAGAAAGTCATGGCTAAGGATCCATTGCCCTTTCCTTGTCCTACCAACCTTTCACTTTCCTTCTAACCAAGAAATATCACAGCAAGAGTAATACATTTTAGTAGATTGCAATGGCAGTTTGTAATTCCCAATGGTTGTGCTTGGTGGATGAGGTCAGTAATCAGTTTTTGCAAGAATGTTTCTTTACTTTTCTATTTTGATAAAAGAAAACGCAGACCAATATGTATATTTTGCCTCAGCTCTCAATATGGAAGCCTGAGTTTAATTATATATAAACAGTTTCCATTTTGACAAAAACTTAGGTTTAGCTGTGAGCAGAAAAATATGTAAATATTATTACAGTGAATGATGAAAACATTTAGGTATTAACTTAAGAAAACTTTTAAGATTAAGGTGCACAAAATAACAAGTTCAAAATACTGCCTCCAGCGTTTTGACACACCAAGTACAATGAACACATCAGTCCTCAGCTGGCTTGACTACACTAATTTTCTGTAAAATATTTTATCTTTTAAACACTGCTTTTGACCATATCACCTGTCATCTTTTTATTACCTATTAAAAATCTTAGACGTTATATCCTCTGATACTATATTTCTCACTATTACAGGGACTTATTATAACCCTTGGTAAATGTGTGTTTTAGTTTTTGCCTCCTAATCTCACTCATTTTATTTGACTCTGTATAAAGTTTTTTTTTTTCTTTAAATCATTATTTAAGCTTTTATTTGGGAAAAGTAACAAAAGGAAAACCTTCAAAATCTAAGTAAGTTTTTGCTTTTGAAAAAAAAAAAAATCTCTTATAAGAAATACAAGTACATGCACATGCTTTTTTCTTTGTCAACTTAAAAATTGTAAACTGTTACCAGTCAGTTCTGGTACAGTTTTGTTTAACTGTTATTGAAGTGTCTTCACTTTCTCCTTAACAGTCTGGTGTGTAAATGCATTTTCATGTTATAATGCTTTAAGTTACCAAGGACTTTATTTGTAGGGCATGGGTGGAGTAAACAAAAGTAACTAATGGAAAGTTAAAAAATGATTAGCAAAAGTAAACCTATACAGAGCCATTAGTGTACATGAATTGCACATAATGTTTTTAATGTGTGGGTCCTGGTTTCCTGTAATGAAAATGTAAATCTTTATTGTAGTTCTCCCCTGATAAGGTTTACATGTCTTGCTGTCAGATTTAACTGTTTCAACTTCTTTACTCTTAGTAAAAACCACTGTCACTTGGGATCCCCTCCCCTACATTATGGAAGTGTGCAATAATTTATTAGTTATAGCTCTGTCCTGGCACTTCAAGAGCAGGTTTAGAGGAGAACTATTGAATGGTTTATTGTTTCCTGTGTTTTTTTTTCCCATTATTCACAAAAATGCGCTGCCTGAAATGTACAGGGCATCTAGCATTTCAGTTATTAAAATTACTTGAGAGAAACATTTGTTTGAATCCTTGTGTAAAGTGATTTTTTTTCCAAGAATTCTACGATGCCTGGAGAAGGTATTTCAGTTAAACCCTGAATAGCAAAGCTTTATTTTGCAATACACCAATCCAGTCTTACTGTGTCACTGGTGACACCCTGCTTGATTATGTAATACCCCTTTAATACAGAGAAATAGTAAATATGTGGCTCTTTACTTCCTATTACTTCTCCCCCTGTCATCAGCTTTCTTTTCACTTCACCGGAAAGGTGTAACTAGTGAAATGGCCAGGTAATTAGGTATAATATTTGATTCATCACTGTAGAATGTAAAACTAGTATGACAGAATGAAAAGAGTTGGCTGGAGGAAATCTCTTTTTCTGATGGCACACTTTAGGCCTGAGGATGTTGAATTATTAATTAAGTTGTTTTTCAGGCTTTATCTGTTAAGTGCATGATCGGCTTCTCAAGTAAAGTATGTGTAAGGAAAGCCACCACTGTGTGTTTTTTTCTGAATTTAGAAGCTTTTTTGGACTCCTTTTCATTTGATACAAGCTGCACAAATGGAAACATATTGTGTATAGTCATTGCTTGCTTGTTACTAAGTGAAAATTTTAACTAGAAAATGTGTTAACAGGCAGCCATTCCTTTCATTTATTTTCATCTCCAATTTCTAGGTTACTGTTATAATCATAATACTAAACAGTTCAGGTTTGCGAATCCAAAACTTGAATTTTTAAAATACACAGTGAAATCTTTGTTGTAATCTGGTTTAAAATTTTAAGACACATTATTTACCTTAAAATAAATTTAAGCAGCCTCCTCAGTCCTGATCTGTGAATTATTTGTCTAAATTATTAACACAGTATCCTATTATTGCAAAACCTTACTTTTTGATTAAACTTTTTTTTATTTCATACAGAAATTATAGAAGCTAAAGAGATACCTCTACTGGGTGCATAAGACACAGGATCTCAATGAGATTTTTAACCATTGAAAACTAGATCCCACTTAAGACATAGGTGCCTTATAGGAGCTCATAAAACATTATTTTTTGTATGAAGTGTCCTTGCTTGTTAATATAAAAATATTTTAAACGTTTTGTTCTGCATTGCATCAGTGGCAGTGGTTCAATGCAATAGTGCTGATTTCTTATGTACTGTATATAATATCCTGGGTTCAAATCCTGTTCCTGTGCCTAATCATTGTATGCATTGTGTTTGTATTGTTTTCACCATTGTGTTCGGGGTTTCCCCCCACATCCAGAAATACATGTAGGTTAGGTTAACTGGTGATTTCAAAATGGCCAAGCATAAGTATGTGGGTGCCCTGTAGTAGAATGACCACCTTTCAACTCCTCTTTCCTGCCTTGTACCCACTTGGGTTGATGAGACAGGCACTTGCTACACAAACCCCTGAAGTAAAATCAGCAAGCTTGAGAATTTAATTTAATGTTTTATGCTAGTGTAAGTGGACGGCGCTGTGGGGCAGTTGTAGTGCTGCTACCTCGCAGTTAGAAGACCCAGGTTCGCTTCCCGGTCATCCCTGCGTGGAGTTTGCATGTTTTCCCAGTGTCTGCGTGGGTTTCCTCCGGGTACTCCGGTTTCCTCCCACAGTCCAAAGACATGCAGGCAAGGTGAATTGGCGATTCTAAATTGTCCCTAGTGTGTGCTTGGTGTGTGGGTGGGTGTGTGTGTGTGAACCCTGCGGTGGGCTGGCGCCCTGCCCGAGGTTTGTTTCCTGCCTTGCGCCCTGTGCTGGCTGGGATTGGCTCCAGCAGACCCCCCGTGACCCTGTAGTTAGGATATAGCAGGTTGGATAATGGATGGATGGATGTTAGTGTAAGTTCGCAGGCTCAGTCCTTAGAGGATCCTACCTGTTCCAATCAGTTTCACCAAGTCATTATTCGTCCAGTTGATTTCTTAGTTAATTGGTTTGTCTTTTTTCTTATTTGACATACCGAACACCACAATATTGTGAGATTTACATATATATAAGAAATTTATAAAATTTTGTATTTTTGCCACAAGCTTTAAATGGTTTCTTCTGTTTTGTCATTTTCCTGTCTTTTTTGTGGTAGCTGAGTGCCTGATTGTATCCTAAGCCACCATTAACTTTAGAATCGCCATGCATTTTGCAAAATTCTTGACATCTTTATGATGAATTTTTTTTTTGGAAACTCATGGAGCTTCATTGTTCTATCAAGCATAAAGGTTCCCAACGTGATACTTTGACAAAGTTGTACTGCTACTTGGTGTAAAACTACTACAGTAAAAACAAAACAACACTTTTCAATTAGTGAAAAATATAAACTAATAAATGTAGTGAAAACTAATTATTTTTCTATATAACTAGTTATAAAAGTTATTACATTACTGACATATTTCATGGTATTTCAAAGTGTGGTATGGTATTTCAATATTAAATGTTAATTTTTTACCTAACGGAAATAACTGGAGCTTTGACAGATTTTCAGATTTGTTTATTTACTTCATCACACATGGTGAAATGATGCAAGTGATTCAAATTGCGACACTTTTTTGGTGATTGTTTTCTAGTTGTCTGATGAATAATAATATAAGCAATAGTGGCAGGATATGCAAATGTGGTGAAGTGCATACCAGATGAAAACGCCACCAATTCCTTGGAATGCGGGGCATTAAAAGTCACTGTTTAATGACCTGCATATAGTATCTTTTTGTTAAAATGCATTTATGCATTTATTAAAATTGTACATACCAGTATTTTTGTGAAGCTTCTTCAAATATGGACAGCAAGTTTTAATCAGAGGAGGATTAGTTTTGAAAATTTTCTGTAAGAGGCCACCATAGTTTACACTTTACCAGAAATAAATTTAAATAATAGCCAGCAGAGGAAAAGGATAGTTAAAGCCAAAGTGAAGAGGAATTAGAGTGGCTAGAACTAGCATTGAATGTGAAGGTTTAGGGTGCTTGGAATTCTAAAGGAATTTATGGCAAGTGGAGTAAAATTACTTGTTTAAGGTAATGTTTACCTGGTAGACCTGCATTAGATGAGAACTGGTGAACCGTATAGTTTCCACCCTTTGGATATCCTGACATTATTTTTTTTTTTGCTCCTTTGAGTTGACAGATACATTTTTATTGGAAGATTGCAACATATTTTTGTTTTTGTGTAACTCTAGTATTTACTTGCATCTCCCATTTTAATGCATGGACAAAAAATAGGTTCTACTGAAAAAAAGAGAACAAATGGGAATGTATTTTATAAGAAGCCTACAGAAGAGTTGCTATACTGTATTAAGTTTAAAAATATATATTGAAGCACACACAGTTTGAGAGTTGATAGCCAGCTACTTTATGAATATGGCAATCATGGCTTATTGATGTTTTTATCTCACTTGCAAGCATCTGTTTAATACAGTGAAGTTGGTGTGATGTCTTTATTGGAGCATATGTTGATGCCACTGGATGTACACCACAAACAACAGCTACATGAAAGGCTCCGATTTAAACCAACTTAAAAAAATGAGGAAATATTTCTTCTAATTTAAATGCATCTAGTTGTTGTATAATTAAATATTGTTTGTTTTTTGTTGTTTGTTAATAAATCATATGATTACCTTTTGTACTGTCCTGTTGGTGCTACGTTCTTTCATATTTTAAACACCAAGATTTCATGAAACACTTAACCAGCAGCCATCTACTTTGGAAACAATCGTTATGCAGAAGTAAAAATGATCAGAAACTTTAAAGGATGTTGTATATTAAACATTTCTTCCCTTGTAAAGTTAGTCAGAGATTTGTCAAAATTCTATATGTTTATAGGTCTGGAGCTGGTGCATAAGCATAAATTGCAAAGTGATTTTCTTTCAAAATTAAACCTCACAAATTCAACCCCTGTTTTGTACTGTATGTTCTAAGGCCTCAACCAGCTTGCTGCTAAGAATGGAATGGAAGAAGCCACCCAACATTGGCTGCTACAGCTATGTAATATCACAATGGTCTCACAAAAAGTACACTTGGCCAGCCACATTGTAAAATTTCAGGTAGAAATTCAAGGTTCAAGGCAAACAACTTCACTGGTGATCCCAACAAATTCTCAGGATAAAAAGGCTTTAGTGAATTTTTCAGATTAACACTAATGACTACTGAATTTTCAATGGCCAATTTAATGTTGAGCTCTTTGAGGTCACATGTATATAAATTATACCGACCAATTATTGGTCCTTGTTGTGATCTTACTGTAAAGTAATTGTATCTCAGCTATTATTCTTTAAACAATAAGAAATAAGCCTTATCCATACTTAAAGTATGTACAGATTTGACAGTAGTTTTGCCTTGTATAGTGAATTGCCTGGTCACAAGAAATTGGGAGCATGGTCACTATATAGTATCTTGAAATCACAGGCTTGTCATAGTGTACTTTTTAAGCAATACTGGTCATACTATAATGAAAGGCATCTGGACAGTTATAACAGCAACCATAGGGTGGGCGTGAGTGAATAAACTATGGCATTGTGGACAAAGGGAGGCATAAGGAAAAAAGTAATTAAGATAAGTTATGTAAAGAAGGAAGAGCTATTATTTACATTCTGATAAAGTAGTAAAGCTCATGGGAAATAAAACTAGCCTAACTCAGAGGCCATAATCGTTGTATTTTCCAAAACCTTAAACTTTCCATCTACCTCACCCCCAATGTTGACATTTATCTTGATAAAAATACTGTATCAGATACTGTTGCCAGGTACCAATAAAAAAATAAATATTTACCACAATCAAAGGTCATTGCCACAGCTAAATTAATTTTTCAACCAAAATTTAAAATTTCACAATTTTGTTACTTTGAGCAATGATTATGTATGAAGGCGGCACAATTTTCAGTCCAATTAAATGATTAATTGTAAATACAGTGCAAAGGTCTATACAATATTACTGTGAACTTGAAAAACTCTGTGCTGCTTCCTTGAAAGCCAAGCCCTGCAGCATCTTTGAACTTTAGACATCAAAACAGTTTTGGTGAGAACAGACCTTTCAGTCTCCGAAAGCTTGCCAGTTCTATTCACCCAATTTCCTTAAAATGACATCAACTCAAATTTTGAAGATTTTTTTTCATACAATTACATTGTCTACCTTATACCCTCACATCACCCTAAGTAACTTAATATCATATTAGAGAGTATAAAGTAAAGAATACACTTTGGCTCCTAGATCCTTCGTACTTGGTGTTTTTTTAAGTTTCAAACCTCTCATTTTATATTCATATGTTACATTTTACTTCTTATGTGTAATATTGTAAATTTACTTATGTTACATTTCATTTGCCATAAATTTGCTCAACTCTGAATTCTTTCTAGAACTGTCTGTAATGGTTGATTGTAGTTTGTCTGCCCTTCTACCTAGTTTGGAATATTTGAAAATGTAACCAGCTTATCGTTATCATAGTCATTTATGCATATTAAAAGGAACAGTGCCCCATCAATGGACCCTGAGGGAGACTCACTTTTAACATCACCTAATTATGAAAAATTCTTTAAAATATTTTAACCCTTAACTTAGTATGCTTAAACCAAATTTACATCATCTGCACACTATCTCTATAACTTCCGTTTTGTTTAGTTTGATCACAAGATTATCATTTTGGACCTTATCAAAAGGCTCATGGAAAAATGTTAAATAATGTAATATACACCTCTCTGATTGTATGCTTTTGTTGCTTCCTCAGAATTCTGATCCTTCCTCTCTAAGCATATATTGACTGTTCACTGGTCCCAGTGATTTGTTTGATTTCATCATTGTAATCTAAAGCCAATGTCACATTGCACAACTTTTTGTCACTGGGCATGTCAGATTTGCCAGTTACAGTCGCTGCAACATATCAAGTTACACAACTGAAAATTGCAGGCAGTGCCACTTTAACTGTCCAAGCACCGATCGTTCAGCACAGTCGTGGTTGTCTCTTTTTCTGACGGCCTACAGAAAGTTCAGCTGCAAACTCCGCCTTTTAATTCTTTTTTCCATTCTGTTATAGTGTATAAAATACAAGGCATCATACAGACAAGCTTCTGTTCTGTTTGTCAGGTTCAAAACCCACGTGTTCCTTATTCCTGAATTCTATGTATTGTACTTCTGGATGAACATTCATTGGTCATTTGGTTGTCAGCTCTCCTGCATACACAGCCCACACTTCCTACTAAAGAGAAAATCAAATATGTTTGATTGTATCCCAGACAGTCTCAGTCATTAGGTATGTCACATTAGACAACTGGTCTTCGTGGGAGCATGCTGCCAAGTGCCTCTAACTGGCTAAGATAATGTAATTGAAGTCTACTACTGAAAATCTCTGGAAAAGTCATCTAATATAACATAGACTTAAGGGAGAATTTTCCACCTGAAATTTCTAATTTCTGCAATTAGTAGTCCTTGTTAATTTTGAAAGGTTATCTACTTCTTCCCACTTTTACATTTCTAATAAAATTCAAGTGTTGGTCCCTGCATTTTTTTTTAATTTCAGCATTTTTTAATATAAGAGGGATTTACCCTCTCTCTCTCTCACTGTACATTTTCACAATCAGTAAGTATGTCCTTAATAACTCCTCTGACTTCTGGGAGGTTATCTGCTTTTTTTTTACGTTTGCATATTTTTGATTGCTCTTATTATTTCTAATATGTTTCACCTCCTCTTTCACTACTGAAACACGTACAGAATCTCTTAAATCATCTTTAACATTTTCTGCAATATTTCTCTCCAAATGCCTTTTATCCTTTCAAATATCTCTCTTTACCATTGCTGTCATCCTCTTTTAAGTCCTACTGTCAGTACTGAAGATATGTCTTGTACTTATTACATGGCTATCTTTTCCTGTTCAACTTCTTTTTCAGCTCTTTATTTATCTTTAATTTCTTACAGAATCTAAATGTTAGGATGAGTTTTGCTTTTAAGCTTTTCCCACTGCCCTTCAACCATCTGCATACTTAAAAGTTTGTACCAGTTAGCCATTTTTTTAGGCTTTGCCACATCTCATCAAAACTTATCCCAATCAAAACTTGAGCAGAGTAGTGGTGGCTGGCTCCTTTTTATAGTGTACCTTCTTCCCTCAGCACTTCTGGGTGTGGCGGAAGTGGTTCAACCCATGGCTCTGCAATTCTCCAAGTGCCCCCTGGCGGTGGCCATGGGCATCCACAGGGTTCAGTTTCCAAACCCATGGCACTGCTGCAAAACAGGGTGACTGCCCTCTAGTGTTCCAGGGGAGGTAATATTCTGGATAAGCTCACTCCCCCAGTCCTACAAGTATAGAGGCACACCATCCATATGCCACAAGGTACATCCTGAAAGTTCTGCTTTAATTGTCAACAAGGAAAAATCATTCTCACAAAGCTGTACATTAGGATTGAAGTCCTATCTCTCCCCTTTGTTCACTGGTGAAGAAACCTCTTTCAAATTCAAATGCACAAAGCAGCAAAAATGATAGATCAAATAATAATTTAAAAAGGAAAAGTGTGCAAATAGCATTAATACTAAAATGTTACAGGCTAGGTGAATTGGAAATCCTAAATTGGCCCTAGTGTATAGTTGGGATTTGTGTGTGTGTGTTCACATGTACACCTTGCAATAGCCTCGGGTCCTGTCCAGGGTTTCTTCCCGCTTTGCATCATATGCTTGCTGGCATAGGCTCCAGCAGACCCTCATGACCCAGTTCAGGACTAAGCGGGTTAGAAAAGACTGACTAACTGCAATAACTGTTGATAAGAAGAACTTGATTCTAATTCAGTGACTCATCAGTGATAAATTGGCAATAATCATAATGCAAAATAACAAAATTAACCAATGAATGATGGGTCTACTGCTTACAACAAGGTCACGTTCTTTCTCTGTACATTTTTGACAATGCTGCAGACAGGATAGCTATCTTGAGTCTTATCAGGAAAAAAACTGTTGCCACCAAATATAAAAGTAAAAAGGCTCAAGAGAATTTGGCATTCCGATTTCCACAATTTGTAATGTTATTAAGAAGTCATGGAACTGTCAGAAACCTGAATATGGTGGAAGGAAAAAAAATGTTCAGACAAGTCTTCAAAGGTTCATGCAAAGTGTTGAAAAAATATGATATAAAACATGCAAACAGTTGATTCATAAGAGACACTAAGTAATGGTTTCGACCTTTACTAAATTTTGCACACTTACTGTAACTGAGAATGTCTTTATGGGAGAAGGTCAATGGGGAAACCTAATAAAAAGGCACAAAACCAATTTAGAGTAGCCAAAACTAATGGAAAACAAAATAGAACTTGTTTGCCAGTACAGACCAGCAATTTATTTATAAAAGATTGAATTAAGCTTGCAAGGAAAAGAACATGCCACCTATGGGTAAATTTGGCAGAGGTACCATATGATGTGGGGCTGCTTTGCAGCCTTTCATACTAGAATTATTGAATGCTTTAGGGGAATTGTGAAATTAGAGCAATATCAAATCATTTTAGAGCGGAATGTGCTTCCCAGTGTGATAGAAAAAGTAGGTATGGGTCAAAAATCATATAAGCAGTATAATGACTAAAAACATATATACAAATACACAAAAATAAATAAAAAATGGACAGCAGTGAGTCCTGATCACAATCTGATTGAAAACCTTTGGAAGGAGCATAGATCCTATACACATTCAAGAGCTGGAAAACATTGCAGTTGAAGAGTGTGAGAAACTGTCAGCAGGAGGGTGCAAGAAGCATATGGATAGCTATGAGAAATATTTAATGGCTGTCATCATTGCCAGTGGCTGTTTGACCATGTATAAGGGAATGGTGCTTTTAATACTATACAGATCATTTGTAGTAAAAAGAAAAAAAATCTACCTGCTATTTAAGAAATCTTTTTGTTATATAGCTTTTGACATCCTTTTAACTTATTCTGATGATCGAAAGTTGGTATTTGTCTAATTTATTTTTGAAAATTGTACACAATATACCTAAGATACAAGTTTGCAAGTCATGTTGACCATGTCTGTACATTAATGTGGACCTGAAATCAAAAACAAATTATTGTTCCATAGGAACTGGTTTATTTTGGCTTCTGTCAAAAAACTGCAGGTTGTCTTCTGCTGTTTCACATATTGTGAGTGAGCTTGTTTGGAACAGAAGAGTGGTCAACTGTTTACCATTATGCTTAAATGGGTGCCAGACTACTTTTGGAATACTGAATGCTTTTTCAGGGAGATATCTTGTTTTTACAGGTTTATTTTGATTCCATTACACAGATTAAGTGATATTCCTCATTAAAAACTTTCCTCTTTCTGATACAAAAACATTTGTTATTTTACAAGATATTTGAGGCATTTACAGTACTTTATTTTGCTTTTCATTGTGAAAGTAGAATGTATTCTTATATTTACAAAATGTAATTGTAATTGCTCGAATAATTTTCAGTACTAAGTTTCAGACTTATTACTCTTAGGTTAGAGAGGTAAGAGAGTGGCTATTTATGGAAATTTCCAGAAGTTCTGCATAGAAGTACATCCTGGAATGGCAGTTTGTAATGTTGCCAATAAAGGTGACACTGCCATTTATGTAGGGCTATTTCTAAGATAAGGTTCTCTGGGCAAGGAGCTAGGGCACCCTCCCGTGGACAAGGTGCGTTACTGCTGCCCTCTGTAGAGAAAATTTGTTAAGGCTGGACCAGATCACAAAGAAATGTTTATGTGCCTCAGCAGTGCCTGCCCTAGAGTCTGCATTGTGCACAGCACAATCTGTGTGCTGTTGCGTACACTGGTGCAGACAGTGTTGCCAGGCATCTCGTGGGACATGCAGTCTACCTGTGCTCCTCACGCATGCATGAGGGTGAGGCAGAGCAACTTTGGCAGTTGGCCGTCGCCAGGACCAGGAACCAGGACTCATGCCCTGGTCTTCCTATGTGATGTGCAGCCTGCCAGATGGACACACAGCTGGGTCCCAGTACCCTCTTCCACCTCTTCAAGCGTGGCGCCGCAGGGTGAATGATAGCTGACCCAGGTGCAGTCCAGACTCTAGTGAGTGACTGAGTCTAGGCAGCTTCCCCCTGCCATCCCTGCTGCCTGCTTGGCTTGTTTCTTGGCTTGGTACAGTGCATCCGGAAAGTATTCACAGCGCATCACTTTTTCCACATTTTGTTATGTTACAGCCTTATTCCAAAACGGATTGAATTAATTTTTTTCCTCAGAATTCTACACACAACACCCCATAATGACAATGTGAAAAAAGTTTGAGGTTTTTGCAAATTTATTAAAAATAAAAAAACTGAGAAATCACATGTACATAAGTATTCACAGCCTTTGCTCAATGTTTTGTCGATGCACCTTTGGCAGCAATTACAGCCTCAAGTCTTTTTGAATATGATGCCACAAGCATGGCACACCTATCCTTGGCCAGTTTCGCCCATTCCTCTTTGCAGCACCTCTCAAGCTCCATCAGGTTGGATGGGAAGCGTCGGTGCACAGCCATTTTAAGATCTCTCCAGAGATGTTCAATTGGATTCAAGTCTGGGCTCTGGCTGGGCCACTCAAGGACATTCACAGAGTTGTCCTGAAGCCACTCCTTTGATATCTTGGCTGTGTGCTTAGGGTCGTTGTCCTGCTGAAAGATGAACCGTCGCCCCAGTCTGAGGTCAAGAGCGCTCTGGAGCAGGTTTTCATCCAGGATGTCTCTGTACATTGCTGCAGTCATCTTTCCCTTTATCCTGACTAGTCTCCCAGTTCCTGCCGCTGAAAAACATCCCCAGAGGATGATGCTGCCGCCACCATGCTTCACTGTAGGGATCGTATTGGCCTGGTGATGAGCGGTGCCTGGTTTCCTCCAAACGTGACGCCTGGCATTCACACCAAAGAGTTCAATCTTTGTCTCATCAGACCAGAGAATTTTGTTTCTCATAGTCTGAGAGTCCTTCAGGTGCCTTTTGGCAAACTCCAGGTGGGCTGCCATGTGCCTTTTACTAAGGAGTGGCTTCCTTCTGGCCACTCTGCCATACAGGCCTGATTGGTGGATTGCTGCAGAGATGGTTGTCCTTCTGGAAGGTTCTCCTCTCTCCACAGAGGACCTCTGAAGCTCCGATGGAGTGACCATCAGGTTCTTGGTCAAATCCCTGACTAAGGCCCTTCTCCCCCGATCGCTCAGTTTAGATGCCCAGCCAGTTCTTGGAAGAGTCCTGGTGGTTTCGAACTTCTTCCACGGATGATGGAGGCCACTGTACTCATTGGGACCTTCAAAGCAGCAGAAATTTTTCTGCAACCTTCTCCAGATTTGTTTCTCGAGACAATACTGTCTCGGAGGTCTACAGACAAATCCTTTGACTTCATGCTTGGTTTGTGCTCTGACATGAACTGTCAACTGTGGGACCTTATATAGACAGGTGTGTGCCTTTCCAAATCAAGTCCAATCTACTGAATTTACCGCAGGTGGACTCCAATTAAGCTGCAGAAACATCTCAAGGATGATCAGGGGAAGCAGGATGCACCTGAGCTCAATTTTGCGCTTCATGTCAAAGGCTGTGAATACTTACGTACGTGTGCTTTTACAATTTTTAATAAATTTGCAAAAATCTCAAGTAAACTTTTTTCATGTTGTCATTATGGGGTGTTGTGTGTAGAATTCTGAGGAAAAAATGAATTTGATCCATTTTGGAATAAGGCTGTAACATAACAAAATGTGGAAAAAGTGAATGTGAATACTTTCCGGATGCACAGTAGGTACTAAGGTGAGAGAGTGAACCTAAGGAGAGTAGGTCTTTGAGGCAGGAACACTGGAACTGCAGCAGGGACACTGTGGCCACTACGCAGTAACAATATATACACTCCAAATAAATCATGTGATGATGTTAAACACGGTTTTACTGCAAAAAAGTAAAGGCACGTCCGATTTTAAAAAATCTTTTATTTGCAATGTTACCTCTGTTTACCAGAGATGTGTTTCTAATATGTATTTTTTGTACGTCCTTTTCCTATATAAAGTTTGTAGATGAGTACATATTAGAGCATTGTCGGGCAACTAGTGCGCCGTGGAATATTCTAGGGGCGCCGCGAAAACTTGTAAAATATTTAAAATTGCTAGTGTTTTTGAACTTTTGGTTGATTAAAAAGATAATGTTTAAAAAAAATATTTTATGTTGGAAAAACAGATAACAGAACACTTACGGAAATTAAGTCTAAAAAACGCAAAAGATTTCAAATGATCGACAAGGAAATGCGCGTCTGTCTTTCGAAAATTGATCCTCGCATCAATCTCATATGTGCTGAAAATCAATCTCAATGTTCACATTAATTAAATTTAAGATTTATCCTTTGATTCCGTTTTTAATAAAATGTCTTTCAAACTTGTAAAATTAACTGTTTTTATTGGCGATTGTCCATAGTTTGTGTTGTCACGACTTTATTTATGGGCAGTCCCTCTGGTGCGATGCAAAAGAAAATTTTTGGACAGTGCGCCGCAACTCGAAAAAGGTTGCCTTTCACTGTATTAAAGGGTTGGCTCAGATTGGACGTTTTGGTGACAAAGTCAGAGAGGCAAGATTGCAGAGGAGAGATGCTGTGTATATTGGGAAAAGAATATGAAGGATAGAGTTGCCATACAAGAGGAAAAGAGAAAGGCCTTAGAGTAGGTTTGTGGATGTGGTGAGAGAGGACATGCAGGTGATGGGGGTAACAGAGCAAGATGCAGAGGACAGAAAGATATGGAAAACGATTATCCGCTATGGCAACCCCTAATGGGAGCAGCCGAAAAAATCAGAAGAGTCCGTTAAATATAAGTTATTTACATGGAAAGTAAATAAAATAGGAAGAGTCTGTTAAATATAAGTTACTTACATGGAAAGAGGTTCCATTTGTTATTTTATTATTCTACGTTTTGTAAATGTTATATTATTATTTTATTATTCCATTTATATGCATTTATAATTAGATAAGTGATGAACATATGTTAGTACTTTATTATGTATGTGTTTGTGTATGGGGGGCAAATTTTCTTGCCAGTGGCACCAAATAGGTCAGAAATGGCCCTGCATTTATGTGCATATCAAGTGATAGTGACAAGATTTCCAAGTTTAACTTTATTTCAAAGATGGGTTTTCCATCTGTCTTACCTGTATTTAATATTAATTTTATTTCTCATCACTATTAGATTATTTGCTATCATTACCATGGACTGGTATGCACAGTGAACCTATTTTGTTTAACCCCTTTTGTGATTACTTTTTTGGAATTACAGTATATGTGTGTTATAAATGGTATACATCCACAGATTATCTTAGAAATTAAACTGCATATTGACAATCCCCGAGTATAAATTAAATATGATTAAGGTTAATCTGCAGACAGAGGGCAAGGACACCATGCCCTTATTTAATATTAAGTGGATTTGAAAATGCTGCATTTAATCAGTGTTTACAAGAAGCAGTTTAATGTCAATTGTGATAGCTGATGTGAATGATTTCTCTTGAGAATTCTGTTGGTTTCCTCCTTCCGCTTTTATTTGAAATAATAAATGTATGATGCATCTTATTTTGACCTCATTATAGTTGGTTTCCTCCTTCCGCTTTTATTTGAAATAATAAATGCATGATACATCTTATTTTGAGCTCATTGAAGTTATCAGTATAACTGATAGTTTTACCAGGTACTTTATTAAATAAGAACACCATTTGCCCGAGTTTCCTGTGAATATTGCCAGTGTGATGTGTGCTATTGATGTGTCTTTTATATTGTTGAGACAGTACTTGTGAAAAGCCTTAACCACTGAGCACAGTGTAACGTCAATGCAGAATGTATGTTTTTGTAATTCTTAAAGTTTGTCATCCCTCCGGTATGTTGAATTAGTGTAATATCTTGCAGTTCATCAGCTGCTACAGGTGAGAACATGCCATACCTCATTACTGGCAAGGAGTATGTGTTAATTTGTCATACACTATACAGTATCAGAGTTGCAGAATATGCTATTAGGGAATATTGTTCTGCCTCTTGAACGAGTGAAGATTACTCACCTTTTTTACTTTGCCTCTCTAATCGTTGCAGGACATGCATATAAGCGGCCAGGTGACTGTAGTACCTGATCTCTTAATGTGTTGTTGGAAAGGACACTCTGGATCATTCTCTTATCTTGCATTAGTTGTATTTTGTACAGAAATTAATATGAAAAATAATATAGGCTTTCTTGCTTCACAAAACTATTCCACTCCTGACCCCTTTGTAAGGTGAATTTTTGTAACATAAACAACTAATTACCATTAGATTGAAAACATTTTACCCATTCCCTGACTTCCCAAAATGACCTCCATTTTTGTTTAAACAGCACAAAAATTCATTAAAACTGTTTAATTAGTGACCAAAACAAAACCTAATAAGCCTAAGCCGAATCAGACATTGTCCACCATTAAAAATAATAAAGTGCTCCAATAATTTCGCAGTGTTTTTATAGCAGTTATGCTCAGGATAATGCAAAAAGACTTGAGGAATATATGTCAGAATATAAATGAATGATAGTATGTCAATGCATAAGTACACCTTGATGCAGGCTGCGGATCCTGCGGGGTAGACCCCACTAACCAGGCCTCCATGAGGACTGCCTTTGAACACATCATTAACTGGAAGAGTTACTGAGACTAACATTACACATCACCAACATCTGGCTCCAACCTATACATCCGTCCGTTCGATAATCTCAGAGTACTCAAAAGACTGTGAAGATGATCAGGTTTTTGCACTTAGCAGCATATGTTTTAAAATCGTCCCAGACTTGTTATTTATATACCTGAAATTCAGCTTTATTGTTATTTTTAAGATTGAAAAGGTATTAAATGATGATTAGACTTGCTTATAACACACAATTCTCATATGACTCCCTAGACAAAGAAATTACCTTTAACACATTAATACCCAGAAACAAAAATCACAGATCCTGTTTCCTTTTGCATGCATGGTTTGTGCTTTTTGTTAAAATGTGTTTGGAAGTTTTCTGCTAATATTTATGATACCAGTAAAGCGATTTCCTCAAAATCCATGGCAGAAGAAGAATTACATCTAGTATATTGTTCGCTATTACTAGACAAGTGCAAGGTCAGTTGGTGAAGGGTTGCCCTTTGAGTTATAGTCTAGATGCAGTGTTGAATGAAAGTCAGACCGTACAGTCTATGAAACTTGATACATTAATTGTCCAGTTAAATAGAAAGTATGATATCCAGAAATATACTGTCTTAGCACATGCCAAGTCAAACAGGAATCACCATATAATTGTGTGATGCTTCAGTATTAACTTTAGTGACCCACCCTTGATTGATGTATACACATCTCTGATTGGTTAAAAACAAGTGTGAAGTACTGTTACGTTTTTTCCAGTTTGTTTGAAAAATACCCGGAAATTAGATTGACAGTGAAATAAGCATGTTCCAGTCATTTGTTGTTAAGAAAAAGTAGTTAAACATGTGATACTATATAACAAAATTTCATATGTCTCAAATGTATGTATTTTTGATTACAAGTATTCACCTCCTTTGAATAAAACAAAGAATGGACAATAGATTAATGGAAACTCTTCACAATTCAGCTAGTGATAGACATGTTGAACCACTTTGATTTTCACAACATTGTATTCTAACCTGAAATGTGTAATAACTATCATGCAAAAAAAATAATTCTGGGATAGTGAGTAAATGTATATGTTGTCACTGGTGTATTTTTGTTGAATTTTTTTGGACAAAAGAGCTTTGTGCCTCTGCTTTTCATTCCTTGCTTTAAATTATAGTTGACTAACTGAGAGATGAGTCTATTTTGCTAAAATTAAACTTCTGCTTAATAGTGAATTTTCTGTTCATTTGCAGTGCAATTTTGCATGGGTACATTGCTTTGGTGCATCTGTCCTGAAAAAAGCAGATATTCTAGATGCTGCTGTCTCCAGTTGATGTACAAATGTATTTCCTTCCATCTGCACTAACCTTACAACAAAAATTGACTGGTTAAATGTTAGAAGAATGATTTTATTTTTTTTAATTTTGGGACAACCACCTGTGACAGGTGTGAAGGGAAGCAAAATGTTGGGGCTTAGATAGAGCAAGGCATTCAAACAAATTACTAATTTTTTGCTTCATTAGAATTTGCAAATCCTTGAGGCTTAGAAACAGATACTAAAATAGAGAACAAATCATGAAAGTATTATGAGAATTGGTGACTCTTAGTTTCAATGGAAGCATTTATACTTAGCTGTGTGATCGAAAAACATTATTTCAGGATTTTTTCCTGTATAACTTTGTAGTCAGTTATTAATTTTAAACTTAAATGTTTAGCTTGGTAGCTGATACCAAAGGTGTTACACATGTACAATTATTGTGGCTGTGACCAGCAAGACTTGTAGTGACTAACATTAGTTGAGGATAGAGCCACAGAGTTCCAAGTGCTATACCTGTTCTGTTACAGTGGCCTGTCATTATTTTCTCACAGCCATTAGGTAGCAAAGAGGTCCTGACATTACAAGCAGAGAGCAGAATTTGCAGATGAATTGAGTTACACATGACTATCATGTCCAATTTTGACTCCATTGCTACTGTTACAGATGGTCTTACCAAAACTCAAAAAGGGGTTGTGATAAACATCTCCGTTGCTTTAAAGCAGCTAGAAAGTCAGCTGACTGAAACTAACTGCAGCTTCCCAAGAGCATAGACCTCTGGGTCTGCTTTTTAAAGCCACTGATTCAGCATACCATTTGACATTCCCGATGATGCCACAAATAAAAAGTTGAAGTCTGCTCTCCCTAAAAAAGGAATTTGATACAGAAATGGAACCAGAAACGTGTAAGCGACCTGAGCTGCCCTTTCACTCACACTTGTTTTTCTGAACTTGCTGTTATACTGCTGTGGACTAGAAAGATAAATGGTAAATAATATAGCCCACCTTCCTTCACATTTTGTATTTTTTTCTTTTAATAGGATAAAGTGATTTTGTTGGATTTTTTTTTTTTTTTTTTTAGCTTTATTGTAATTATCGTTTAGAGAAATGTGATCTATAATAAAATATCAGTCAATTTGCTACATTGTGGACACATTTTCATGTCTGAAAGCATCACTATAGTTAGTTTGCTTGTAACCAGTCAATGAAGATCTGAACAGTGCAATGCATGACTGGAATTAGAATGTTACACACCAATCTTTCAGTATCTAAAACTTTTTGAGCACACATTTCCTGGTCTGCTGGCAGATTCCTTATCTGCCTTTTTTCCAGTTATACATGTTGTATTGTGACCCTGGACTGCCACTGATTGTTTATCATGATTTTAGAAAAGTGTCCAGGGAGCTATTCCTGAGGCACAAGATGGGTCCATAGTGCAAAAAAAAAGGCTTTCAATTTCTTTAATTTGTGTAGTTAAGTGTTTCTAATGTGAAGAAAACCCATGTTATTACAGTATTCCAGGCAAGTTAATTCAGATTACCTGTCATATTTGACCTTCACTGGCATTCTGTATGGTAAATGATCAGTAGCCTTAACACTACTAATAAGCAGTTGGTTATATGATGAAGATTTTGTTTTTTGTTTTTCTAAGCCTAAGTCTGCATATTGTATCACTGTGACTGTGGCTGCCAAGTTGGACATTTTCTTTTGTTAAATTGCCTTCCTTTTTAGTCATTCTGGTGTGTGTTCAGACCATTGTGTGTTTATATATTTTGTTTATGTATTTAATTATTTACTTATTTAAAGAGCTTCTGTAAAAAAATCCAGGTTACCCACTATGGGTCAAATAATGTTCTCTGTCTGTCCATCAATCCAACCAATGTAATTCGTGTTTGACATCATTGAATATATTTTCTGATGTCCTTTCTTTTCTTACACTTGAATGTCATACTCTTTTTGTCTCTTGTGATAAGTGTGCAGAGCTGTAGTAGTGTGCTTCCATTGTTGACAGTTATGTAGGACAGACCAAAACAATTACTTAAGGTCATCCTCCTTTCTTATTAACATAACTGATAATTTACAAGGGTGAGTGCCCAATCACGAATTATGAATCTTGATTGCCTAATAAAGCCTGAGGTTTTGTAGAAAGCAGCACTGTACAAAAATTGTTACCTTCATTTGAGTAGCAGGATAAAAAGAGGCAGAGAAACAGATTCTCTACGCCGACCCAAGTCATTTCAGCAACATAGTTGTGTTTATAATTCACAGTTTCTATCAGCATTGTACCAGGGACCCTAACTATACCCATACTTTGTGCCCTTCAAGCTGTCATTGACTAATCACACGGTGACAGGGCACGTTCTCAGTGAGCACATTTGTTCTACATATATAGCCAAAGATCTGCACACTGATGACAGCATGCAGCTTTTATTTTCTCAGTTCAGTGTCTGCTTCCCTGCTGTTGATCGATGTCATCGCTCTAAATAAAGCTTCATGCTGCCTTGTTAGCATGATTAAGATGGTTTTAGGGCGATGCAAGAGCACTAATTATAATATTTGAAGTTTTTTAAAACTTGCCACTTGAGCATCATGACCACCTTAAGAAAGAAAAATTGTGGTAACAAAAAACACTATTGGAGAAATACTGGCGTGTACTTGAACGCAGAAATCATAAAAAGTCAAACTTGCATCATGTTAGCATTTTACATTCTGTTCAGTGCTTTCATGGACAGGGTATTGGGCAAGGGTGTGGGGTCCAGCGGCTGTGGGGCATCTATTGGTAAAAAAAGATTAATTGATTTTGACTTTGCAGACGATACTGTGATCTTCACGGAGTCAATGGAGGCTCTGATTGGGGCCCTCGAGAGACTGAGGGAGGAGACTTAAGTGTCTGGGTTTGCGAGTATCCTGGATAAAAACCAAGATTCAGACCTTTAATGACCTCTTAGGCACAGCCATTAGCAGTGTGTCTGTCTGCTGAGTGAGTGTCGACCTTGTCGAGAGGTTTATTTACCTCAGCAGTGACATTCATGTGTCTGGTGACTCCTCCTATGAAGTTCGTAGACGGATTGGGAGAACATGGGTGGTCATGACATCGCTGGAAAGGGGTGTGTGGCATACCTGATATCTATGCAAAAGTACGAAGGTCCAAGTCTTTAGAGTCCTGGTGCTTCCTGTTTTGCTGTATGGTTGCAAGACATGGACGCTATCCAATGACCTGATACGAAGACTGGACTCCTTCAGTATTGTATCTCTTCAGAGAATCCTTGGGTACTGCTGGTTTGACTTTGTGTCGAATGAGCGGTTGCTCACAGAGTCCCAAATGAGGCACATTACATTACATTGTGAGGGAGTGTCGATTATGGCAACTATGACCATGTGACGCAAATACCCGAGGGTGATCTGGCTCGCAGGATTCTCATTGTTGAGAACACAAGTGGCTGGGCCTGGCCCAGAAGATGCCCATGTAACACCTGGCTGCGGCAGATAGATGTTTTTTCTTGAGTGTGAGACTGGACCTCTTGTGTGTCTGGGGGTTGCCAACCAGGATTCTGAGCTGTTTAATCGTGTGGTGGGTTCAGCAACGCTCTGTACCAGTGCCTGCTCCCCGACCAGACCTGTCATGGTCAGATATTTATGAAACTACAGTAGATGTAATTAAGGCACTGCCAGTAGGTAGTACTTCCAACTGATGTTGAAAACTTCTATTTCAGGAATGCAGCTGGCATTCATCTCAGGGTTAAAGCAGGTGTCTGACAGCTTCTTGATTCATTGTGTTGTGCTTTTAAGTGACAATTTCAGACATTGCATTTCATGGTTCAACTCTAATCTATTATTTAATGTTTCATAAAATACCAGACATACATGTAATCTTAAAAAAAGGTTTTCACTTTTGACTAGTGCTGACAGTTTAGGGAAGAAAAAAATATCAATGTATTGCTTCCACTGTGTGTTCAGCCACAGCCCCAACTCATCTTGCCATTGCATACAAGGCTGCTGTAGTATTTTTATTAATGTGTATCGGTAAATACAGCACAAGGAGGCAGTTCTTTCCTTTACTTCTGCCTAGACATATCAACAATAACTTGATAATGCATGATTCAAAATGGTGGGGTGAGTTGTAAGAATCACTCAATACTTTACAGAATGTCTTTACAGTGTGCACTACAATTCATATAAAGACATTAATCTGCAAGGAGAAATGTACCTTTGTAGAACAGGATATTGGCTGAAAGGAATCCCAAAATGGCAGAGCAGTAGTTGACCATGTGAACAGCTGTCTGACTTATGTACTGTGATTTGAGGAGCTCTTCTGCATGATTGCAATTGAACTTTCCATAGTATAATATCATTACACTATTTGGACCACTGCTCCATGACTAACATTTGATTAATTAAGCGTATTTTTGGAATTTAACAAGTACCAATGCTAGAGTCTTCATAACCTTTCTAATGTTTATGTTGAATTTGACACTGAGATAGCAGTCCCCCCACAAGTGCTTGAAATCTTTCCACAAAACATACCTTTGTGAGTACGTTTCTAGTTACCTACTAAGCCCCCATCATTCATCAACATTGATGGGGCCTTTTATTTTACAATCATTTCCATTGATGTCTCCACCATTATAATATTAAATATTATACAGTGCAGTTCAAAAGAGGTATCCTCTAAATCCAAGTTGAAGCTGATGTATGGTCAGCTGGTGAAAAGAATCAAGATTATATTATAGAAAGGTTATAACAATAGAAACATTATCAAAAGACTTTTTCACTTTTATGGGCCAAGGTGATAGACAAACAGCTAGAAATTCAGGGTCAGCAGTAGCCCTTTGCAGCTAGAGGTCTGTAGCAGTTTGGTTCAGATTTGTCCGCACAATTCTGGTATTTCATCAAACTGTTTCCTCTTAAACCTTATTCCTTTGTTTAGCCACACAGTTTTCTTGATATTGGAATCCTGATATTGAGAAACAAATACTTATCTTTCCAATGGAAACAATATTTAAAGTGTGAGATAGACCGTGAAAGGTATTGAACAAACCAGAATGACCTGAAGGCTGTTACAGTCTAAACTTCTGAATTTAATGCAAGCTGTTGGTTCAATGTGCTGTCTTACATTGAAGTGTGGTAGAAATACTAGTGTGGTTAAATCAACAGTATGAAGCATTTTTGGAATATTAGTTTATTTAATTAGTATTGATCTGGGATGCACTTATTCAATAGAGATGCTTGGCCTTTTTTGTAAATCTGGGGTTCATTCTGAGCAGCGAGCTGGTAATTCTTATATGATTGGCACCTGCCTATTGTCTAGAGTCACTTAATACTGAAACCAACAGACACCTGTTGCTGTTTGTAAATTATTATTTTTTTTTTTTTTGCACGAGTGATGCCTGAAATTGTCCTGACTAACTAGCAAAGGACCATCTGCGAATAGAACAGAAAGCTTTTTGTTCTTGACTTGGACAAATAATGTATGTCTACTGCTAATAGTGTAGATAACTCTTTAAACACAAGGCTATTATTTTATTTAGCTAATGCTTATATCCAGTGTGACCTAAAATTCAAAAGGGAATGGTACACTTAATTCCATGAACATTGCCTTGCAAAAATGTTCACTGCCCTTGAAAGTCGACAGCATTCTCTGGATTTCTGAAGATACGCACAAACATTCCTCCAATAAGTATTTTTGTTGACAACAGTTTATTTTTAAAGCCAAAATAAAAGATGTTAATGGAGAACTACAGAGAAAGCCAGAGTTGCATTGTGACTTTGTGGACTAGGTGAAAGCATATGACAAGGGTACCTAGAGAGGAGTTGTGGTATTGTATGAAGAAGTTGGGAGTGACAGATAAGTATGTAAGAGTAGTACAGGATATGTATGAGGGGAGTGTGACAGTGGTGAGATCTGCAGTAGGAGTGGAGTGATGGATGTGTTCAAGGTGGAGGTGGGATTACGTCATAGATCAGCTCTGAGCCCTTTCTTATTTGCAATGGTGAAGAATAGGTTGACAAACAAGATTACACAGTAGTCCCCAAGGACAATGATGTTTGTGGATGACACTGATCTGAAACAAGAGTAGGGGGCAGGTTGAAGAGACCCTGGAGAGGTGGAGATATGCCCTAGAGAGGAGAGGAATGAAGGACATTAGGACCAAGACAGAATACATGTGTGTGAATGAGAGGGAGGTCAGAGGAATGGTGAGGATGCAGGTAGTAGAGTTTAAATATTTGGAATCGACTGTACAGAGTAACAGGGTGTGTGGAAGTGAGGTGAATAAGAGAGTGCAGGCAAGGTGGAGTAGGTGAAGAAGAATGCCAGGAGTTATTTGTGACAGACGGGTATCAGCAAGAGTGAAAGGGAAGGTCTACAAGACAGTAGTGAGACCAGCTATGTTATATGGTTTGGAGACGGTGGCACTGATCAAAAAGCAGGAGACAGAGCTGAAGGTGGCAGAGTTAAAAGATTTTAAGATTTGCATTGGGTGTGACGAGCATGGACAGGATTAGGAATGATGAGTACATTAGAGGGTCGGCTCAGGTTGGATGGTTTGGAGAGGAAGCCAGAGAGGCGAGATTGTGTTGGTTTGGACATGTGCAGAGGAGAGATACTGGGTCTGCTGGGAGAAGGATGATAAGGCCTAAGAGGAGGTTTATGGATGTGGTGGGTGTGACAGAGCAAGATGCAGATGACCGGAAAATATGGAGACAGATGATTTGCTGTGGTGACCCCTAACAGGAGTAGCCGAAAGACGAAGAAGAAGATTGACAACAGTTTAATTTTAAAGCCAAAATAAATAGTTGGTCAAAGCGCGATTGAATTGTCTGTGGAAGACAATTTATCAGTTGGCTCCCAACTAAAGCAGATTCGAGTCGATCACAGTCGCACTATAAGCGCTTGCTGTCGATGGGTGATGCAAGGAACATTATAAATGCAGAGAACAGGATTACTTGGCCACACCTCTGCCTGACTGCTGTGTCTGTGTATAGGAGAATGATAGATCCCGCTACAATAAATAACTGTGCTGTTCCTGTTTCAAGCTGAATTAAGTTGGTTTTGCTATAGTACTAAGATTCAGCCTTGTGTTTGGGGTGCAAGACAGTGACTCACACATCACAATATATGCAGTAAGTACAAATATATGAAAAAAAATGATGCTTGCATAAATATTTAAACTTCAAACGTCCATATTTAGTAGGGCCTTCTTTTGCTGTGAAAACAGCCTCAAGTCTTTTGGGTTAATTCGGAGCCAGCTTTGCACGCTGCACAGGAGTGATTTTGTCTCAGATTTTCTGCAGATCATTCAGAGTGCTTGAATGTCTTACAGTTTTCAGAGTGCTGCTGATTCTCAATGGGGTTCAAATCAATACTTTGACTAGGACATTATTATTTTTTTTTGAGTCACACCAGTGTTTTCTTGGTCTTGTGCTTGAGATTGTCATCTTGCTGGACAAGCCTCAGTTTCACAATTCTTCCAGTATTTCCCTCCGTTTAGTTCCATCCATTCTTCTATCCATCTTAACAATGTTCCCTGCTTCTTCAGAGGAAAGGCATCCCAACTGCATTGAGTTATCACGACCATACTTCACTGTATTGATGGTGTCTTTTTTAATTCAATGGGCAATATTGGGTCTGCACCATAAATAGCGCTTTTAATTTTGTTAAAATCATCTTCAGTTTAATTTTATTATCCCAAGCAGGACATTTGATTTGTCATCAGGTGTTACAGAGAAACCATGACATAACATTAAAAAACATCAACCAAGAACACAGCCTCCAAACACAAATTTTGTACAAATAAATAAAACGCCTTAGTGTGAGCACAATACTTACAATGAAACGTTAAATCCAACATATCAGATATAAAATTAAACCTACTTTTAGACTTCACTGATGATTGATACAAATACTGTTTATCCTATGATTTAAGCCTGTGGATGTTTACTAAGATTGAACTGATTTGGAAAATTAATAAAAGTTTTAATGAAAGAGTATTGAAACCAATTGATTTTAACTTTGGAAGAACCTGTGACCTGATGGCAACAACTGAAATTGAGAATAAAAGGGGAGAGTCACGTCTGACAAAATTCTTTTTCTGACTGACTGCCAAACTTTTTTGCCACGTCCTAGCTGGTTTCCTTTCACACATTGTGGCAAATTCCAGATCTACTTTTTTATGGATATTTGTAAGTAATTGTTTCTTTCTTGCCAATCTCCCAAATAGGCCAGAGTTATGGAGAACTCTTAATATTGTGGACTAATGTGTATGTACCTCAGTTTCAGCAAATGGCTTCTTTAGTTTCTTCAAAGTGATAGATGGCTTCTTTGTTGTTTGTCTTACCATTCTATGTCTTTCTTGGACACAAAGTTTTTGATGGATGGCCATCATTATATAGCAACTAAAGCACTTTGATATTTTTTGTACCCTTTTTCCGACTTGTTCATTTGTAACACTTTGTCTCTTCCTTCCGTGGTATGCTGTGTAGTCTTTATGTTTGCAGTGCGATCACAGCATGGCTAATGATCCCTAGACAGAGTGCTTTATATATTCAAAAACTGTGACATTTACTGTGATTGGTAGAAACTAATTATTCAGTTAGATCCAAATTAAAGGCAAATATGTCTTGTTTCAGAACACTTTGGAACTTTAAGCTCTTGGAGTTTAAAGGATTTGAATAATTATACCAGGAGTGTTTTTCCAGTTTTCATTTTTTTAAGAGTGCGCTTTTACCAAATTGTTTACTTTGGCTTTACAAATAAACAGAACACTTTTTCTAAAATGCTTACTGGAAGAACATGTTTACATATCTTTTGAAATCCAGGCCATGGTGCTAACTTTCAAGGGGACTGAATACTTTTGCAAGGAACTGTATCTACATATGCAGTACTGTTAAACTGAGAGCCATTTAAAACTGGAGACTGAATTGAAAACCTGGTTATTCACACCTCATCACCACAAGTGGGTTAATAGTTCTAAACCTCATTTATATTAGATTCACATGATTTTGGGAAAATGGTAAGAGGCAGGCAGTGAGATGTTTCTGATGAGGAACAGTCGGCACTTAAAAGACACAGTTGGTGGAATGAAGGTGACTAGAGAATCTGCTCTAAATAATGTTTAATCCAGCAACTGAATGCAATATGGATGCTAAAGAATGCTAAAGATTCCAGCCTTTCAACTCCACATTCCTGATGTGGATAAGTAAAAGATGGTCAGAAAATAAATGGATGCATACAACTTAGGGGACAAAGTAGCTGTGAATTAAACAGGCAAGTGACCATTTCTGACATCTACTGTCCCAGCTTCCTCCACAACACACAAAGTGGCAACTCTTTTGCTTCAACAGTAAGATTTTCCTTTTGTGTAATTAATTGAGACTGATGTGCATTGCAAGTGCTTCACCAGATGCTCTGACATGTTTTGCAATATCTGTAATGAGGTATGTTTACCATTATAAGGATAATAAATAACCATTTAACTCACAGAGCATAATTTACTTACTAGCACTCCTAAAACTGTGGCAACACTTTGCCTAAGTCAGTTATATCAGTTGTGTTTCCAGCCTTATGGCAGAGCAATGATTGTGAGAAATGTGATTTGATCCCCGGAAGGAGAGAAGCCAAAGAGGGCCCAACCTGTATTACAAGGAGAAATAATTGAAGCAAATGCAACAGACTTGATGTGATCATATATATCTAGTCTAAGACATCTTCAAAGTTTGGTAGAGAGAACTTTGACGAAGCACGGCAATGGCAAGAAATGTCCCAACATCTTTTAACAACATCAACAGCAGTACTACAACAACAACAACAACATTTATTTATATAGCACATTTTCATACAAACAGTAGCTCAAAGTGCTTTACATAATAAAGAATAGAAAAATAAAAGACACAATAAGAAAACAAAATAAATCAACATTAATTAACATCGAATAAGAGTAAGGTTCAATGGCCAGGGGGGACAGAAAAAACAAAAAAAGAAAGACATGCAGTAAACAGTTTGTGTTGTTTTGTTTCTGATACCCATCTTGTTGTCCTTCTCTGATTCTGACTGACTGCAGGGCTGATGGCACGCCTCTCCTTGGTTCCACAATCGATGTTGGCTAAAACTACTCATTTCAGTGGGAGAGAGTTCTTATCCTTTCGCTAGCCTATGATAACAACATGGAGACGTGAAATTCTCAGGCTTGCTTTCTGTCCTTTGAAAAGCACTCTAAATGAGAATGATGTTTTAGAAGGATATGTTGGACCTTAGCTAACTGAGATAGGTGCTAGGATACAAGGAAGGAGGACGTTCTTTTCGGCAGCAGCTTCTGTAGGTCGGGGTTTTCCGCCCTCTGCTTTTGTTGCTTGTATTAGTCCATTTCATCAGAAAGGTTGTAGTTTTCAAAAAATGAAGTGCTGCTTGGTATTCTGTGGCTAGGGCCTCCCGGTTAGTGATGTTGTTATGGTCATGTGCCAGGTAGGCTTTTTGGATATCTTGATCCACTTTTTCTGGCCTCCCTGTATTCTCTAACCTTGGGTCAAAATTGATAGAAGACTTGTCTGCATAAATGGGGACACTCATTCTAATACTGTAGCCTGCCCAGTGAGTTGATTCTACATGATCATGGCTACAATGCTGGTTGTTTTTGCCATGTGAGGGTACTGGAAATGGTGTGTCAACCTTTCTGCTTGATATGCAGAATCTATTAGAGGTCGTGCTGATAGAATCTCTCAAAATGTTTTGAAGTGATATTGGTAGGTAGCCCAGATCCTACTACCATACAAGTGAGTTGTGCTGCAAAAGACTGCACAATTGACAATGATGACACCTTCCCAATTTTTCTGTTTCCCTCAAAAAAGTGAGATGATGTCCGTAGAAATTGTACAGTGTGCCACAATAGTTAAAGTGAAATATGAATTTGATGTGTGATAGTAGTGAAAGGTTTTTTTTTTTTGTTTAATAGGTTCTTATTGGTGATTTCTTCAGAGTTAGAATTATCATCATAATTCATCATTACTGCAAATGTAAAAGTTAGTACAGCCCAAAACACATTTGTTATGTCAACTTCTATGTGAATTCTGTGTAATAGAGCTGACATGCAGCACACGACCGTGAAAAGTCGAGCAGGAATTGCTTGGGGCCAGGCCTTTGAAACAGGACACCAATTCCATGCCCGAGTAACCACAGTTTGTTGCTCTTATGCTCCAATTGTAGGATTTGTTGCCAAGAGGCAAACTGGATAGATCCAGCTGGCTTGTGCTTCCTTGCTTGCTCACTCTTGCTTATCTCAGCCTGCCTGCTAATGGCCCGCCAGGAAGTGCTTTCCTAATATGGGCAGAGGTGCTGTTATTCATTCTTAGGTGGAATTCTATGCAAAATATCTCATGTTGCTGCCTTGGCAGAAATGTAATGTGGGTGTGTGTGTGACGGTGGGTGCCCAAGCCCAGCTGAAGTATTGTTCACTTCTGCCACAGGCCTCAAGTAATGGTGTCCATGTGACCAGTGAGGGAGGGT
The DNA here is from genome assembly GCF_016835505.1 of Polypterus senegalus. Lineage (NCBI taxonomy): Eukaryota > Metazoa > Chordata > Cladistia > Polypteriformes > Polypteridae > Polypterus > Polypterus senegalus. Next base: position 121,343,351 of record NC_053166.1, on the reverse strand, counting down.
AGGTTGGGTGGGATGGTGGTCAGCAGGTGCTTATTAGCTCTGTTATGGATGTGGAGGAGCGGAATGAAAAAACTTTACTGAGGGTTGTGTGGCTCACACACGCATGGCTTAATTGGACTCTTTCTAAAGAAATAAACATTTTGATTCCTATTGTTAAGGACATTTTTTTCCAGGAACTGCTTATCTGTTTGTTCTCACAGTATGCTGCCCAGCTCCCCAATGTGTCTCATGCTTTGACACGCTCGCCTTATACAGAGCTGCCTCGTTATGATTATTATTGCTATTGTTGTTGTATGGACGTGTCTCACTAGTGCTTTTTCATGACACCGAGACAAAAACTGTGTTTTATATGGCACCTTGCAATAAATAGTCTCATTTGAGGTTTTATTTTGGAATCAAAATAATGAAGCAAAATGGTATAACTGTGTGTAGCCACTGTAAAAATCCTGCAAGTGAGGAACAGGAAAAACATTCTCTGAAGAAAATGAATCCTCTGAGACACAGAGAGCCAGCAGCACTCCGAAGAGCATAAGCATGCCGACACAAGTGAGGCAAAAGCAGAAAACATGGCCAGAGTTTAGAATGCCAAGGCCAGGTGGCCACAGACCACCACATTGTCTGGCATGATATCCATTTTAGTGACAAACTCTGCTGTGATTGGCCCAATGCTAATATGCCACTGCTGACCACCAACTCCACTTTTTTCTGGTTCTCACCTCTTCTTTTGTTCTTATTTTACAGCAACGCAAGACATATCTTGAGCGCAGTGTGAAGGATGCAGAGGATAATATCCGGGAGATGCTGATGGCCAGGAGGTCGCAGTGAACACACTTGGTCTCCTTTTGCTCTTCACACTTATTTGTACAGCACTGTTGACCCACTCATTAAAGAAAGTTCATATGCTTTGTGTATCTTGTAAGTTTATAAGAAAGTCAAGGCTGCAGAATGGAAAGCATAAATGGGGATACGTTTTCAGCTGTACCTCAAAAAATCTAAAGACCACCACGTCCAACCAACCCTCAGAGCTTGACTGTGGTTACACAATGAATGGGTTTGCTGGCAAACTGGTGAGCAGCAGGTTCAAATCGTTCACACCTGAACATAGCAATGCCCTGTTTATGCCTTTGGCCCCAGATTAAATATAAAAGAAAGTGTTAAAACAACCCCCTCAAAGTGTTACATGGCACTGCTTTTACCAAACACATTGATCCAACACTGAATGTCATTGTTTGAAAAATGACCTGAGTATGCCTCAGGAAACTTGATTCAGATGGGATATAATCATGTCCAATTTTGATTGGTTCTTTGTTGCCTAATAAACCTTTGACTGTCACCCACAGAGGCAGCGGCTCATTGTATTACTGTTTTGTGCAAATGAATCATAGTCTGATCAAGAGGGTGAGGTTCATATTCATGTTTAAAGTCACTTGGAAATGTTTGAGGTTTCCTAGCGCAGTGTACAATTGCAGACATTTGACAGGATTGCTGCTGCTGATAAAGTACACAGTCCATCCATCCATCTTCCAACACGCTGAATCCAAACACAGGGGTCTGCTGGAGCCAATCTCAGCCAACACAGGGCACAAGGCAGGAACCCACCGCAGGACAGACACAAACACCAAGCACACACTAGGGCCAATTTAGAATCGCCAATCCACCTAACCTGCATGTCTTTGGACTGTGGGAGGAAACCCACGCAGACACGGGGAGAACATGCAGAAGCGAACCCGTGTCCCCTAACTGCGAGGCAGCAGCGTTACCACCGTGCCGCCCCACACAGAGTCTCATTCTATATATTTTTTGTCTAGATAGGAAATTCAACTTTTAACAGAAAGCTCAAGAAATGCCATATCAAACAACCCCATTCAGGCACACACAGTAATTGCAAAAAAAAAAAAAAACTCTTCTGACTTGGCTAAAGATAAGAAAGCAGTCACAGTGAGGCATTATAAAGACATTTTGGAATGGTCATCCAACAAAACCCTCTCTATGAGCCAAATACGCAGCATAAGATTGTCAGAAAGAGCGTTGGTGACAGCTAGTGATTGGCAAGCCCATAATCCACAGAATAAGAGCGGCGATAACTGAAGGGCGCCTTTCATTTGCGTAATTAAACCCACTGCAAATGCATGGTCTCGGAGTGCTGGAGCCTGTCCTAACTACATTAGTTGGAATGCATGAAGAACCACAGCATTGTGGGGCATGGTCGGTCATTCATGTCAAGGCAGTTTACAGCGAATTCAGACTACATTCAGAGCCCAGCACTTTCTGCTTCCTTTACCGTGTTGTAGATGTCATTTTAAATGGCAACACATTTGCTAATTTCACCCATCAGTTTACACTGAATAAGCCATAATGACAAAGTGAAAACGTTTTCAGAAAGGTTTGCAAATTATCAAAAATCAAGAACTAAAATGTTTCATTCATATAAGCATTGAGACCCTTAACTCAGTACTTTGTAAAAGCCCCTTTGGCAGCATTTACAGCTTTGAGGCTTTTTTGGGAAATCTCTACAAGCTTTACAAACCAGGATTTGGACTGTTTATCCCATTCTTCCTGGAAGATCCTCACAAGCATCGTTAGACTGGATGGGAATAGCAAATACTGTATATCCATTTAAAAGTAAATGTGTGTGCAGAAAGTGAGAGGGTCTGAATATTTTCTGAAACACCTGTAGATTCATCAGTAGACATGACATCCAACTTGGAGATGTGAGAGAAGACCAACACGAAGATTGGATAAATATGCAGTCTCCATATACAGGGTGTCCAGGCTGGTATTTGAACCCAGGTCTTTAAATAATGTACTACTACTATTACTACTACTCTGTCCAAGATGAACAGTGCTATCTGTCCAAAGTTGCAGTAAACCACTTGGATAATCACTGGAAGAACATTTAAGAGAGTCATGATGTAGCAGGTGAAACACAATCCTGGATTCAAGAGCAAGAGGAGCTCATTACAGCTGTGAAGTATGGAGATGGGAGTGTAATAGAGGCTTGAAACAATCAGTGGAATATTAGTCGAGTTGAGATGTTACCTCAGATCCCACAGGAGAATAGCTGAAAAAAGAAAATGCTTTCAGGAATGGCCAAGTAAAAGTCCTGATATGTTCCCAATTGAAAGAAAGCATCATTCCTGAAAGGCAGGGCACATAAACCGTGCGATGGAAGAGTTGGCTTCAGGGATGGCTGTGGAGCTAGAAGTGTGAATCTCGTACAGGAAGGTTTTAAAACTGAAAAGCTGAAGCCACATGCTGGACCAATGTGTGGTTCAGGTCAAAGAAGCTACAACGACTAAATGTAAGCTCTTGTATACTTTATCAGTCCCATAAATCAAGGACAATGATGTTCTTTTGTGTGTTTGCTTAATCAGATTCTCTTTCTCCTAGCTAGGATTAGGATGAGCTCACATTAAAACAGGAGACGTCGACGTTCTGAAGGACTTTTCGCAGCTCCAGTCTTCTAGGGCTGCTTGCTTTGGCTGCCGTAGGATATAAGATGAAGCTTTTGGACTAAATCTCCATTTGGCTATTTACTGAGGTTATTGCCCGACATTCCTGACTCGGAGGTAGTAAAATCATGGATGCCTACCACGAGATATTATAGCAAAGCTAGTGTGAAAAGTGCCAAAATGTTCACCTACAGACATGATGGTCAGAGGCCCAGTCCCACCACTGCACCACATGAATTCCATTTGCTTGTCTCTGCTGTTGCCCTCAGGGCTGAGCGCTGAAGTGACTGAAAATGACAAACACGTCCTGTAAACGGGACTCCACATGCAGAGCGAAAGCCATAAAGGAGGAATTTCTCAATCCAGGTGCTCACCTTCACACATCCATGCCTGTGTATTTCCAGACTAAAATCCAAAGTGAAGCACCTCAGGCTGTGCAAGCTTGCAGCTCATCCATGTTCTGAGCTTCCATATTCCACTGCAGGGTTGTAGAGTGGCCATTCTGACAGCAGTGGGCACAAGGAGTTCATCATAGGGCTTGCTTACACAAGACTGGACCACATTCAAGACACCAGCCACCCTAACCAGCAACCATAGTGAACAAGGGAAAAGCGAGCAAAACTGCCTGAGAGAAGGAAGTCAGTTGGGAATCGAATAAATAATCACATTTATAGAGCGCATTTGTAACCTACCAAAGCACTTCACATAGACAGTGGGGAGCCACTTCTACCACCACCAATGTCAGCATCCACCACAATCAGCCATTATTGTGCCAGTGGGCTCACCACACATTAGTTATTAGGTGGCGAAGAGGTGAGATAGTCATTTAGAGACGGGGATAATTAGGACTCCTCAATAGACAAGTCCATGATGGGCAGTTTAGCCAGGACATTGGGGTGCACCCTCCTCTTTTCAGAGATCTTTTACAGCCACAGAGAAGCAGAACCTCAGTTTTACATTTCATCTAAAGACTGACACCATTTATTCGGTGCAGTGTCTCCATCACTGCACTGGGGCATTGGGATCCACATAAAAAAACCACAGGGCAAGCACCCCCTGATGGCCCCACCAACACCCAAGGTTTGCCTAGGTGGTCTTCCATCCATTTCCTGCCTGGGCACAGACATGCTTAGCTTCAGGTGGGTGACCTGTTCTGAACTGCAGGTGGCATGGCTGCTTGAGGCTCAATGCTCCCAATTTTAAATTCAAAATGGACCAAGACTTTCCTGAGGTAAAATAAAACATTAAGGAATGAAGTCTTCACTTGCTATAGTGCCTTTCATGGTGTAAACGAGCACAGGACACCTCACTGGTGAAGGGTTTTGGCCATGGTGCCAGTGACCACAGTCTTGTGTTTTCCAGCAAAGCCCACTAGGCAGGGCAAAGGGAGTGGGACCTGCAGGAGACATGTATGTTTAGTGGCTATCTCAACAGATGGGTTTCACTAAACCCCAGTGCTTGAAGTGGGTCAGACCTCACCAGTACGGCACTTCTGAAATGTTGCCATTTGGAATACTCTAAGCTTTTCCATACATACCTGCAGCAACTGTAGTCGGGCAGTACCAGCACTTCTCACAACCTCTCGACACTAAATTGTGAATCGGTCAGTGTCTCCTGGGAATGGCAGCACTCTTCACACCTTTACTCCATGAATCCATGAGGTGGCATATATGTGTGTGTTGTAAATCTATGATGGAGGATCTGCATTTCAAATACAGCCCCACCTCTGCAAGCATGACATGTGTCCATCCACCTCCAGATAGCTGTGAAAGTTGAAACACCTTGAGTGCCACCTCTTCAATGTTTTCATTTCAAGCTATGAAATCCTTAGAACCCCTCAAATTATAGAATCAGTCCTGGTGAGGATGGTACCCGTCCACTGCGGGGCACACACCTGCAATGGACCAATCTGAAGTCTCCTAACTACATTAAGGCACATTCTAGTGGTTTGGGAAGAGCTCCACATGGACAAAAAGCGGATACAATACAATTTATTTTTGTATAACTCAAAATCACATAAGAAGTGGAATTTGAATTCAGGATGTCAATTCCGTGAATCATTGCGCCTCCGTGCGGCCTCCAGCGTTTGATCACAAAAAACAAAGTCACTGCGAGAGCGAAGAGACAACCAAATGCTGCGTGCAAACGCGCCATCTTCTGGCAGCTCTACGTATTGCAATTAATGGAGACGATATCCGCTCTTACCACGTGTTTTAAGCATGCAACTTAACTCACTTTAGTTCTATATTGAGATAAACGCAAAATCCTTTAAATAAATAATTCGAATTTAAGTACAAGGTGTATGTTTTAATATACAGCCTTTCATATATTTGCAGAAGTTCAGCTTTAGATTTACAAATCTGTGCGCATTAATAAATGCAACATTCGGCACAAACGCTTGATCACACCAGGCTTTAATCGCTACTGCCATTGTAATTCTTTTAATCTTCTTATTATTATTTCGGCTGCTCCCGTTAGGAGTTGCCACAGCGGTTCATCCAAAATTGTTGTCCGATTTGGCAAAATTTTACACCGCATGCCCTTCCTGACGTAACCCTCTGCATTTATCCGGGCTTGGGACTGGCACGAAGAAACGCACTGGTTTGTGCATCTCCTGTGGCTTGGTTTTAAAAATATAAATACTGTATAAATATTTCAAATCAAAAACCACTGTAGCTTAAGTAAATTCAGACGTGTTACACACTGAATTGGAAACAACATGGAACCAGCTACTTAGGAGTGTAGTTTAAAATAACATCCTTAGTAACTTTTAAACTTTATCATCATTGTGCAGTAACTTTGTAATTTGGAAAGATATATCTAAATTGGACGAAATGCATAATTTCAGCAAAATTGTCCAAGTCAGAGAATTTCATTTTATTCAAGAAACTTAACACACTAAGAGATCTTAAAAACTGGTCATTCAGGAGGACCTCCGTCTCCCAATTCTTGACTAGGACCACGCCCCCTAGTCTCCTTTGCTCACCAGTCTCAAATTCCAGACAGCGGAGCCCACCTACGTTGTGTCTCCGCGCTCTGCCTCTCCATCGGCCTGGAACTGTCAACGAGTGGATCGACCTGACTGGCCCTGGGTCTTCTACACACATCCGGGTCTACCATTTGATAGTAGTGATTTGGGGCATGAGGCAATAGAAGGACAAAATTGGACGCGACTGGCCCAGCAAGCAGCCTTATGGAAGCGTAATGTGCGAAAGAGACCTCGACAAAACTCTGCTCGCAACAGCACAGGCTTGACGTAAATGCCACTTTGCTCTCTAAATGAAATTCGTTCTCACTCTGCACATAGTCAGCTTACTGTAATAATTGAGACACGGACACAATAATCGGTACAGTCGTCAGAATTCCGGTTGTGCTTCAAACAGAGCGCGGCTGCCCTCTTGTGGACTGAGCGCAGAAGGCAGAGGTCTGACAAAAAAGAAATGCGACAAAATGAGATCCACATTGAAATTACGAAGGTCTACAGTCTACAATCCAAAACCTTTCTGGATCAGATTAAATTAACTTTATTAATCCGAAGGGGAAACTTAGATGCATACATCATCTGAAATATAAAATGAACAAGGATAGAGACTCACAGGACAAACTATGCATTCCACCAGTAAATTCATGTATATTATGCAGAAATTGCAAAATGAGCATAGAGTATCAGCATTTAATTTGGGGTGCCAGGAGGAAGCACTGAACTGCCTGATAGCAGAAAAGACCGCTGGTGGGACTTCTTCACACATATCATGGAATGAGCCTGTGGCTGAAACTTCTTCAAGACAGCACCTCCTGGAGGGGATGGAGGGGATTTTTCATGATAGCCTCCAATTTCGTTCCTCTCCTCTTTTCAGTAGCAACTTCTAGTGTGTTCAGAATTTGCCCCGTGATGGAGGAGACTTTTTGATAAATTTGTTTAGGCATTGTACTTCTTTTCAGCTCCAGTTCCTTCCCCAGGAGACTGTATCGTAGAACACTAGACTGGTTACTATGGACTGGGAGAACATTTCCAGTAGCTTGCTGCATACATCAAAAGACCTGAGTCTCCTTAGTGTCTTGTATTTATTTACCAGGAGGCATTTGTTTGTCGCTTTCTCGTTTATTAAGAATGCAGTGAAAAACAGTATACAACGCCACCTAACAGTTCCGACCCAGCTTCGCTGGTGCCTGCAACTAGAAATATATCTCACTGAGGCCCCCTAGCGGGTGGATGTTATAACACATTAACCAGTATACAATACGCTGACACTTAGAAAGTCCAGTCTGCTCCAGCCCTTCTTGGGCAGAGCCACAGTGTTGTCAGACCAGTCCAGTTTGTTGTTCATGTGATCTCCCAGGTACTTGTAGCTCTGCACTACTTCCATGCCAACCGCCTGAATAGTGACTGCTATCAGAGGTTCTTGTGGTTTTACCTACACCACAAGATGAAGTCCTCTACAATCCTCCAGTACTCTGACTTGTCTTCATTATTAATGCAGCCCTTGATAGAGGAGTTATCAGAAAAGTTCTGTCAATTTTTTATAATGAACAGTGCCAGCTGGTTACTGCTTTAAAATGGTGATTATATGTCTTAAAGGTCATTAACAATTATCAAATAAAGCTTAGCGGGCATTGTTGGGGTTAGAAATTGCCAATCTTTTCTAGGGCTGGTCACTCTAAGATTGCCAGTTCTCCCTGGTTCTTCATGGATTTTATTCTCCAGAATCTGCAGTCTTCCACCACATTAGGTCAACTGGAGACCCCATGAGGAGTCTATGTGCCCAAAAGTGTATCCTGTGATGGATTGGCACTTCCCATGACTCAAATGGAATAAGCCAGTCAGGAGATGGCAGGGTACAGAGCACACCCTTACAGCAAGGGCATGGGACACAAGTGGTGGCAAAGGGGTTCCCCATCAGCCTCTTTACAACTCCTCCACACAAGATGAGGATTCATATCCCACAGGGCTGTCAAAAGCAATTAAGAATTATAGCCAGCCAGACAGCCCTCCTGCTGGGAGAATGAGGGTCATTGGGTAAAGGAGCATGACAGAACACATCCATTACTGGCTCATTTTTGGAGATTCAGCTACCAAATTCTCTGGGAAGAAAAATAGATTAAAACATAAATAAAAATAATCACACAATTCTAGAAAGGTCCTGGCAGCAGACAGATAAGACATATGAACATGACTTGTACACCAGCTTCAGAATTACCCAGCAGGCCACTCCTGGCAACAGAAGCTGCTAGAATGGCTCCTCTGTTTTCATTTGGAGGCTGGGGAGGTGGGTGCTTGGGTATGGTGGGGTGTGGTGGGGGTGTATAGGTAGCACTGCACGGTTTCTTCACAGGTCCAGGGATCCACTGTCAGGATGGAGTCAGACATGGTAGGAAATCCTCTGCAGATACCGGGAGATCATGAAAGTCATGCAGGTTAGGTTGAATGGCGACTGCGTGCACAAACAGGCCCTGCATGGATGGGTACTCCATTCAGCACTGCCAGGACTGGTTCAAAATGACACACCATTGGAATAAAGAGATTTAAGAAGACATTGTTGGCAGGGAGCCGGCCAACATGATAGAATGGCTTGGAGATTTGCTCATCTCGAGGTTCTCCCACCACCTCACAAGTGAATCTTCCCATTTTCTGTATCTGCTTACTCCAACACGGCTCACTGGAGATAGTGAGGTACAAGACAGGAACCGACCTATGCCAGGGCATCATTGAGTACATTCATGAATTGCCAATTTAGAATCTGCAGAATTTCTAGTTTAAAATGAAACCTCTCAATACGGTTTTGGGGGGTGCCCATTGTCTGCACCAATGCCAACAGAGAGCCGAAGAACAAGGTAGAGATCAGCCACAACTGCAGTCCAACCGTGCCTACTGTACTCTGTGGAGCACTTTTATTCCTGGGCCACCAGCAGATTTCATTCAAATCCCAATCACCTCACGAGTGCATCTCATGCTGGGAGTACAAAAAGGCCTCCTCCTTCTCTTTCCAGCAAGGGTGGCTATTAATATCTGCACACTTGTCGAGGTCGAGTTACAAGAGTCGCTCATTTTAGATCTGAACGGTCCACTTTCTGCAGTGTTGGCAGGATGGCTTTCTATTTAAGGGTCGGCTCAGCAATGTGCCACAAGGGAGAATGGCCATCATAGAGAGTTCTAGGCTGAAAGAATGGCCACAGTACACTGCTGTCTTCTTTCATTAACCTCAATGTCCAGTAACCCCAGGGCAGTAACATGAAAGGCACTATATTAATAAAAGTTAATTCTGAAGAAGATAAATTAAAAATTCACTCACATCCCAGGTGTCCATTTTACAAGTCACCTTCATGGATTTTCTGGCTGCCAATGTGCCTATATTGCTTTTCCAACTGACCAGCATGCCACAGGTGGTCTGGTGGCACAGATATGCTTGGAAAGACCCACAACTGAGCCAGTAGGCAACATCTACAGCCATGAAGAGAATGGTGACACTACATCTTCTGAGACCACCTTGGATTCTGCTCCATTTAACATATCAAGGCTTTTTGGTGACTCTCCACTACCAGATGACAATCCAAACTGTCCTTTTCTTACAGCTTCAATGACAAACTAAAACATATTGGAGACATTGAGCTCCACTCTCTCTGGTGGCGAAGTCTGGGAGCAGTGGTGTGAGGACATTCAGCCCGAGGCCAGTGACATCCCTTTGTTCCATGAAGCGCTCAATAAAGGTGACCTTCCTGCTGCTTTAAATAACTACTGGCCTGCAGCTCACTCACATATTTGAGGCCAGTCAGAGCTGGCATGCCATTCAGTGCGCCCACCCAACTCAATTTAACGATCAGACACTGGTGTCAAGGGTTAGAGGTGGCAGAACTATATGACAGAGTTGGCAGAGGTAAAATTCAATTCCCACACATCCATGTCTTAGAAAGTGAAGGTAAAGGTCTCCTTTAGCAGCTGACCTGAGTGGAACAATAGGGGCTCCTGGCCCAGATGTCAGTTATTCATGGTGAATCTCAACTTACAGTCCAATATTTGGGCTCCAAGACCATCCTAAGCATTATAATCTACTGAAGAAACACAGTCAAGCACAACATCTCACTCACACCAGGTTAGGTCAAGTCAGGTTGGGGAACATTGCTGCACCCACCATATGACAAAATAGCTCAGGATCCTGGCTGGCAATCTCCCAGGAAGACATGTGGTCAAGTCCCACCTCTGGAAAAGTTCATCTATCTGCTGTAGCCAGGTGTTACGTGGGCATTCCCTTGGCCTGGTCCATCCGCTCCGGACCTCAGCAATGTGGATCCTACAAGCCAGATCACCCTTGGGGGATTGTGCCAAATGGCCAAAGTGGTATAACTTACACTCCTCCACAATGCAGTTAATGTGACTTATTTGGGACTCTGTGAGCAACAGCTAATTCAACACAAAGTCAAAGCAGCGGTACCCAAAGATACTCTAAAGAGACACAGTCCAGTCTTTGTCTCAGGTCACTGGATAGCATCAATATCTTGCAACTATATAGCAAAACAGGAAGCACTTCCACTCTGCACAGTATTCCAAGTACCAGTGTAGAGGGAGGACATGATATCCAGCAACTTCAGAGGGATTCCATGAAGTTGCAGGATGTCCCTCAGAACAGCTCAGTCAACAGAGTTGATTGCTTTATCTAAATTGATAAAGATTGCAAAGAAACCCTACCAATATTCACATTTGCGCTTGTTGAGAACCCTCAGTGTCAATATGTGGTTGATAGACCTCTTAGGCATAAAACCAGACTTCTCCAGTTGCTGGTAGGTGAACAAGTGATCATGGATCCTATTGAGGATGACTCTATCAAGGACCTTTCCTGGCACCAAGAGCAGTGTTATCCTCCTGTAGTTGCCACAATCCAGGTGATCAACCTTCCATTTCCAGAGAGGGACGACAAGTCCCATTTTCCAGTCAGTTGGGATGACGCCAGTCTCTCAAATGTAAGCAAAGATTGCTTGCAATGCCAGGATGACAGCTTTACGACCAGTCTGAAAAAGTTCATCCCGGATACCACAGATCCCTGTGGCCTTCTCTACCTTTAGCTGGTCCACCTGGTACAATCTCAGTCAGATTTGGTGGTTCACAGATAATTGGAGGATTAGCCTCAAGAACTGTGGACTCAGAGGTGCCCATTGTCCTAGCCAGGAGATCAGCTTTAAACAGCTGCTTAAAGCAGCCAGAACAGCAGGTCACAACTACAGTGTTATCTGTATGAACTGTTCCATCATCCGTCCTGATTGCGACTTTCTGAGAAACAGATTCAGATGTGTATAATGCTTTGATTACTCTATAAGCAGGATGTGGGTCACTTGCTCACAGATTCCTCTAGCAAACACCTCCTTATCTGTGCTTAGAGCCCTCGTATACCGGAGTTGCAATCAAGCCATGCACTGCAGCTTCTCTTGATGATATCCAGGGTGCCCTACGAGATGAAATACCTCCTTCTAGGATCACTGGCAAAACCAACACAACCCTCAGTAACGTTCAGGGTCTTCTCACGGAAGGTCTCCTACATCACATTAGGATCAGTAGTCACACCAAATTCTGTACGTTCCTCACATAAACTGTTTGCAAACTCATAAGAAACATCCTGATCTTGGAGTCTGGCCAAGCCTCATTCTCCTCATAGGTGGTAACTTACTGGAACTAAGCTGGATCTTCAGAGTAGCAACAATTCTATGGTCAGAATTCATAAACTGGGCATTTCTGTAGACCCTGCAGTTCTGTAGTAGCCTCCAGTGTCTGCCAAAGAGGATGTGATCACAACATCTTCTTGAATTTACAGGCAGTGTATGTGCTGCCTATTCACAACAGAAACATTCCCAAAAGGTGCTGTACAGATGCCAGCTCTCCCAGTGTCATACAAATGGCTAACAGGACACTGCAGCATGGCTCTCCATGCAATTGTAATGATCACAAGGAGAAAGGAAAAGGAGATAGTGGAATACTAGCCAGTGACACATTTTTAGTTGTAAATGAGGACAACTACACACCAAAAGAATTTCAGTATTTACACAAGGCTTGCAACTGGGATGTCAAGCTCCATTTTGCACTTTGCTGTTGAAGTGTTTCATCAATTTATCCAGAGCTCTTGCCATAACAGTCAGCGTCCACAGAACATTAGACGAGAACAGGCCATTCAGCTCAACAAAGCTCGCCAGTCCTATCCACTTATTTCCTCCAAGAAATCATCAAGTCGAGTTTTGAAAGTCCCTAATGTCTTACTGTCCACCACACTACTTGGTAGCTTATTCCAAGTGTCTATCGTTCTTTGTGTAAAGAAAAACTTCCTAATGTTTGTGCGAAATTTACCCTTAACAAGTTTCCAATTGTGTCCCCGTGTTCTTGATGAGCTCATTTTAAAATAACAGTCTCGATCCACTGTACTAATTCACTTCATGATTTTAAACACTTCAATCATGTCACCTCTTAATCTTCTTTTGCTTAAACTGTAAAGGCTCAGCTCTTTTAATCTTTCCTCATAATTCAATCCCTGTAGCCCCGGAATCAGCCTAGTCGCTCTTCTCTGGAGCTTTTCTAGTGCTGCTATGTCCTTTTTGTAGCCTGGAGACCAAAACTGCACACAGTACTCAAGATGAGGCCTCACCAGTGCATTATAAAGGTTGAGCATAACCTCCTTGGACTTGTACTCCACATCGTGCTATATAACCTAACATTCTGTTAGCCTTCTTAATGGCTTCTGAACACTGTTTGGAAGTTGATAGCTTAGAGTCCACTATGACTCCTAAATCCTTCTCATAAGGTGTACTCTCGATTTTCAGACCGCCCATTGTGTATTCAAACCTAATATTTTTACTTCCTATGTGTAATACTTTACATTTACTGACATTAAATTTCATCTGCCACAAATCTGCCCAAGCCTGTATGCTATCCAAGTCCTTCTGTAATGATATAACGGATTCCAAATTATCTGCTAATCCACCTATCTTGGTATCATCTGCAAACTTAACCAGCTTGTTACTTATATTCCTATCTAAATCATTTATATATATTAAAAATAGCAGCGGCCCTAGCACTGACCCCTGTGGAACACCACTCTTAACATCGCCAGTTCTGATGAGGTTCCTCGCACCATCACCCTCTGCTTCCTGTGTCTGAGCCAATTCTGCACCCATCTAAAAACATCACCCTGAATTCCCACTTCTTTTAACTTGATGCCCAACCTCTCATGTGGCACCTTATCAAATGCTTTCTGAAAGTCCAGATAAATAATATCATAAGCTCCACTTTGATCGTATCCTTTTGTTGCCTCCTCATAGAATTCCAACATGTTAGTAAAACACGACCTCCCCTTCTGAACCCATGCTGACTGTTCAGAATAACTCCTGTCCTTGTCATGTGTTGCTCAATCTTATCCTTAATAATTCCTTCCATTAATTTTCCTGTGATGCTTGTTAAGCTTACTGGCCTATAGTTGCTTGGATCTGCCCTGTCACCCTTTTTATATAATGGGATGATATTTGCCATTTTCCAGTCCTTTGGAATCTCTCCAGTGCACAGTGACTTCCTAAAAATATGTGTCAAGGGTTTATATATGTACTCACTAGCCTCCTTAAGAACACGAGGATAAATATTATCTGGGCCTGGTGATTTGTTTGATTTCATCTTATTTAATCTGAGCAGCACTTCTCCCTCTACAATTTCCAAATCCCTCAGTACCTCCTTAGTAGTTGTTTACCTCTGGCAGGTTATCCACTTGCTCACTTGTAAACACCTCAGAAAAATGTAAGTTTAGGGCATCTGCTATTTCATTGTCTGTATCTTTTAATTCCCCTTTACTATTCCTGATGAACTTGACCTCCTCCTTAACTGTTCTTTTACTACTAAAATACTGAAAGAATCTCTTGGGGTCTTCTTTCGCCTTATCTGCTATATTCCTCTCCAACTGTCTTTTAGCCTCTCTGATATCCTTCTTAATGGTTGCCCTCTTTTTCTCATACTCTACGGTTCTCTTTGCAGTCATTAGTCTTATATGCCTTATACAGCAGTTTTTCCTTTGCAACTTCTTTTTAAATCTTTATTAATCCATCGTGGAGTTTTTTAGTTTCCTATTACTTCCAAATTTAGGTATGTATCTGTCCTGCATTACATGTAAAACATTTTAAACCTGTTCCACTGCTCCTCGACTGTCTCCACATTTAAAAGCTTATCCCAGTCTATCCTACTTAGACTTTGTGCATCTGCTCAAAATTAGCCCTACTAAAGTTCAACTTAACAATTTTAGTCTTTGCATCTGTACTCTTACAAAATACTGAGAATTGTATTACATTATGGTCACTTGACCCTAGTGGTTCAATCACCTCTACACCCTCAATTCTATCCTGATTATTACAGAATACTAAATCCAGATAGGCTTCACCCCTTGTTGGTGCTTTAACATGCTGTGTTAAAAACAGTCGCTGATTACTTCTAAAACTCCTGCTCTTGTGCTCCTCCATCTGTAAGGTTATCCCAGTTAATATTTGGATAATTAAAGTCCCCATGACTATAATATCCCCTGTAAACTTGCCTTTTGATATTACTAAAAGATGTGTGTTGAAATTACTGTCTGAATTGGGTGGTCTATAACACACTCCTAAAATGAGACCTTTTTCCCTAATATTTTCCAGGCGAAGCCACATGTCCTCACTAAGATGGGGCTCATCATCCAACTGAAGATGACTTACATTTAATTCCTGTTTGGCATAAACAGCAACCCCACCTCCTTTTCTGTTCTGTCTATCCTTCCTAAAAATGTGTATCCCTCTATGTTACACTCATCCCCATCTTTGTTATTTAGCCAGGTTTCCGTTATTGCTATAATATCATAATTGTGCTCTGCTACATACAACTCCAACTCACTTACCTTATTTTTGATACTTCTAGCATTAAGGCAAGCTATTTTTAATGTGTTAATCCTTCTATCTTTACGTGTTTGCTTAAAATTTACATTACTATGCATTTTTATTTCTACACCATTGTTTGTTCTTCCATGTATAGATCTAAATCTGGCCTGTCCTAAACTCCCTGCCCCCATTCCCTAGTTTAAACAATCCTCGACTAGCCTACACATACGCCTCCCCAATACATTGGTGCCCCTCCGGTTCAGATGTAACCCGTCACGGCGAACAGGTCCCATCTGTTCCAAAAGGAGTCCCAATGCCCCATAAACCTATACCCTTCTACCCTGCACCAAGATTTGAGCCACGCGTTAAGCCTTCTAATCTCCTCAATCTTACCTGGACTGGCGTGGCACAGGCAGAACTTGGAGAAGACTACCTTGTCAGTTCTGCTCCTCAGCTTGGTACCTAACTCTTTGAATTTGGATCGCAGAACTGACAGACTACCCTTATGTATGTCATTTGTTCCAACGTGGACAATGACAACTGGATCCACCCCTCTGGCCAAGAGCCTATCCACCCTTCCAGGAGGTCTCCCACCTGTGCTCCCGGAAGGCAACACACCGCAGACTCTCTCTCTGGAGCACACCTGCGCTTCAATCCCCTAATGATTGAGTCCCCAACTATCACTACCTCTCTCTTTTGGGAACTGGTTTTGAGGTGGCCCGTTGGGGCTCTCAACCCTGCCTACCACCTCAGAATTATCAGAGTCACCGTCCAGCTCCGCCAGGACATGATAACGTTAGACACTTCTAATTCTGGGGTTGATGCCCCGGACAGTGTGCACCCTTTACCTTACGCCTTGTGACCGTGACCCACCTATTCCTACCTGTCTGGTCTGGAATCTCCTCCCGCCACCTTAGGGGTGCACACTATCTCTAAAGGACACCTGGGCCAAGTCCGCCAATTCTCTATTACAACGCAGGTCAGCCAACTCCTCCTCCAGTTCAGCGACCCTGAGCTCGAGGTGCTGGATCAGCTGGCATCTCTTGCAGATGTAGCCCTCATAGACAACTGGCTCTTCCAAACCATCATCTAAAAGTCCAACATCCAACAGGACTTGCATTGCACTGGCCTCATTATTAAAATTTGATTTGGGATTACTAAGCTGCCTTAACTATATTTTTTTTTTTCTTTCTTAAAATTAAATTTCTTCTTCTTTCAGCTGCTCCTTAACTTAAATGGTAACACTAAGATCTGCTACAGATATTTTACACCTTTTCCCCTTAAGCTCCTGTACTGTTCTCCCTCTCAGCTGCCTGCTATTTGTCTTCTCTGAGGTTAACTTTACTTTTCTCTGTCTCTTCTAACTTTCGCTCTTCTTACTTATAAGCTCTTCACTCGCACTGTTTGTATTCCCCCGTATTAATGAACCAATACGCTGTCGCCCACTTAACTGTTCTGCCTCTGGACCGCTAAGGACTGTTTAATCTAAAATAAACAAATAAATAAAACTTTACTACCTTATTTGCTCCTACTGCTCCTTGTGCCTGATCGGTGTCTTAACGCTGGCCGCTTACCTGCGCACTACTGAGTTTCCACCTTTACTGCTTTGAAGTCAGCCGCGGCCTTTTTTTCTTTTCCTTTAAACTAAGGAATCGCTGTTACGATGACGCGGTTATTTACTTACAAATGCCGATATCAGTTACTGCTGCTTTCTACCCTGCCGCCTCGATGCTAATTCAAATACAGATAACAAGAAAAGAACAAGTACAAATAACTTTTTCCAAGCGCACTTCCAAACACCCAGCTACTTTTGCTCTTGTGCGAGCGAAAAAAAACCCTTCTAAAGGGAAAAAAGCTTTAAAAATTCCCATACGGTTCCTTAGCGGCAACCAAATCCCAAGTTTTTAAGAGCAAAATGTATATATATGTTTTATTGAAATGTCACACCACAGAACAAATCAACAACTTTTAACAGACTCTAGCGTTTGCAAAGCACACGTCAGCCACGTGAATGTTGAGGGCAGCTCAGAAAATCATGAAGAATTTGTCCAGTACTGCAAGCTCCATGGAACCTGACAGAGCAGCTTTAAAGAGTGTCGAGCCATGGCGGCCCAGTATATGGCTGACTTGCATGTTTTGCTCTCAGCATCAGTGGCTCCTTTTATAAAATATGCTTATGTGCAGAAATGTTTCTTACACAAAAGTTGGGATTGAGAAATCATAAACTTTGCATGGACACGGACTAATAACAGTTAAAGTTAAGTCCTACACAGACTTCCTGGTGAATCCAAAGAGCAGGACAATGAAGTGAACCGAAAATACTATTTTACTGCACATTTCAATGACAAGTCAGTCACATTCTGATGTTCTTGAAACTAATAATACCTGATATTTAAGATATAATGGGTTTGATAATGGATAGATGGATGGATGTTCTCTCAATACAGCTGTCTTCAGTGTTGGTAAAATTGCTTAATGCAAACGCTTAATGTCAATTACTTTTAGTATGTAGCCTGTCTATATTGTCTTTGCAAGGGATGTGCTGTGTGTTGTACAATGTAACTGGCAATGACAGTGCTCTAGTAGCTCTTTTAGAGGATTTCACCAAAGATAGGGTAAAGTGTTTTCAGTTATCATGAGGTGTGGGGTGGGCGTAAGTCTAAGTCTGCTTGTTGCCATCTCACGCACCCATGGGACAGACCACCTTCACAACCTAACCCTTCATCAGTGCTAAAACTATTAATCTCCACCATTATATAATTTCCACCTATCTGAATATCTTCACCAAAATGACTTTGAACTATCACCACTACCCACAGCATCATTACTGCAACCCTGTCTCTCACCCTCTTCAAATACTACTCCACTACTCAGTGATATAACCTAAACCACATTTTAGCTGCAGATATAATCTCAATACCACTAATTGTCCTAACTTGCTGATTACTACCACTTATAATTCTAGCAAGCTAAAAGCACATTGCCCATGCAGGACCCATTAATGCAGGATATTCAATATACATCTCATTATCAGTATCACTTCAAGCACTTCTGATTTTAGCCTTTAGTGCAACTGAAATCATGTTGTCCCTCTATTATATAAAAAAATCCTGGGACGAGACGAAACATTTTCAGAGAGGCAATTTCAAGTCCAGCAAGACGAGACTTTTTGCCAAGAGATTTAAACACACCCACAGTCCACTCACCACTCATTCATGTGAATACTATTGTCAGACACAGTTCCTGTGCTCTGAGCTCTTATAAATTTTTACGTTTTCCTCATTTTAATACAAGGCATACAATCTATTCGTTTCCTTCGATGTAGTCCTTTTCTGGACAATAATTTTATACGCTCTATGTGAAATGTCAACGACTAAGTGAAGAAGAAAGGGCAACGCATGAAAAAGAGGCCCAAAAGCATTGGAGAGAAAAGAATTCAAAAAAGAACAATAATAATCTAAGTGCAAATATGGAAAATAAGGAAAGTTATAATCAGCCCAGACCTTAAGTAGATCGTGCAATTTGTTTTGCCATCAGGGAAAAGTAGCGTTTCTTCCCAATGAAGATCCGTGAGAAATAAAAGATTTGTTATTTGGTGAAAGTGAAATCCAAATCTACAATAATCTGCTCGCGTTCGCATCATTCAATGCTCAGAACGTAGATTTACACGATTCAGGACCATACACAATGAGAATCTGTGGTCCCGCTGTAACGGCCGCCCCTTACCCGGCCGGCAGCTACACCTCCAAGACCTGTGGCCTGGATTAATTGCTGAGGTTAAATCTTAATCAAGCCGTACCTTTAACAAATTAAACCTTTCCCCCACAATCGACGGTGTAAAAAAAACACAAAAGAAAAGCAGATATGTAAACTTAAACTGATAAATTGTATTAAATGAAACAGACAAGCTAAACAAATTATAAATATCCCTCCACCAAAGCAACACCGTGACAAATCCTTAGATGAATATAACTACCCCTCCCTTGCCCTTGTAACATATAACAAACAACACAA
Organism: Polypterus senegalus; assembly: GCF_016835505.1. Lineage (NCBI taxonomy): Eukaryota > Metazoa > Chordata > Cladistia > Polypteriformes > Polypteridae > Polypterus > Polypterus senegalus. Next base: position 121,324,026 of record NC_053166.1, on the reverse strand, counting down.
ATACCAAAAAAGAATGAATGAAATACGGAAATGAACGGTCGTGAACTTGAGTCCGAGTAACAATTGTCCTGAATGCAGATGACTGGTTAACCAATATATGAAGTGTTTGTAATTCCCGGAAAAAATGGAACAGCCTCACCGTGTATCCTCGGCGGTGGTGGAAAATGATCCGACCCCGGGGTCTCTCGATGATGAGGGTGTTGGAGTGAGTCCGGCGGAATGAAAAACAAACTGGATGGAAATGCGCGATGTGAAATACAGCAAGTACAGGTGGTTCGTAGTCGTATATCGAAAAATCTCCTTCTCTCCTCTTCCTTCCTCTTCTCTTGATTGTTTTTATAGTCCTGTGACGAATGTAATTGATTAATTGAAAACCGGTGTTTTCCAGGTTTGGGGTTGCGATCTCCTTCCATCATCCGTCCCCCTTTACGGGGATGGCATTCACTGACATACACAAACAGTAAACGGGACGATGGAAACAAGACGCACGTGGTACGAACACAAACACTATTACTACTATGTAGCCCCGCTACACCGCAACAATTAAAGCTACTACAAGTTTAATTTTGAAGAAACCACAATTCAGTCAGGTTTATATTTATGATCACGGAGAAGAGAATTGAAAGAGTTAAATGATCGGACGTATTAGAAATTCTACACCCAATAATGGATAAAAATCCATATGTCCAAAAGTATCGCACTTTACACAAAATTTATCTGAAAAACACGGACAAAGAAGTTTTCTTGGATTTCCGAAAGATCACGCTCGCATATGTAATAAACCAACATGTGATGAATCGTCAGTGATAATAGTTTCAAAAGACGGAGATATCAAAGACAGAGCTGATATTTGTGTTTATCCAAAAGCACAGCACGATTCGTCGTAAGCGGCAGACCCGGGTAATAACTAGCGCAGCGCATAGGGGGTTGGCAAGCGAAGTGAGCAGGGGGCAGCAGAGCCCCCTGGTTTTACATTATATTTGAAGTTACCCTTAACTCCGACCCTAATAATTATTACATGTTGAGGACTCAATGCAGGAACATATTTCCTGGTCTGCACCCCCTATCTATATAATGTAAAATGAAATATTGGAGTTACTGCTTTTTATAATAATAACGGTGTTTGTGGGCTATTTACTACCATGAGGCCAAATATCCTTCTGAGGTGTCACAGAAATCACAGACCTCTTATGCGCAATTCCCCATGTAGGAGATACCCTTATACAATAAATCTGAGGTGGATTCTCAGTCGATAAACCAACTCTGGCACAAATTTTCGTTTTCCATTTTGTCCTCCCATTTACAATCGTAGGGACCGTATCCTTTTTCTACATGACACTGGATCTAACAATCCAGTTGGAATTAACTTGGATGCCGATAAAATTCCAGTTTACCATTACTACACTTTCAAAGACCTTTTAGGATTCATTATCCTATTACTAGGACTAACAATACTCGCCCTATTCTCACCCACCTTACTAAATGACCCAGAAAACATTACCCCTGCCAAAACCCTACATAATCCCCCACATATTAAACCAGAATATTTTCTATTTTCCTACTCCACATTATGTTCTATTCCAAATAAACTAGGAAGAATGCTAGCTTTATTATTCTCCATTATTATTCTAATGCTAATTCCATTCCTTCACATATCTAAAATCCACGGTGCAACAATCTGCCATTCTTCAAAATTCTCCTGAACATCTTAGCAGCTGATGTGTTAGTACAAACACGAACTGGAGGACAGCCAGTAAAAGATCCATACATTGTTCTTGGCCAAGGGTCTCAATTCTATACTTCCTTATCTTATATTGATACCAGTAGCAGGATTGCTTGAAAACAAAATATTTAACTGCTACTGCCCAAGTAACTTAAAAGCCAAAGTGTTGGTCCTGTAAACCAAACATGAAGGTTAAATTCCTTTCTTGGGCTTTCATAAGGAAGACACTTTAACTCACAAAGCTAAAATTTTCCCTAAACTACACTTTGTTCAACTATGTATGAATATAAGACTAAATGTGTAAACACACATTAAATTATTGCGTAAATAAACCATTAACCTATATAAGAACATAACATCATAATAGAAAAGTACATGTATAAAAAAATTCAACATAAAAATCTACCCCTTATAACCATTACATAATAATTAACTATCTTAGAACTACATGTATTATTCACATTATCTAAATTAATAAACCATTAACTATCATTATCCTTAAATTTTTCTAATCAAAATATATACAACATGAGCTCCATCAAGACCAACTAATCAAGTATATATGGCTTCACGATTCATACTAATCCCTATTGTCTCTGCTGTTCTTTTTCCGGTTTCTCTGTTGTCGCGATCTGCGCCACCACCACCTGATCAGGGCACCATGCAGTTGCTATATCGCTAGATTGACGGCCAGATGTCTACATGACCATCATCATCAATTTTTTTCATGTGAAGCTTGAAAACCATGAGACCTGATTTAGATCATTTATGTTAGGTAGAATAGCCAGAGGTGGCTGGGCGGTGTCATGGCTTTGGAATTACTGCACATTTTGCTTTTTCTCTCCATCCCTCTGGAGTTTTTTGTTTTTTCTGTCCTCTCAGTCATTGAACCTTACTTTATTCTTTGCTATTTAGTGGTGTCTAATCTTATTTTTATATTTTTACTAACTGAAATACCCAGTGTTACCTGGGGTGAAAATAAAGTGTTCTTTTTTTTTCTTTTAATTGTTTGAGAAAAACATAATTAATAAAAAACACAACTTTAAAAATAAAAATAAATTAACAAACAATAAAGACTCACTAATATGCTTGTCTTGTGCTCTTCTATGTATGTTATCATCCAGTTGACGTTCGGAACTGGCCTACTCTATTTAATGTCAAAAGCAACAGGGGCACGTTGGTGCTCAAACATAAAGAATGCTGGCAATCACCTGCAGTTCGCTGTCTGGTGGTCGTTCCGAGTGTCAACTGGATGATAACATGTGTACAAGACCGCAAGATCACCCCCCATCCTACCCAGAAGGGGGGTGGGTAAGGGCTGATTTCACCCTACAGTATTTTTAGTCGACCAATGAGAAACATGTGTACCAAGTTTTATGAGTATCGCTCCAGCCATTCGGAAGTGATGCTGGAACATACATACATACACACATTGACTTATATATATATATATATATATATATATATATATATATATATATATATATATATATATATATATATATATATATATATGTATAAAGATTGGTTAGAAACTTTTCTTTCTTCATCTTCTAAAGCAATTTGAGCTCCATCATTTGTATGAAAATGTGCTATATCTACTCTCTATACATAAAATCCTAAGCCTAAAAGTGCAACGATTTTGTGCAATGATTTTATGTGACCTTTTTATGTCACTTTTTGTCAAATTTTAAATCGGACTTGTTTTAAAACCTTCATATATAAGTTTGGTATCATTCTTTTCAGAAACCCAGCCATAGGGGATGCACAAAGCAGTGTGTTTCTTCGTGCCGGTCCCAAGCCCGGATAGATGGGGAGGGCTATGTCAGAAAGGGCATCCGGTGTAAAACTTTGCCAAATCAATATGCGGACAACGATGCAAATTTCCATATGGGATCGGTCGAGCCCTGGGTTAACAACAACTGCTACCAGTACTGTTAGCCAACAGGGTGCGGGCGGAAATTAGGCTACTGTTGGCCGAAGAAGGAAAAGGAGAAGAAGAGGGGGTAGATGTGTCCAGAGGCAGGAGGAGAGGAGGAAAGTAAACAGAGTGGAACTGAGGGTAGGAACTTTGAATGTTGGCAGTATGACTGGTAAGGGGAGAGAGTTAGCTGATATGATGGAGAGAAGGAAGGTTGATATATTGTGCGTGCAAGAGGCTAAATGGAAGAGGAGTAAGGCCAGGTGGATCGGAGAAGGATTCAAATTGTTCTATCTTGGTGTGGATGGGAGGAGAAATGGGATTGGACTTATTCTAAAGGAACAGTATGTCAAGAGTGTTTTGGAGGTGAAAAGAGTGTCAGACAGAGTAATGAGTATGAAGCTGGAAATTGGAGGTGTGATGATAAATGTTGTTAGTGCATATGCACCGCTAGTTGGGTGTGCAATGGATGAAAAAGAAGATTTTTGGAGTTAGTTGGATGACGTGATGAACAGTGTACCCAAGGGACAGAAAGTGGTGATTGGAGCAGATTTCAATGGGCAAGTTGGTGAAGGGAACAGTGGAGACAAGGAGGTGATGGATAGGTATGGTGTAAAGGAGAGGAATGAAGAAGGTCAGAGGATAGTGGATTTTGACAAAAGGATGGACATGGCTGTGGTGAATACGTATTCTAAGAGGGAGGAACATAGGGTAACGTACAAGAGTGGAGGAAAATGCACACTGGTAGATTACATACTGTGCATAAGAATCAATCTGAAGGAGATGAAGGAGAAGTGGTGGCAGGGGAAAGTGTAGTTAAGCAGCATAGGATGGTGGTCTGTAGGATGACGTTGGAGATCAAGAAGAGGAAGAGAGTGAGGGCAGAGCCAAGGATCAAATTGTGAAAGTTGAAAAAGGAAGACTTCAAAGTTGAGTTTAGGAAGAAGGTGAGGCAGGCACTGGCTGGCAGTGAAGAGTTACCAGACAGTTGGGAAACTACAGCAGATGTAGTAAGGGTGATGGCAAGAAGGGTGCTTGGCATGACATCTGGACAGAGGAAGAAGGATTTGGAAACCTGGTGGTGGACTGAGGAAATACAGGAGAATATACAGAGGAAGAGGATGGCAAAGAAGAAGTGGGATAGTCAGAGAGATGCAGAAAGTAGACAAGAATACAAGGAGATAAGGTGCAAGGTGAACAGAGAGGTGACAAAGGCTAAAGAAAATGCGTATGATGAGTTGTATGAGAGGTTGGACACTAAAGAGGGAGAAAAGGACCTGAACCAATTGGCTAGACAGAGGGACCGAGCTGGGAAAGATGTGCAGCAGGTTAGGGCGATAAAGGATAAAGATGGAAACGTACTCATAAGTGAGGAGGGTGTGTTGAGCAGATGGAAAGAGCACTTTGAAAGGCTTATGAATGAAGAGAACGCGAGAGAGAGAAGAGGTTGGATGATGTGGAGATAGTGAATCAGGAAGTGCAATGGATTAAGTCAGGAGGAAGTAAAGACAGCTATGGCGAGGATGAAGAATGGAAAAGCTGTTGGTCCAGATGACATACCTATGGAAGCATGGAGATGTTTAGGAGAGATGGCAGTGGAGTTTTTAACCAGATTGTTTAATGGAATCTTAGAAAGTGAGAGGATGCCTGAGGAGTGGAGAAGTGTACTAGTGCTGATATTTAAGAATAAGGGGGATGTGAAGGACTGTAGTAACTACAGGGGAATAAAATTGATGAACCACAGCCTAAAGTTATGGGAAAAAAGTAGTGGAAGCTAGGTTAAGAAGTTAGGTGTTGATTAGTGAGCAGCAGTATGGTTTCATTCCAAGAAAGAGCACCACAGATGTGATGTTTGCTCTGAGGGTGTTGATGGAGAAATATAGAGAAGGCCAGAAGGAGTTACATTGTGTCTTTGTGGACCTGGGGAAAGCATATGTCAGGGTGCCTCGAGAGGAGCTGTGATATTGTATGAGGAAGTCGGGAGTGGCAGAGAAGTACGTAAGAGTTGTACAGGATATGTACGAGGGAAGTGTGACAGTTGTGAGGTCTGCGGTAGGAGTGATGGATGCATTCAAGGTGGAGGTGGGATTATATCAGGGATCAGCTCAGAGCCCTTTCTTATTTGCAATGGTGATGGACAGGTTGACAGACGAGATTAGACAGGAGTCCCCATGGACTATGATGTTTGCTGTTGACATTGTGATCTGTAGCGATAGTAGGGAGCAGGTTGAGGAGACCCTGGAGAGGTGGAGATATGCTCTAGAGAGGAGAGGAATGAAAGTTAGTAGGAACAAGACAGAATACATGTGTGTAAATGAGAGGGAGGGCAGTGGAATAGTGAGGATGCAAGGAGTAGTGTTGGCGAAGGTGGATGAGTTTAAATACTTGGGATCAACAGTACAGAGTAACAGGGATTGTGGAAGAGAGGTGAAAAAGAGAGCGCAGGCAGGGTGGAATGGGTGGAGAAGAGTGTCAGGAGTGATTTGTGACAGACGGATATCAGCGAGAGTGAAAGGGAAGGTCTACAGGACGGTAGTGAGACCAGCTATGTTATATGGTTGGAGACGGTGGCACTGACCAGAAAGATGGAGACAGAGCTGGAGGTAGCAGAGTCAAAGATGCTAAGATTTGCATTGAGTGTGGCGAGGATGGACAGGATTAGAAATGAGTACATTGGAGGGTCGGCTCAAGTTGGACGGTTAGGAGACAAAGTCAGAGAGGCGAGATTACGTTGGTTTGGACATGTGCATGTGGTGAGAGAGGACATGCAGGTGATGGGTGTAACAGAACAAGATACAGAGGACAGAAAGGTATGGAAGAAGATGATCCGCTGTGGTGACCCCTAACAGGAGCAGCCGAAGTAAGAAAAAGATCATTCTTTTCAGAATTTATCGAACTTTAATGTGATGTTGTTAGATTTTCAGATTTTTACTCTGTTTTTAAATTATAAACTAAAAACTATTAGGAACTCATGTCCCGTGAGACGAGACTTTGTGCCAAGAGATTTAACCACGCCCGGGCCATAAATAAAAGAGAAAATGTAGGACAGCTGCAATACCGGCTTTTAAATGTTTGAAGTGCCGCGCAAGATGGAGATCACACGGCACGGCGGAAGCAGCAGCAAGCCGGAGACATATGCTAACTCCTACCAGCGGGAGGAAGGCTAGGTGGAAGCTTGCCAGTTAAAGCTTTTATCTGTTAACTAAATGTATGTAGGATCACATCTTACTCATATAGAAGGGTTTTAGCTTAAGTAAAGTGTTTGAGTTGCATTCAAAAGATGTGGGATAAAGTCCTGCAAATCCTAAATGCGGCAGGAGTTAGAGGATTTTAACCTCTAACCTCTAGACAGAGCTTTGAAGGTGAAGGCTTTCGGTTAATTAATCTAAACTCCTAGAATCGTGTAATAATGGTGAGGGTTATTGGAAGCTCAGTAATTTTTAGAAGAGTGATGATTGATATAATTATACAGGTTTAAGTTTTATTAGTTCCATTTAATGTTGGGGGTATATTAGGTATAATAGTTATAGATTGCATATATGAAAGTTGGCTTGGCAGGGCAGAGAGAGCCAGTTGTGTGGCGGTGATTGTTAGTTCTTGCTTAGCAGATTCTTGTAAGATTAATCATTTAAGTATGAATCCTGGTAATGGGGGAAGGCCACCTAGTGATAACAACAACAACATTTATTTATGTAGCACATTTTCATACAAAAAGTAGCTCAAAGGCTTTACATAATGAAGAAAGGAAAAATAAAAGACAATAAGAAGTTAAAATAAGACAACATTAGTTAACATAGAAAAGGAGTAAGGTCCGATTGCCAGGGTGGACAGAAAAAAAAAAACTCCAGATGGCTGGAGAAAAAAGTAAAATCTGCAGGGGTTCCAGACCATTAGACCACCCTGTCCCCTCTGGGCATTCTACCTAACATAAATGAAATAGTCCTCTTTGTAGTTAGGGTTCTCATGGAGTCACTTGATGTTGATGGTCATACAGACTTCTGGCTTTTAATCCATCCATCATTGTTGGAACATCACAGTGCTTTGAGTAGATGGTGGTGGAGCACCACCAAAAGGACACCGGAAAAGGAAACAGAAGAGAGAGTAGGGGTTAGTACAGATTTTAGAGCCACCATGAATAGTTATTATAATGAGTTGGATATACAGAGTATCAGGTTGATTTTAATTACAGTGAAGTTATTAGAAGGCCATGTTAAAGTAATAATGGGGAGGTGGCCATTAAAATACGTCATTTTTATTAGTTTGTGGCTAGTTAATACTAGTGGAGTTGAAGGTTTTGAAGGTTATAAATATAGTTGATGTTATAATAATATAGAACAGGGGTTCTTGAGGTCTGTGAACCCCTAGGAGGTCCATGGATGGTTTTCAGGGTGTCCGTGAGGGTCAGATAAAAATTAACAATTATATTCAATATACAGCTCAGAACTGTTAATTTAGAGTAGATGTAGTAGTAGTAGTAACTGTAGTAGATAACAGAGTAGTAGTAGATTTGTTTTATTTTGCACAAGAGGATTGCATTTTATAATTATAACGAGTAGCCATTACCATATGCCTAAAAAGTGTTTTTTTAGATTGTTTACTTTAATATGTATGTCATATATGTATGAGACAATCAAATCTCGATAAATAAAGTACATTATATTCATTGCTTGAAAAGTTGTGTTTATGTGAATATTTCTGGGGAAGGGGGTCCATAGCTTTCATCAGATTCTTAAAGGGGTCCGTGACTGAAAAAAGGTTAAGAATCACTAGTCTAGAGGATGATATATCGATGACAGCAAGGATGGTTTGAAGTGTATAATTGAGATGATTCAACCAAGGTGAACAATTGATGAGTATGTTATGATTTTTCAGATTTGGGTTTGATGAAGTCCACTCCATCCCTCAATAAGAGTTGATGTTAGCCCTAGGGGTTAACACTTTGGGAGACATGTTGAAGTAGTGTGAGAGTAGTGGCGAGAATGAGGCCCGTATATAAAGAGATTCCTTGTATAACTTCTGAGAGTCAGAAATGCATTGGAGCTACACCTAGTTTGATGGTGAGGATAAGGATGAGCAGTGTGGAAGTTGGGGTTGATACTCCTTGGATTAGACATTGTCTGGTTACTCATGCATTTATAGTACTTGCAAAGGTGTAATAAAATATTTTGTTGCCATGTTGGTTAGTAATGAGGGGGATGATGGAAAATGTATTGATCTCCAGTCCAATTATTGCCAGTTGTCAGTGTGAGTTGATGAATGTTAGGGCGGTCCCGATTCCTAGGCTTATTAATATGATGGATAAGATATATGAGCTCATTAGTAGGGGAAGAATTTTAAACTAACATATTTTAGGGTATGGCTCCAAAAGCTTAAATTAGCTGACCCTACTAGGAAGTGGTGTAATTGTTGCACTGAAAATTTTGATCTTTCTGGTGCAGGTTCAAACCCTTTTCTCCTAGGCATTAAGGGGGTTTGAACCCCTATTACCTACTCTATCAAAGTAGTCCTTAGCTCTCAGGCGTATAGTTGTGGGGGGTTGGGGAGGGGGCAAGTGTTAAGGGCAGGAAATTTTTCCATACTAAGTTTATTAGCTGATCATAACAAACTCATGGGTGGGAGGCTCAGATTCAGAGGAATAATATGGACAGGACTACGGACTTGATAGCTCAATTCAGGTTAGTTAATATAGTGACACTGTACGAGATATAACAGCAGAAAATGTGTTTATTAATAGTATGTTGGTATATTCTGCAAGGAAGAAAACACTGAAATTAGTTCAGATTCTCCATCTGTTAGGTCAAATAGAGCTTGGTTTGTTTATGTCATGGAGGAGAGAAGTCATATTACGTGCAGCACGACACCTCATGGGAAGGATTAGTCATATTGCTTCTTGAGACTTGTTGAATGTGCATAAGACAAATACTCCTGTATGATTAGGCCCAATTAGGGAGGAGTGGTGGCTGTGAGGCTAAAGATCTGCGCTGGTATCCCGAAGGTTGCCGGATCCAATCCCCGTCACTGCCAAAAGAGATCCTACTCTGCTGGGCTCTTGAGCAAGGCCCTTAACCTTCAATTGCTGACCCCAAGGGGTATGTGAAAACTAACAAATCCCTAATACGAGAGATTGTATAAAGTGAAATAAAGAACAAAAAAAAGATGAAACTGAACAACAGCTTATAAACACCAATTAGGGCAAAATTTGAGTTTGAGGCCCATTCAGAGCCCAACAAAAGTATGCTGCATCATGACAGCTTGTGCAGTTACATGGAGAATCTCACCACATCAACAATGTCTGGATGTTGGATATTCAAGACTAGTAGGAAACACTTACTTGCCAAAAGTGTTTTTTTACACATTCAGTAAGAATATTCTTAGTATCTCAGTTCGGCATATACAGCCTGCATCAGTTCAGACTGTGTATTGGTAGTGGTCTCGGCCCACTGTTACTGCTCTCTCTACTCAGTTGCTCCTGTTACCCTTGGGCAAATTCATATGGTGGTTGGAACACAACCCGAATTCCAAAAAAGTTGGGACACTGTATTTGCAATTCTCCTAAACCCATATTTTTACGTTCTCTGCACAATATGACATAGAAAACATATCAAATGATTAAACTGAGAAAATGTACCATTTTAAGAATGAGGTCATTTTGAAATTAATGGTATCAACACGTCTCAAAAAAGTTGGGACAGGGCCATGCTTACCACCGTGTAGCATCCCCACTTCTTTTAATAACAGTCCATAAACATCTGGGAACTGAGGAGACCAGTTGCTGGACTTTTGGGAGATGAATGTTGCCCCATTCTTGTCTGACATAGGATTCTAGCTGCTCAATAGTCCTGGGTGTTGTTGGTTTGTATTTTTCATTTCACGATGCCCCTAAATGTTCTCAATTAGAATCAGCCCCCAGCCTCTTCTACTATGAAGCTATGCTGTTGTTAATAGATGCAGCATGCAGTTTAGCATTATCTTGCTGAAAAAAAAAATAAAATAAATAACATATATATATATAGGCCTTCCCTGACAAAGATATCATCTGAAGAGAGCATATCTTGCTCTGAAACCCGTATAACACCTTTCAGCATGGATGGTTTCTTTCCCGATGGGCAAGCTGCCAATTCCATTGGCACTAATGTACCCCTATACCATCAGAGATGCAGACTTTTGCACTAAGCACTGATAACAAGCCAGATGGTCCCTCTTCTCTTTAGTCCAGAGGACGTGGCATCCATATTTTCCAAAAAGATTTTCAAATTTCGATTCATCTGACCACAGAACAGTTTCCCACTTTGCTTCAGTCCATTTTAAATGAGCTTTGGCCCAACATTTATGGAACATATGCACATATGGCTTCTTCTTTGTGTGACAGAGCTTTAACCTGCATTTGTGGATGGCATGGTAAACTGTGTTCACAGATGATTTCAGGGAGTGTTCCTGAGCCCATGGAGCGATTTCCATGACAGAATCGTGCCTGCTTTTAATGCAGTGTCTCCTGAGGTGCCCAAAGATCACAGGCATCCAATACTGATTTTCTGCCTTGTCCCTTGCACAGAGAGATTTCTCCAGATTCTCAGTATATACACTTATAATATCTAATGTACAGTTGTGTCCAAAGGTTTTGAGAATGCCATACATACTGATTTCCAAAAAGTTTGTTGCTTCAGTGTTTTTAGATCTTAAATGTTTCGATGGAATACTGAAGTATAATTACAAGCATTTCATAAGCTTCAAAGGCTTTTATTGACAATTGCATTAAGTTTATGCAAAGTCAACATTTGCAGTGTTGGCCCTTCTTTTTACAAGACCTCTGTAATTCGCCCTGACATGCTGTCAATCAACATCTGGACCAAATCCCATCTGATGGCAGCCCATTCTTGCATAATCAATGCTTGGAGTTTGTGGGTTGTTGTTTGTCCACCTACCTCTTGAGGAGTCACCACAAGTTCTCAATGGGATTAAGGTCTGGGGAGTTTCTGGCCATGGACCCAAAATTTCAATGTTTTGTTCCCTGAGCCACTTAGAGCACCGTGTAAGGCAAAGTAATCACTACCATACTGAAAAGGGCATTATCATCACCAAACTGCTCTTGGATGGTTGGGAGAAGTTGCTGTCTGATAATATTTTAATATCATTCTTTATTCATGGCTGCATTCTTAGGCAAAATTGTGAGTGAGCTCACTTCATTTCCTGCAAGGTTATTATAGTTAACGAAAACTAAAATTAAAACTGAAACTATTATTAAAACATTTTTTTTGTAAACTGAAATAAAATTAACAAAACCGAAAAGAAAAACTAAAACTAAACAAAACTATTAAAGTAGCTGGAAAGACTAACTGAAATAAAATAATTTATTAAAAGAATTTTCATTTTTGAATGAAAATTCTTGCCGTTAGTTTTTAATCCTTATAAGTTAACTCTAAAACTGAAAGTCATCCACCACGAGCCGCCCGCATATATTCATCCAGTGAACGGTGGCTGGTGACGGCTGTTCACACAGCAATTGCAGTGGCAGAGCAAGCTGAATACGCGGGTAAAGCGTGTGGAATAGAAAGCAATTTACGTACCGCCTTTATCTGCACTTGTTGTATATCAAGATATAATTCAAATGCCTGAAACTGGAATGTGGTGGTCAACAAAAACTTTACCGTATGGACAGAAAAATCACGAGTGAGTAACGTTTCAGTTTATTCTCAGGTGCCTGCCTTTTGTTGACAGCAATTCACCTGCCACTTTGCATATGAAGAATAGAGATGGCATAAACATGAAAAAAATTTGACCTCGAGATTTTGATGAATCTTGACATTTTAGCTCTCCCCAAGTCTGAAAATACCGTTTTTTGGAATTATGTCTGTGTGTGTATATAAACACAATAACTCAAAAACACAACTAGATAGATAGATGAAATTTGGCATGTGGCTGTTACACCGGAATTGTAGAACTGTATTAACTTTTGGGTCATAATCGATTTTTTTTTTTTATTCATGCAGCTGCAGAGTCCGATTTAATCAACTTTACTTTTATAATAATTATTCAATATAATATTAATTTGATTTGTTGTTGATTGTTCTTCAATGTACATAATATAAAAATATAATCGTCTAGCGGTTTACCCCTCAAATATCCATCCCCATATCTGAGTGCACGAGAAAGTCTGGGGGAGACTACTCCCGATTTTTGAAAATAAAACGCCACTGATTGAGACTGACTAGGTCATCATACAAGATCAGCATATTGTTACTGACCAATCAGTTTTGCTTTAAAAACATCATTTAACAACAAAGAGATACAAACCATGTAAAATTCCTGAGCTGGCAATGTCGCTACTGAACTACAGGTAGGTAGGCAAAAACAGTCTGCCAAGTGATGAAAAGCTAAACATACTAAAGTGTTTTTGTATTTATGCCATATTTATTAACTAGCAAAATACCCGCGCTTCGCAGCGGAGAAGTAGTGTGTTAAAGAAGTAATAAAAAAGAAAAGGAAAAAACTTTTGAAAATAACATAACATGATTTTCAATGTAATTGTTTTGCCACTGTTATGAGTGTTGCTGTCATATATATATATTTATATATATATATACAGTGGTGTGAAAAACTATTTGCCCCCTTCCTGATTTCTTATTCTTTTGCATGTTTGTCACACAAAATGTTTCTGATCATCAAACACATTTAACCATTAGTCAAATATAACACAAGTAAACACAAAATGCAGTTTTTAAATGATGGTTTTATTATTTAGGGAGAAAAAAATCCAAACCTACATGGCCCTGTGTGAAAAGTAATTGCCCCTGAACCTAATAACTGGTTGGGCCACCATTAGCAGCAATAACTGCAATCAAGCGTTTGCAATAACTTGCAATGAGTCTTTTACAGCTCTGGAGGAATTTTGGCCCACTCATCTTTGCAGAATTGTTGTAATTCAGCTTTATTTGAGGGTTTTCTAGCATGAACCGCCTTTTAAGGTCATGCCATAGCATCTCAATTGGATTCAGGTCAGGACTTTGACTAGGCCACTCCAAAGTCTTCATTTTGTTTTTCTTCAGCCATTCAGAGGTGGATTTGCTGGTGTGTTTTGGGTCATTGTCCTGTTACAGCACCCAAGACGCTTCAGCTTGAGTTGACGAACAGATGGCGGACATTCTCCTTCAGGATTTTTTGGTAGACAGTAGAATTCATGGTTCCATCTATCACAGCAAGCCTTCCAGGTCCTGAAGCAGCAAAACAACCCCAGACCATCACACTACCACCACCATATTTTATTGTTGGTATGATGTTCTTTTTCTGAAATGCTGTGTTCCTTTTACGCCCGATGTAACGGGACATTTGCCTTCCAAAAAGTTCAACTTTTGTCTCATCAGTCCACAAGGTATTTTCCCAAAAGTCTTGGCAATCATTGAGATGTTTCTTAGCAAAATTGAGACGAGCCCTGATGTTCTTTTGCTTAACAGTGGTTTCGTCTTGGAAATCTGCCATGCAGGCCGTTTTTGCCCAGTCTCTTTCTTATGGTGGAGTCGTGAACACTGACCTTAATTGAGGCAAGTGAGGCCTGCAGTTCTTTAGACGTTGTCCTGGGGTCTTTGTGACCTCTCGGATGAGTCGTCTCTGCGCTCTTGGGGTAATTTTGGTCGGCCGGCCACTCTTGGGAAGGTTCACCACTGTTCCATGTTTTTGCCATTTGTGGATAATGGCTCTCACTGTGGTTCGCTGGAGTCCCAAAGCTTTAGAAATGGCTTTATAACCTTTACCAGACTGATAGATCTCAATTACTTCTGTTCTCATTTGTTCCTGAATTTCTTTGGACCTTGGCATGATGTCTAGCTTTTGAGGTGCTTTTGGTCTACTTCTCTGTGTCAGGCAGCTCCTATTTAACCTGACCACAGTCAGGTTATTTTTTTAACAAGGGGGCAATTACTTTTTCACACAGGGCCATGTAGATTTGGATTTTTTTTTCTCCCTAAATAATAAAAACCATCATTTAAAAGCTGCATTTTGTGTGTTTACTTGTGTTATATTTGACTAATGGTTAAATGTGTTTGATGATCAGAAACATTTTGTGTGACAAACATGCAAAAGAATAAGAAATCAGGAAGGGGGCAAATAGTTTTTCACACCACTGTATATAACAAAATAACCGCGCTTCGCAGTTATGAAATGGGAACATTTTAAAAATAATATAACATGATTGTCAATGTAATTGTTTTGTGACTGTTATGAGTGTTGCTGTCATCAAGGATTTGATTATCATTATTTCATTCAATCAGGTTCGTATTTGAGAGGATGTGTTGTGTTCAAGTTACATTCCGTGTTTGTCAACCGTTGTAAAGATAACAGGTTTCATTCATCAATTCCTTTCTTACTGCATCAATAAACAGTCTTTTCTCTCGCAGTTTCACGGAGTTTGTGCCAAACACTACCCTGACCATCTCATCTGCATCTGCATAAGCACGGCCCTTCATCTGTGAATATTTAGCGGTAGAGTGTTTCTATTGGATTGCCAGTGACTGACAGCATTATATGGGCAGGCACTCAATTACGTGGGGGGCGTGATGATGAGGGATGTAACTCCACCTCACACGGCGACCAAGCTGCGGCTATGGCCAGTATATACAGAGCATCTGGAAAGCATTCACAGCGCATCACTTTTTCCACATTTTGTTATGTTACAGCCTTATTCCAAAATGGTTTTAATTCATTTTTTTCCTCAGAATTCTACACACAACACCCCATAATGACAACATGAAAAAAGTTTATTTCAGGTTTTTGCAAATTTATTGAAAATAAAAAAACTGAGAAATCACATGTACATAAGTATTCACAGCCTTTGTTCAATACTTTGTCGATGCACCTTTGGCAGCAATTACAGCCTCAAGTCTTTTGGAATATGATGCCACAAGCTTGGCACACCTATCCTTGCCAGTTTCGCCCATTCCTCTTTGCAGCACCTCTCAAGCTCCATCAGGTTGGATGGGAAGCATCAGTGCACAGCCATTTTAAGATCTCTTCAGAAATGTTCAATCAGATTCAAGTCTGGGCCACTCAAGGTCAGTGTTGTCCTGAAGCCACTCCTTTGATATCTTGGCTGTGTGGTTAGGGTCGTTGTCCTGCTGAAAGATGAACCGTCGCCCCAGTCTGAGGTCAAGAGCGCTCTGGAGCAGGTTTTCATCCAGGATGTCTCTGTACATTGCTGCAGTCATCTTTCCCTTTATCCTGACCAGTCTCCCAGTTCCTGCCGCTGAAAAACATCCCCACAGCATGAGGCCGCCACCACCATGCTTCACTGTAGGGATGGTATTGGCCTGGTAATGAGCGGTGCCTGGCTTCCTCCAAACATGATGCCTGGCATTCATACCAAAGAGTTCAATCTCTGTCTCATCAGACCAGAGAATTTTGTTTCTCATGGTCTGAGAGTCCTTCAGGTGCCTTTTGGCAAACTCCAGGCGGGCTGCCATGTGCCTTTTACTAAGGAGTGGCTTCCGTCTGGCCACTCTACCATACAGGCCTGATTGGTGGATTGCTATAGAGATGGTTGTCCTTCTGGAAGGTTGTCCTCTCTCAACAGAGGACCTCTGACAGAGTAACCATCGGTTCTTGGTCACCTCCCTGACTAAGGCACTTCTCCCCCGATCGCTCAGTTTAGATGGCCTGTCAGCTCTAGGAAAAGTCCTGGTCGTTTCGAACTTCTTCCACTTATGGATGATGGAGGCCACTGTGCTCATTGGGACGGGAACTTCAAAGCAGCAGACATTTTTCTGTAACCTTCCCCAGATTTGTGCCTCAAGACAATCCTGTCTCGGAGGTCTACAGACAATTCCTTTGACTTCATGCTTGGTTTGTGCTCTGACATGAACTGTCAACTGCGGGACCTTCTATAGACAGGTGTGTGCCTTTCCAAATCATGTCCAGTCAACTGAATTTACCACAGGTGGACTCCAATTAAGCTGCAGAAACATCTCAAGGATGATCAGGGGAAACAGGATGCACCCGAGCTCAATTATGAGCTTCATGGCAAAGGCTGTGAATACTTATGTACATGTGCTTTCTCAGTTTTTTATTTTTAATAAATTTGCAAAAACCTCAAGTAAACTTTTTTCATGTTGTCATTATGGGGTGTTGTGTGCAGAATTCTGAGGAAAAAAATGAATTTAATCCATTTTGGAATAAGGCTGTAACATAACAAAATGTGGAAAAAGTGATGCACTGTATGTACATAAGTAGGTTCCAGTTATGATCGTTACGCGTAAAATTTCGAAATGAAACCTGCCCAACCTTTGTAAGTAAGCTGTAAAGAATGAGCCTGCCAAATTTCAGCCTTCTACCTACACGGGAAGTTGGAGAATTAGTCAGTGAGTCAGTGAGTGAGTGAGGGCTTTGCCTTTTATTAGTATAGATTTATCTTTTAGTTAATATTCATTATTAATACTAGATATTGTGCAAAGAATCCAAAGAATATTTTAAGATATTTGTCCCCATGTTTTTTTCTCTCAAAATAGATATAGTTGAAATATATTCTTTTTGTTCTTAACATCAGCCTTATCACACATATTGCATACCAGGGATTTTTTCCTGCCTTGCATCCAAACCTGTTCAGGTAGGCTCCAGGTTACCTGTGATCGTGCTCTGGATAAACAGGTTTAGATAATGTATATATTGTTCCTGATCTCAGATGCTGTCTCTGTCATTTTGTGCCTGTCTGTAATCTTATTACCTGCTTTTGCCCTGCTCATTATGGGTTTACTATTCTTATGGTGGGCTATTCAAGACTCACCACCCCTAACCTTGACACTACATGCTTGTTTTTCTTTGTTTCTCTCAATACAGCTAGGTGGGGTCTGCACACTGATTCCAGCCTAAGAGCCCTGTTCTTCCTAAGCCCCCATGATTTCCATGATCACACCTGTCAGAACACAGTAGATTCTGTTTTTTTGATTTTTGATCTTTTCAGGTCTGCAGGTGGCAAAATTCTGTCTATAAATTGTTTGTACCCGAGATGGAATCAGAGATCAACATGGCTGGTAGAAAATAAAACCCAGTATTTGAGATTTTTGAATGCAATATTGAAGGCATTCATTATAAGCACTTTGGCTTGGAGCAGGATATGTTGTGTGCTGTAGACATTTAGAGCAAAAAATCCTCACACCTTAAAATTCACCTAAATTTCATTACAAAATTGGCCCATTCTGGGCAATAAAAGGAAAAGAAAAAAGTGCCAACAATCAGAGCAGATTTGTTCAGCACAAATGACAAAATATTTTAAAAATTATAAGAGTGAATTTTTTCATATTCAGTATCTAGTTTTGATTCTGCTCGTTTTTGACACAAAAACAAAACCATATAGTAAACTGGTGTTTAGTAAGCCTCCATGAACACTAAATTCATATGATATCCAAACTCGTTAACTGCACAGTTCTGTCTCATTGTGACACAAACTCCATAGTAGCTCTTTAAACGTCACATACACACACAAAATAGAAATGTCTTTGTAAAATGAAAAACTAAACTAAAAATACATGAAGGAAAACTAAAACTAAACTGAACTTCCAAGTAAAGTCAGAAAAAAATAAAAACTAATATAAAGACAAAAACTATAATAACCTTGCTTGGCTGTGAAACAAACCCACACATGGCCTCAGAATGCTTTACTGTTGGCATGACACAGGACTGATGGTAGTGCTCACCTTTTCATCTCTGGACAATCTTTCCGGATGTCCCAAACAATCGGAACGGAGATTCAACAGAGCAAATGACTTTACCCCAAGCGTCCAATCTCTGTACCTTTTGCAGAATATCAGTCTGTCCCACATGTTTTTCTCGGAGAGAAGTGGCTTCTTTGCTTCCCTTCTTGACATCAGGCCATCCTCCATCCTCACTGCGTGTGCAGATGCACTCACACCTGCCTGCTGCCATTTCTAATTAAGTTCTGCACTGGTGGTGCCCTGATCAAGCAGCTGAACCAACTTAAGGAGATGGTCCTGGCGTTTGCTAGACTTTCTTGGGTGCCCTGAAGCCATCTTCACAACAGCAGTGGAAATGGTTTTTTTGGGATTAAGTTAATTTTGATAGCAAAGAGGGACTTTGCAAATCGGATCACTCTTCATAACATTCTGGAGTATATGCAAATTGCCATTACAAAAACCGAGACAGCAAACTTTGTGAAAATTAATATTTGTGTCATTCTCAAAACTTTTGGCAACTGTATTCAAAGTTTTTATGTTGAGGAACATTATTGAAATTATTATTGTGAAATTATTCCACAATTTGTAGATGCAGTTTTTGTGCAGATTGGTGAACCTCTGCAAATCTTTTACTTCTGATAGACTGCCTCTCTAACATGCTCTTTTTATACCAAATCATGTTACTGACCGGTTGCCTATTAATAATAAATGTTTTACCAGTTTTACCATGCTATTTAACCAAATTAGTTGCAAAATGTTCCTCCAGCTGTTTAGTACCACTTTTCTAGCTTTTTGTTGCCCCCCCATCCCAACTTTGAGATGTGTTGCAGCCAAATTCATGAGCGAATATTTTTTATGAAATAGTAAAATGTCTTCACTTTCAACATTTGATTTTTTTTTGGAATAAAACATGGGTTTAGGAGATCTGCAAATCATTCAGTTTATTACCTTTTACACAGTGTCCCAAAGTGTTTGGACTTAGGGTTGTACTCAAAAGAAAGGAGTTACTACTTTATCCACTGCAGTCCCCATCTGTCAGTAACCATATATAAAGATGCATGGACATATTTATATAGTTAAGCTGATCTGAGATTTATAAAGTGAGGTGTGTGTACTTTAATATAAATCCAATGATTTGTGCATACTAGAGATGGATGGATAGATTCCATACTTTTTTATATATATATATATCTCTATCTCTCTATCGTAATCAAGATCAACTGGCTCCCCAGTAAATGCAAGGATGGCTGCAGCGCGTTACACTTGACAAAGCGTAACTCAATTAACAACAGATACACAAAGCCAAAAAATTTAACATGTTTCAAGTTATTTCAAACAGTACTCCATCTGTGTCAATCAACAACTATCTGGATAAGTAGGTTCGACAATGGGCAGGAAGAAGATTTTGATTCCATTCATTATCCCATACATTTCAAAATTTTATGCTGTGAAAGTGAGGACACCACATTTTACGTACCATTCAAAAATTTAATAAACACACAGAAAAGCTTCTATAAATTCTCAGATGCTGGTGTAAGGGGGCACACTGGTGCAGGCTTTACTGGCTAGTGGTCACGCACTCCAAAGGTTTGTATCACAATATAGCAAAGTACCAGCTCTTAGAAAAACAGACCCCATGTGTACCCATTGCCAAAGCTGGGCACAGAGGTGGGGTCTCAAAAATGTCAATCGCATGTATATTCTTGTGTCTCAAGCTCAGATTCTTCTACATTGCTACTTCCCTTTGTTTTAGGCACAAAAGATGCACCGCTCATTCTGCATATGTAAGATGGAACTCACTCAACTGTCCACTTTCTAAACATGAAAAACCCACTTAGAGATAGTACAGTCTACTCCAGCAGTACTGGGTTCAATGTAGAAAACAAAAGATGACAGGATGCCATTAAATGGCTATTTCATTGCATAAAAATTACACTCATGAAAAAATTTAGAGATCTGCTGTGAAAGTGCAGGAGCAGATGAACTGCATGGTGCTGTTCACAGGTGTCACACTCGAAAGGTCATCCCTCCCTTGGAACCCTGGTTAATTTATGCACTCATGTACACCAAATAAAGACTAAATACCACAGCTTCAAGTTTGGTTTCTGAAAGTATTCACATAGAAAGTTCTGCCACAATCTACAGTGCACATCCAACATTCACTAAAAGCACACTAGCAAGTGGGGGTGGCCACCTACCCAAACAAACCTTGTGGTTACAGCTGGTCCACAGAAAAAGCAGCACTCTTACTTAGAACTAGAAATAGACTGCACCATTCAGACATACCTGTCAGGACCTTGTGCTAAGAGAGGATAAGATCATGGACATGCTTCACCACAAAACATACATGCAATGTAATGGATAACTGAAGGTCACAAAGCTAATGGAGTAATTTGCAAATATCAGCAATGATCCTTCTTCCTAGAATCTGCTTACCTGTTCATAAAGCCACAAATTGTGCATCTAATTATCTACATGGTTACAAATTTGTTTCCTTTGACACAAAACATCTACAAGCTTCGTAAAGCCTCAGCATCTTAACCAGCTATAAAGATCTGAGAATTTAAAGCATCTATCCAGACTTTGGCTTGCACCAATGACAAAAAACGTGATGAAAACAAGTCATCAAAAAAAGTTACTATCCAGATAAACAACTTAAGGAACCATTCATTTATTGATTGTGCAAATCTGAATTAATAAATTTACTTTATTTAAACATACAGGCTTGCATTCTAGGAATGTTAAAAAAAAACAAAAAAAAACACTACTGAAAAAATTTTTTAAACTTGGGCAGGAAAAAAACAAAACACAAAGAAAAACATTAAAAAGTTTTCTCGTGACGAACATCAATCAAATGAAAGTAGAACTCTGAAAAATGGCACAGCGGGAACCATAGGGTACATTCACCATACATAATTCTGTCATTTAAATGTTCTTAAAAAGGAAAAAAAAAAGCAACAAGTGAGGCTATGGTGGTGGAGGTTCAGCACCTCAGATTAAAAAGGCCCTGCAGTGTAAGGTTAGTTGCTTGAGCAAGAAGTTGGCCCCTAGGTGAGCATGTCCCAGAGGCAGCAGCAGCACAGGGCCGTCCAACAAGCAGTCAGGCAGGCAGTCTCTCCAGAGTCATCTCGTCTTCTTTCTTCCACTACATAAACTAAAAAAAAAAAAAAAAAAAAAAAAAAAAAAGACAGAAAACATCATTTTACCTGGCTGTCTCATTTAGAGTCTTTTAAAAGAAACTGTCCAGCCAACCCAATACCATAAGTCTGTGTGTTTTGTCATATAGCATCCAATTTCAATAACGACCACAAAGAGCAAATTTTCCAGTGTAAAAAACACAATATGGTGTGTAAAATGACATGTGCACTGTGGTCCTGTATATTTTTCAATACTTAAAAGGTGAATGGGCAAGTTAAATGTTTTACTCAGAATCACACAGCAAGTTACAGGCCATGATTAAATTGTGACTCACTAAATTGCGATTAGTGAATAAAGCTCAACACTTACGGGACTTGGAAATCAATTTCAGTCAACAAAATATTACAAAATAAGTGACAGAAGTAATATACATTAAAATGACTTGACTTGGTTATTATAAGAGTTATTCATGTAACAGTATAGAGATTATGGAGCAGCACGATTTTAGAACAAAAAGTACGCACTGATTCAACTATTTTGTGTGGCATCAGTTTACTTTTGCTGTTCTTCACATTATACAAGTTTTTCAAACTAATGGGACTGGAAAGTTAGGCAATTCTTTACATTTTTTCCCCCTGCCAAAAGTATTAAAAAAAACACTGTCAGGTTGCAAGTCAACTCGCAAAAATGTTACTTTAAAACTGAATATTAACCCATAATAATAATAATAATTAAAAAAAAAAACCAACAACAACACACACACACCTAACTAGGCAGGGTCCCCAACCTCTCTTTCTCCTCTCTATACTTCATGCAACCTGAATTCTAAAATGGGTATGTATGTGTGTGTGTTCTGCCCGCTCAAACAGTATTTTAAATATGAGCTATTCTAGTTTCAATCGTTGGGTGCCAGCTCTAATACAAAAATAAGGGTTCATCTCACGAGCATCATGACCCAGGTATTAGGATATCATGTTGTGGGTTCCCTTGCAATTCTAACACCTACTCACCATGTAAGAATGTGCAAATTTCATTTTGAAAACAATAAAACCCAAACAAACAAATGAGAAGTGGAAAGTACAGTTAATGAACACGTTAATTACTTTCTAAAAATTACCATGTTTACATCCAGTTTATTCTGAATGAGTTTTCTTGTAGATAATGGTAACATTACATTCCACTTAAACATACACTAGCCATAGACTATTGAATATACACAAACATGCACTATGCATATGTATCCATACATATCCCACACACTAACTACATGCTTGTATATGTTGTGTAGTGCACATTAAACATGCTGGCTATTAACTAGTTGAAACTTTGAAATTCGGTATCTATACACTGCTTAATAAACTACTACAAACACATTAAAGTGCAACTGCCACTTGGTACATTTAAAGTATATGAAAGGGTACCTAGATTTGTATATTTCACAGAGCATATCACAAAGTGCTTTGAAAAAGTACACAATTTCTAAACCTATTTTTTCTTCCGGAGAGCCAGAGGGCAGCACCAATAAGTAAAAGGTACATATCCATGTATAATATCGAACAAGGGAACAAATGCTGCAACATTCATGGATTCACCATACAACTAAAATACCACCCATCTGGCAAATACTATCCTACCCCAAAACTAAAAAGGGTGCTGGTGGGCAAGGCTGCCACCAACCATTAACACAGACCAATTAAAGTGCAATTAAGCAAAACCATCCAAGAATAAATTAGAAATGGAAATTACAGGGTCATTCACATTTTATGCTATGTTTCCGACATTAATAGTAAAATACTAAATGTCTCTACAATGTATTTTGAAATCCACCCATATCTTCTTGAAAACCAAAGTTTTAAATGAGTTTGCCCTTTCACATTTAATAGAACATTAATACTTAACACTAGAATTACCAGAGCCTATGAAAAAACTCATAGATCCGGCCCACCTTAAATCCGTTCGCACCACTCCGTCAGCGCCTTTTGCCCTGTAAATGGGCCGATAAAGACAAGCAGCTAGCAGCCTACTATTCCATTCCCCAACCGCCGCAGAACGTGCACAAAGTTCTCCCAATTCCAGCCTTGATTATCTGGGAGTGAAGTGCTGGAGTTTTAGAGTGGAAGTAATAGATTGTTATTTGGAACATATGCATTTCATGTGTGATCTGTTCCTACAATAATCTGTGTAAACACATTGTTAAAACAGAAATGTTTTTCATATTTTAGTAGTAAGAGACAAAATGTTGGCATAAACTATATAATGTGTGAAGCCTGAAGTCCACAGATCAAATAAACACTTTCACAAGTTTCAAGGATAAGACAACAGTTTCCATGGTATAGTGGTAAGATTTGTTGACTTGTAATCAAGAGTCCCTGGTTCGATCCTGACTGCCTCCTATATTTGCTGTTTTCAATAGTGAGCTGCTCTTATTGTTATTACAGTACACACATACATTTGGTTTCATTTTTATTCTCTCAGTCATGATCGTGATACACACTACCGCCCTAGGGATCTGACGCTATTAGTTTTTATTTGAAACTGGGAACAACTGTAGATGTGAGTGGTGTTTTGAGGCAATAGAACTGGACATTTCCCTGATCTGGAGGGATAAGAGCTGACACACAAACACTGGTAAATCTGCCTTCCTTCTTCGTATCTCACCGTCACTTGATTTTTTTTTATTCAGTTTTATTGAGTACTAGCAGAATACCCGCGCTTCGCAGCGGAGAAGTAGTGTGTTAAAGAAGTTATGAAAAAGAAAAGCAAATATTTTAAAAATAACGTAAGATGATTGTTAATGTAATTGTTTTGTCATTGATATGAGTGTTGTTGTCATATCTATCTATATTATATTTATATTATATATAGCAAAATATCTGACGTAAGAAAAGAAACATTTAAATAATAGTTATGCGTCAATGTAATTGTTTTGTCACTGTTATGAGTGTTGCTGTCATTCATATATATATATATATATATATATATATATATATATATATATATATATATATATATATATATATATATATATATATATATATATATATATATATATATATATATAGCAAAATACCCGCACTGCCTTAAAAGTTTTATTAAGAAGAAAATTAAACCTTTTTAAACTGAGGGAAAATATGCCAATAATTATTTGTTAAGGATCTCTTTGTATACCACATTGTGAGTTCGGCCCTCCGGTTGTAATATGACCAAGCTGTGCGCTGAGCTTACTCTTAAGCATGCAAGTACAGTTGGCCATGTGAACAGTAATCTTGTTTCAAATCTCACAGCTTGGATTGCTGCTGTCATAATCGGTTTGAGTTTCATGGTTTGTTTCAATTACGACAGTATTTGTAGGGCTTGTGTTGAAGTGACATTCAGCATCTGTCAAGCGTTGTAAGTATACAACCAGTTTCATCGATAACTTCACATCCAGCTTTTGAGAGTTTAAACATTCATAAACATCAAAGTATCCACTACTGAAATCATCACCTGTCAATCTAAGATGTTTAAGAGGCATTGGCGGTTGTCCAAAGGTGTAAAATATTTGGCCATTTCGGTCCACTTGAAAGCGACAACCGAACAATTCAGCGGCAGCCATCAACTCACATGCAGATGCATAGGTGAAGGGCTTAAGCATTTCACTCTTCTAGTGCTCCTGTGTAGTATAATTATCTCCTGTACCGTCAGGAGTCCACACCTTAAACCTGTCCCAGTCATTCAATACATAAGACACAATGTTCCTCCAGATATCAAGAGTGAGCCTGATATGGCCGTGCAATATGTAACAAAGAGAATGGAAAAGATAGGTGCCATCTCCGGGCATGGAAACTACTCGGTAAATGACAGTTCTTTGATCGATGGTTATCACCTCAATAGACATGTTAATGCGGGTTAGGTTGGAATGATAAAGGAAATGGGTACCTGAACAATGTAAAGTAAGTCTAAAATACCTACACAATAACTATAATCGTAATAAATGAACAATAAAACAGCAGAGAAGCTGTGGATTAAATAAAAAGGCTGTAGTTATCAGCAGGGAGACATGAATCCCGTGGCAAAGCAAGGAAGGGAATGTAGAGACCGGAGCGACGGACGGCCTTATATAGGCAGGCAGCCAACAACGTGGGAGGCGTTGGGATGGGGGACCCAATGCCACCTCACTCGGTGACTGAGCTGCAGGCTATGGACGTATATATGTACGTAAGTAGGATTCAGTTAGCGTTGGGAACCCGTTTACCAAATTTCTTGAAGATGGGCCCATAAGTAACAAAGACTGTTGAAAAGTTCAGTATGGCGGCCGACAGTGGCGTCATACCACCGAAATAAGTATGTACATTGGTTTCGGTTAGCGCAGGGAAGCCGCCCACCAAATTTCGTGATGATGGGGCCATGAATAAGAAAGTTCAACATGGCGGACGTTGTTGACCGTTATGAGTAGAATTTCGAAATGAAACCTGCTTAACTTTTGTAAGTAAGCTGTAAGGAATGAGCCTGCCAAATTTCAGCCTTCTACCTACACGGGAAGTTGGAGAATTAGTGACGTTTGGAAAATTCAATATGGCGGCCGACAGTGGCGTCATACCACTGAAATAAGTACGTACATCGGTTTCGGTTAGCGCAGGGAAGCCGCCTACCAAATTTCGTGAAGATGGGGCCATAAATAAGAAATTTCAACATGGCGGACGTTGTCGACCGTTATGACCATTACGTGTAGAATTTTGAAATGAATCCTGCTTAACTTTTGTAAGTAAGCTGTAAGGAATGAGCCTGCCAAATTTCAGCCTTCTACCTACACGGGAAGTTGGAGAATTAGTGATGAGTCAGTGAGTGAGGGCTTTGTATGTGTGTGTGTGTATATATATATATGTGTGTGTATATATATATATATATATATATACACACACACACACACACACACACACATATATATATATATACACACACACACACACACACACACACACACATATATATATACACATACATACTGTATATAGAACATATACATATATACATATATACTGTATATACACATATATATACAAATCTACATATATATATCTACATACATATATTTTAGGTGTGGGACTCGATTAAAAAAATTTATCCAATTAATTAGAGGCTGTGTAAGAATTAATCTTGATTAATCGTATGTAATCGCACATGTAAATTTGCCCCAAATCGCAAATGTTTTTTTTTTTTAATTTAAAACGGTTTTAGTGGGCGACAGAATCAAATAATAGACATGGACATGAATATTGTAAACTGAAGCTGTTTTAATTTCTGAAAAAAAGCTTTTAAACTGCATTTGAATTCAAAACAGAAACAAAAATATCATCCCTGGTTAAAATTGGGCAGACTTAAAAATAAAGTGGTAGTTTAAGTACATTTGCAGAATAGTATTGTCTTTAAATAATAATAACCAAAATTTCACCATAAAGTGCAGTTTTTCTTCTTAAAAAAATAAGTCAGAAACATAAAAGGTAATTTGACCAGCTTACTCTTTAAACTCTGAGTAACATTAGCCAAAATTATTTTGTACATTAGGCTAAAACAGTGTGATCATTGAACATTTTGTAATTAGATGTATTTAGAATTACTAACGGTCACGGAAGTCCAATGATCCCCAGTAAGAGCCACAAAGTCCGCTTTCTGTAATGCATCTAATTTTGCTTGCTTTTCAGTGTGCACAAAACCATGCTTTTATCAAGGCTTCGCTCGGGTAGTCGAAATGATCAGTCGTAGGAACGCGCTTTATTCCGACTGTAACATTTTTGTAGCTTCTGATGTGTGCATCAGTGTAATGGATGTACGTGAGCCGCTTGGTGTTCTTGCATCGAAGGTTCCCAGCTGTACTGGTGCCATCTCGTGTAATGTCAGCTAAGACCCGGCACTTAAAAGTTTCTCTCGCAGTTTCAATGAGTTTGTGCCAAACACCACCCTGACCATCTCATCTTCCTCTGCATAAGCACAGTCCTTCACCCGTGAACATTTACCGGCAGTGTTTGTATTGGATTGCCGCCGATGGACGGCCTTATATGGGCAGGCACTAAATTACAAACGCTAGTGGCAGCCTGTCTATGAACTTAATTTAATATAAACTTACGGTTCACGCCGTGCTTTGTTTCCGCAGTAGCTGTACTTATGAATATGCTTGTATTCATCATTTGCTTCATAATGTTTTTCTGCCTTCTCAATTGTGAAATGGCGTTTTGTGCTCATCGCTGTTTGGAGTTCTTCCTTGTTCTCTACGTACTTACGTAGGAGGCGTGATGATGTCACACAAAACTCCGCCCCCCACGGCCATCTCCAACTCAAGACTCCATTACATTATATGGGGAAAAATAGCTTCCAGTTATGACCCTTATGCGTAGAATTTCGAAATGAAACCTGCCCAACTTTTGTAAGTAAGCTGTATGGAATAAGCCTGCCAAATTTCAGCCTTCTACCTACACGGGAAGTTGGAGAATTAGTGATGAGTGAGTGAGTGAGTGCTTTGCCTTTTATTAGTATAGATTCCTGCTCATGCTGAATTAGTATGCACCTTATGGTCTAAGATGTCAAAAAAAAACAAAAAAAAAAACCCAACATACAGCAACGTGAAGACTGGCAAGTGGAAAAAAAAAAAAAAAAAAAAAAAAAACAAAACGCAGTCACCGATTACAACTGCAAGATGTTACGCGAATGAATATGAATAATGCTGCATCCATGCCACGTTTTCCGAAATGTGCTATACAGGTCATAAAATGAATAATTCCAAATATCATATATACTTGTCTTTTTTTTGTCATCATAGACCATAAGGTGCATACTAATTCAGCATGAGCAGGACTACTCAATAAAACTGAATTAAAAAAAAAAAAAAATCAAGTGACGGTGAGATACGAAGAACGAAGGCAGATTCACCAGCGTTTGTGTGTCAGCTTTTATCCCTCCAGATCAGAGAATGTCCAGTTCCATTGCCTCAAACCACCATTCTACAGTTCATCTACAGTTATTCCCAGTTTCAAATAAAAACTAAGTGTCAGATCCCTAGGGCGGTAGTATGCATCGTGACAGAGAATAGAAGTGGGGGAAAAAAAGGTAACTTTTACAAGTCCTATAAATGCACACTATCTGTTAGACACAAACCAAAATGTATGTGTGTACTTTATAATATTAACAATAAGATTAGCTCACTACTGAAAAAGGCAAATACTGTATAGGAGGCAATCAGGATCGAACCAGGGACTCCTGATTACAAGTCAGCAAATCTTACCGCTACGCAACAGAAGCGGTTGTCTTATCCTTGAACCTTTTGTGAAAAAGTTTTTATTTGATCTTTGGACTTCCGACTTCACACATTATATAGTTTATGCCAACATTGTCATTTACTACAAAAATATGAAAAATGTTCCGTTTTAACAATGTGTTTACACAGATTATCGTAGAAATGAAACACATGAAATGCATGTGCTCCAAATAACGATCGATTATTTCCACTCTAAAACTCCAGTACTTCATTCCCAGATAATCAAGGCATGAGCTGGGAGACACAGATGGTATGCGAGACTTTTAAAATGTATTGTGGCATTACGATCGGGAATATGCGACACTTGAATATAAAAAGCACCACGAATGCATTGGTATATTGGCATTTTGCTTCACCACATCTAACCATCCATCAAACATTGAAGTGCCTACATTTATCTCGTAGGATCCACAAAGCGGCTGTCACATGTAGATAGTAACCAGAGACTCTGACATCACATTCCAACTTTCAGCACACTGCGCCCCCCAACATTTTGATGGAACTGCAACTTGCCGCATAAATTTCCCGAGGACCTGCTCAGAGGACGCATCAAATGAACGCTGGGAACGCGTGGCAGCTATGATGCAGGCGCGTACGCGTTCTAAGCGTGAAGTATAAAATGTCCTAAAGCAGAGCAACATTTACATCAAGACTTACCCGTGTTTTTAGGTGCTTCTACATATGCTGGGCCAGGAGGAGGAGCATTCGGCCAACCATACTGTGGGTATCCTTGGTAAGGAGGCTGCCCTGGAGGCGGGTAGGGCCCAGCAGTACCTACAGGGTAATTGGGGTAGGCAGGATTCGGTCCAGGATAAGGAACATTCGG
The DNA here is from genome assembly GCF_016835505.1 of Polypterus senegalus. NCBI lineage: Eukaryota > Metazoa > Chordata > Cladistia > Polypteriformes > Polypteridae > Polypterus > Polypterus senegalus. The sequence continues at coordinate 121,294,458 of NC_053166.1, read as the reverse complement.
TTGCTGTGGGTAAGGTGCATATCCAGGTGCAGTTGGTCCTGGTCCAGTATAAGGAGGAGGATTTTCGTAATTCATGTGGGATGGTGAAGATGCCCTAAAGTATCAAAAGAAAATAAAACAATTTAAAACATTTTTACTAAAGTTTTCCTTTACCATTTTCTTGGTGCATACTTTGTTCTTGAACATCTTGTAGAATGTTTAAGAGAGCCAAGTGGAAGATACTACTGATGGATCAAGCTAGAGAGGAGGAGGGGGGAAAAAACAAAAAAAACCACAACAGTGGAAATAATAGTATCTGGTAAATCAATCTACAGTTTTAGAAGAAGTCGCCTGCTAATTTAATTATGACTTAAAATGTGTGACACTAATTCAAAGCATTTACATTCATATGGAAAAAATTCGGGAACCCCTCTTAATTCTTTGGACTTTTGTTCATCATTGGCTGAGCTTTCAAAAGTAGCAACTTCCTTTTAATTCAGGACATGCCTTATGGAAACAGTAGCATTTCAGCAGTGACATTAAGCTTATTGGATTAACAGAAAATATGCAATAGGTGTCATAAAATTAGACAGGTGCATAAATTTGGGCACCCCAACAGATCAATTCATAGTTGAGCCTTCTTTTGCAAATATAACAGCCTCTAGATGCCTTCTATAGCCTTCGAGGAGTGTCTGGATTTTGGATGGAGGCATTTTTGACCATTCTTCCATACAAAATCTCTCCAGTTCAGTAAAATTTGATGGGTGCCAAGCATGGACAGCCTGCTTCAAATCATCCCATAGATTTTCGATGATATTCAAGTCAGGGGACTGACGGCCATTCCAGAACATTGTACTTCTCCCTCTGCATGAATGCCTTTGTAAATTTCGAACTGTGTAACTGCGCAACGTCAACTTTGTGACTGATGCTTGAATTCAACCCAATATCAACAAATTCTTCAGGATAATATTCATCTGACCCTCGACTTTAACAAGGGCCCCAGTCCATGAACTAGCAACACAGCCCCACAGCATGAGGTGATCTTTGGGTTGTCTGTAACCATTCTCACAATCTTGCACATATGTCACTCTTGTATTTTTCTTGGCCTGCCAGACATGGGTTTAACAGCAACTGTGCCTGTGGCTTTCCATTTCCCGATTACTTTCCTTACAGTTGAAACGGACAATCTTTGTTTTTTCGATCTTTTGAGAGTTGCTTTGAGGATCCCAATGGTGTCACTCTTCAGAGGAGAGTCAAAGGGATGTACAGCTTGCAATTGACCACCTTAAATACCTTTTCTCATGATTGCACACACCTGTCTATGAAGTTCAAAGCTTAAAAGAACTAATCCAACCAATTTAGTGTTGCAAGTAATCAGTATTGAGCAGTTGCATGCATTCAAATCAGTAAAATTACAAGGGTACCCACATTTTTGCACAGCTAGTTTTTCACATTTGATTTAATTTTATACAACTAAATACTGCTTCACTAAAAATCTTTGCTCGGAAAACATCCCAGTACTCGGATGTTCCTAGGAAATGACATCCCACAGTTATCTTTTTTGTTGAAAGTAGAGTAAATTATTCATATGACTGTATAGCCGGCCTGGAAGGAAAAAACTCCCCACAATGTTTCATGATTAGATGTGTCAAACTCTTCAGATTAAAAAAAAAAAGTGTTACTTCACATGAAAAGGATTTTATTTGAAAACAATCAAATCCATACATTTCAAAATTTCCCTGCTATAATGGATTGATTAGGCCTGAATTTGCAGCATAAAGCAATGCTCATGTAAAGTAGACTTCTGGGCTTGTGTGTCTGTCTCCTGCTCCTCAAACTGTGAAGGGCCATCATATGGCACATATTGATATTGACCTGTACACCACACCTCAACTGCTCCTTATGTCTTCTTCCTTACTTTAAAATCTTCCTCTCCCCTGTGTTTTCTTGAAACAGTTATTCATGCTTTGTGTGTGCCAGGTCTTTATGCATGTCAGAAGACTGGAAATGCTGTACTTTCAAAAAAAAATTCAACCCGGATTGTTAAAATTCTGCATCTCTAATATCAATATTAAAAACAACCCACCACTAACTGCAGGTGTTCATCCCCCACAAATTCCCCAAAATGTTTAAAACAAACAAGTACTACTATGGTTTGGTTCATAGATCAAAGGCTGCCTGAAGACAATATTGAACACTTACAGAATTATGAAGAAAACAGAAGTATAACATTCTGGTTAAATCAAATATGCCTGCAACATTTATAATTAATACAATTGTTATTTCATCCATTTAGAGGAAAAATATTTTTATATGTTTGTGTAGGATTTTATTTATGCATTTATATCTAGATCTACACTGCTGTTTTAGGAAATATATGTAGAACATATATACACATACACACACACACACACACACACACACACAGTGCTGTTACAGCAGCCTGTGATAATATTGTTAGAAGACTGTTTGGTACATTCCTACCCCCACCCCCTATTTAATTAACACCTATTGGTATGTCCCTTGCTCCCTTTTTGCTATTGACGCTGCTTTAGTCTTTGGCTTTACCTTCCGCCATATTGTATTTTAGGTTAAAGAAATTTGTCCTTTTAACTTCGAGTTGTCAATGGTTTTCACATCCTAATACCTGTATGACTTCTTGCCAGAAATCTGTATCATACATGCACACACAAAACACTATATATTGTATGGTAACTACTATAGAGTGTTTAATTGTATTTTATTGTATGAAGACCTAAATTATGGCAGATTCAGTAAAAAGGAAAAAAAAAAAAAAAAAAACCTTGATCAGTGATTGGCAAATTGGCCAATCACACAAAATATTTTTTAGTCTTCTGCATTTCTAGAGAGGTTTGGGAGCATGCGCTGATAATGCAGTGCTGCATACACCACAAGACAAACTACCTGTGTTGTCACCAGAGTGCAACAGGTGACAATCACAGCGCCATACTGGACTAGTGCGAGATGTAATAGTAATAATAAATAATAATAATAATAAATAATCCTGCCACCAACCCCCAAATACTCCAAGTTTGCGGACCTGCTTGCAGGGCTAGATGCAGATTAATGTCATACCCAGGATGAAGCAATTGCAGGTTAAGGGCCCAATGGAGAAGAGTCACTTCTGCCGTTTGTGGGATTTGAAGCGGAAACCTTCCAATTGCCCGTGCAGATCCCTGATCTAGGAGCCACCATTCTGGCCAAGTTTTTCTAGGTTTTATGGTTAGTTGCTGCTTTAATCTGCTGTAAACAAAGCAAGGCAAGGCTTGTTTAACAAGAGTGAAAGATAATTGGAATATTAGCCTTTATGTTTATGTTTAAGTGGAGTAATAAACTGAGAAAAAGGAATCAGAGAAGTCATCCTGTGCGATAAGACAAAAAAAAAAAAAAAAAAGGCAAAAAGCGCTATTTTAATGAATTCAGTACTTTATGTTGTCCTTTAAAAACAGACAATGTTTGCGATTGGACAGTGAGCTTTTTTAAAAAGTGCATCAGCTTATATTTTCAATTGGAAAAAGAAATTTAAATGTGCTGCTTAGTCAACAATAGTATTGCCAGCTTAACAGCAAAATGTGTCTTACTTATAAGACAAACTAGCAAAATACCCGCGCTTCGCAGCGGCGAAGTACTGCCTTAAAATTTTTAATAAGAAGAAAAATTAAACCTTTTTTAAAAAGAGGGAAAATATACCAATAATTATTTATAATTATTATATTATAATAACAGTCCACACCTTGAACCTGTCCCAGTCATTCAATACATAAGACACAATGTTCCTCCGGATATCAAGAGTGAGCCTGATATGGCCGTGCAATATGTAACAAAGAGAATGGAAAAGGCAGGTGCCATCTCTGGGCATGGAAACCACTCGGTAAGTGACAGTTCTTTGATCGATGGTGATCACCTTGATAGACAAGTTAATGGGGGTACGGTTGGAATGATAAAGGAAATGGGTACCTGAACAATGTAAAGTAAGTGTAAAATACCTAAACAATAACTATAATCGTAATAAATGAACAATAAAACAGCGGAGAAGCCGTGGATTAAATAAAAAGGCTGTAGTTATCAGCAGGGAGACGGGAATCCCGTGGCGAAAGCAAGGAAGGGAATGTAGAGACTGGAGCGACAGACGGCCTTTTATAGGCAGGCAGCCAACAACGTGGGAAGCGTTAGGATGGGGGACCCAACGCCGCCTCACACGGTGACCGAGTTGCAAGCTATGGACATATACATGTACGCAAGTAGGATTCAGTTAGTCTTGGGAACCCGCGTACCAAATTTCTTGAAGATGGGCCCATAAGTAACAAAGACCGTTGAAAAGTTCAATATGGCGGCCGACAGAGGCGTCATACCACCGAAATAAGTATGTACATCGGTTTTCAGTTAGCGCAGGGAAGCCGCCTACCAAATTTCATGAAGATGGGGCCGTAAATAAGAAAGTTCAACATGGCAGACGTTGTCGACCGTTACGTGTAGAATTTTGAAATGAAACCTGCTTAACCTTAGTAAGTAAGCTATAAGGAATAAGCCTGCCAAATTTCAGCATTCTACCTACACGGGAAGTTGGAGAATTAGTGATGAGTGAGTGAGGGCTTTGCCTTTTATTAGTATAGATAAGCATATTAGTTTTTTGTATTCTTGATAAATTTTTTTTTTTTTTTAAATGTATCAAGACTAGCGGGCTTTGTCCCCTTCTTGTTTCGCTCCCCAACCTTCTGGCCTGCGCTATATGCTAGCCTCTTTGCAGCTCACATATGGTGATGCGGACGTACAATTTAAAGAGATTTTTATTTTCATGGGAATTGTTGCATATGCATCAACGCAATGCATAACTGCCTGTGATTGAATTTTGTTTCTCTATTAATGAAAACAAAATTTTCAAATGTTTGGCTCCGAGATTCAATTGTTTTTACAAAAGCTAATTTTAACCGGAAACTTAATGTTTTAATACGAATGGCGTATCAAGGTCTCCTTTGTTGTCTTATCCGCAGAAGATGTACTATTATCTTTCTTGGATACTGTGGTATAGCAGGTCCACAGCCCTCTCAGCAAGGGCCAGCAGTTTTAAATTAAATAAATAATCACCGTGCTCACGGCTTAGTGAGGGGGCGTAGTGGCCGTAGCAAGCCAAGGGGCGATCTGCAGTGTGGGCATTTCTCACCTAGTGCACAGGTGAGGGACTGCCCACATCCGTGATGGTTCCTGTGGCTAATGTGCTGCAGCTGCTATGGCCCCTCAATATAAAAGGCGCAAGTCAAACAGGAAGGAGATCAGGAGGAGAACAAAACGGAGAGAGAGGGGGGGGGGAACGGAGGTTGCAGCAGGAAGCAGTGAAGAGAGAGAGAGTGCAAGTCGGTGCAGGAGAGTCAGCGAGTGAGATAGGCTCACGGCAGCTAAGACGACAGCCTGGGTGTTTGGCCAACACCTGGGAGAAGTAGTGGTTGTGGTCGCTCCCACAGAGCTTGTTTCGAAGAGCGGGAGTAACCAGAAGGCGCAGGACTCTCAGTGGAAGGCAGTGGGAGTTGGGACTTGGTGTTCCCTGCGTGAGAGCCTTGGTCGCAGAGGAATTCCCAAGTCACTGTCAGGGGGAGCTGACTGGAGCCAAGGATCGGTAAGGTGACTGGCAGTAGTAGCAGAAGCAGGCACAAAGAATGTCAGCTGCAGAGAGAGCGTCTCACTTGTTGCGGGGGCCAGATGGGTGAAGCAGGAGAGATGCTAGTTTGAAAGAGGCACCGGGTTTATTATTGATTTTAAAGACTGCTTCCTGATGAACATTTTAACCTAATTTTAAAAGGATTGTTTTTGTTCTATTGTTTAACCTCCACGTTTGTTTTTATGGATTTATTAAATGAAGATTTATTGAACTGTGGACACTGCACTGTTGCACTTTGTTTTTGTTTTGATTTTAAATAAAAGCACTTTGCACCTTTTGAACCATCCCCTTGCTCAATTGTTGTCGTCTCACTGTCTAGCTCACCTCGGTTATATCTATCGACGGTGTTGGATTCAAGGGCTCCCGAACAGCGGATGGGAGTGTGGAGCCAAACCCACATCGTCACAGATACATCTTTCCTTCTACAGTAATTTGTGTGTTGTAAGACAAGACGTTGTTAATGGTTGTAGATATTTCGAGATACTGTAAGTTGTCGCTTTCATCTTCCCATAGTCACCACCAACTGTTTCAGCATAGTCTATTGACATTTAACCAGTTTGCCGTGTAATCATTCAACATTTTGGGACGCATTTAATCAATGTGTAACGGATACACTTTTGTCATTAATTAGTTTGACTTCCTCATTTGTTGGTGCTAGGATTGCACATGTACTCATTTTTTATGTAGATAACCCTTCATGATGAAATTATTCAGTAAGATTTGGACAGAATACTCCTTTCTTTAATTAAAGTGAGGAAAAATGTTAAAATGTATAAGAGCTTAGGAAGTGTGTCTGACAAAAACATTCACAGGAATGAGAGTTGAAAAGGACTGTGGTCTCGTCTCACAGGACTTCAAAAAATCTCTCTTCCAAAAAGGCTCATCGAGTCGAAAGATTTTTTTATATAATAGAGATATTTGTATTCTGTTTATTTGTTGCTGTGTGTCAAAACATAAAACACAGAAAAACAACAACAACTTGTAATCATGAGAAGCATTTTTTTCTTTTATGCCAGGTGTATTTTGGATAAATACTTGTGCATATTTTATTACTATTTTTACAGTCAATGAACAGTAAGCCTAAAGAATTTTAGTTTCAATTTATAAAACAAAAAAAGCACCCCTGATTGGAGCATCCAACTATGCTCAAATTCCAGAAAAAAAAAAAAAAAAAAAAACAAAAAAACGAACACGTGGTCATACAGTACTTAACTCACTGTTGTGTATAGCGAGCAAATAAAGTGTAAAGGGATTTCATTTCAGCCCACACTACAGCTTGACTGATAATCCTACTCTTAACCTGCTCTACTAGGTGTGCATTACTGTGAAGATATATAATGCTCAATAGCAAAGAACATTGGATAGAGATTCTTCATGTTTTAACTATATCATATCTCTTGGAATATCAGAGAACTGGGACTCTATAGCAAGTGATTTTACCCTCATTTATCTTAAAATTCACTACTTTACTGGTAGCAAGACATGGCAAATGAAAAATAAGCTAAAGCAAAATTAAGAAAAATCACTCCCTCCCAACCCCCAAAGTAGGAAATTGTACAATTCTTAGAGAACAGTAAAATATTATCTGTAACAGGTCTTAACTACGACTATAAACAAGGAACAACTTAGATCTTGCTTCCTTAAGAGCAAAGGTAGCATTTTTTCAGAACACCCAATTAGAGAATAACCATTTGCTTAACAAAATTGGTTGGTCAAATGTTTCACTTTTCATTCCAACTACTAAGATAACATCATGTAGGGGAAATTTAGCTTTATCCAGATAGATAGATACTTTATTAATCCCAAGGGGAAATTCACATACTCCAGCAGCAAAAAAAACATTAAAGATTGATAAAAATGCAGGTATAACAGACAACAACTTAGTATAATGTTAATGGTTACCCCAGGGGGGTGGAATTGAAGAGTCACATAGTGTGGGGGAGGAATGATCTCCTCACTCTGTTAGTGGAGCAGGCCAGTGACAGCAGTCTGTCGCTGAAGCTGCTCCACTGTCTGGAGAGGATACCGTTTAGTGGAAACAGTGGATTCTCCATGATTGACAGGAGCCTGCTCAGCACCCATCACTCTGCCATGGATGTCAAACTGTCCAGCTCCCTGCCTACAATAGGGCCTGCCTTCCTTACCAGTATGTCCATGCGTGAGGCATCCCTCTTTATGCTGCCTCCCCAGCACACCGTGTAGAAGAGGGCGCTCGCCAAAACCGTCTGATAGAACATCTGCAGCATCTTATTGCAGATGTTGAAAGACACCAGCCTTCTAAAGGTAGTATAGTCGGATCTGTCCTCTCTTGAACAGAGCATCAGAATTGGCAGTCCGGTCCAATTTATCATCCAGCTGCACTCCCATGTATTTATAGGTCTGCACCCTCTGCATACAGTCACCTCTGATGATCACGGGATCCGTGAAGGGCCTGAGCCTCCTAAAATCCACCACCAGCTCCTTGGTTTTGCTGGTGTTCAGTTGTAGGTGATTTGATTCGCACCATTTAACAAAGTCCTTGATTAGGTTCCTATACTCCTCCTCCTGCCCACTCCTAATGCAGCCCATGATAGCAGTGTCATCAGTGAACTTTTGCATGTGGCAGGACACCGAGTTGTATTGCAAGTCGGACATGTATAGGCTGAAAAGGACTGGAGAAAGTACAGTCCCCTGCAGCGCTCCTGTGCTGCAGACCACAATGTCAGACCTGCAGTTCCCAAGACGCACATACTGAGGTCTGTCTGTAAGATAGGTCCATGATCCATGCCACCAGGTATGAATCTACTCCCATCTCTGTCAGCTTGTCCCCAAGAGAAAATTGGATGGTGTTGAAGGGGCCAGAGAGGTCTAGAAACATAATTCTTACAGCACCACTGGCTCTGTCCAAGTGGAAGAGAGATTGGTGTAGCATATAGATGATGGCATCCTCCGCTCCCACCTTCTCCTGGTATGCGAACTGCAGAGGGCGGAGGGCGTGGAGGACCTGTGGCCTCAGGTGGTGACTCAGCAGCTGTGCCATGGTCTTAATCACATGCGACGTCAGAGTGACAGGCCAGAAGTCGTTCAGTTCACTAGGATGGGATACCTTTGGGACTGGGGTAAAGCAAGATGTTTTCCAAAGCTTCGGGACTCTCCCCTGTTCCAGTCTCAGGTTGAAGATGCGCTGTAGAGGACTTCCCCAGCTCCAACGCACAGGCCTTCATCAGTCGTGGCGATACTCCATCTGGACCCACTGCTTTACTGGCATGAAGTCTCCTCAGCTCTCTGCTTACCTGGGCTGCTATAATTGTGGGTGGGGGGGGAAACTCTCTCCTATGCTGGTATCAGGTGAAGGGTGCAGTACTCCAAGGTGAGAGTGGGTTAGGGTGGTCAAACCTGTTAACACTAGAATTACCAGAGCCTACGAAAAAACTCGTAGGTCCGTCCCACCTTAAACCGCTTCTTAAAACCGTTCTCACCTCTCCGCCAGCGTCTTTTGTTAATCTAAATGTGCTGATAAAAGAAAAGCTGCAAGTAGCCGGCTATTCCATCCCCCCCAACGACTTAGAACGTGCACAAACTTCTCTCAGCTCATGCCTTGATTGATTATCTGGGAGTGAAGTGGAGTTTTAGAGTGGAAATAGATTTGGAATACTGTACACGCATTGCACGCGTGTTGAAGAAAAAATAAAGCAAGTTACAGTAGGCGGTTGATACGACAGCTTGTACGGTGCAATGCTAAGAACTGCGGATTTCTGATCCGTGCTATATAAAATCATCACATTCAAATATTAACAATTCCCACACACCCTTCCTACATTCACGACATGTGTACTTGTTGCAGTGTACACAGCTCTCTGTGCTATGGTTCCTATTACACTAAATGAGCACCTGACATTGTACTTTCTTCACTATATAAAACAACATTCGAGTATAGAACGTATCCAAATAAATCACATTTGAGTTATAGCGTGTCTTTATATGAAAACAGCAGTATCAGATGGCGGTGGGGTCGTGAACGCGACAGAGAATGGGACTGAATTAATAAAAAATAAAAAAAAAGCTGACCTTTACAATTATCATGCATTTACACTGGCTCTTACAGACTGACTGAAATCAAATGTATGTTTTTATTCTAAAATAGTTCAGTACATGCAATATTATTTGAAAACTAACAGTGTCAAATCGGGTTTGAATACACGCTGATGCTGTTACAGAAGAAGTCAGCTTATTCAGTGCAGCAGTTTCAACGCACAGTACATGCAATATTATTTGAAAACGAACAGCGTCAGATCGGGCGCTTATTCAAACCTGATCTGACGCAGTTCGTTTTCAAATAATATTGCATTAGTGCGATGATGTTTTTTACATATATTGTCTCTTTCATTAATCTTACGGTTTGTAATCAGTGGCCGCGTGTTTTTTCACCCAATCTTGCCAGTTCGCACATGTTGCTGTATGGTGCCGTTTCTTTTCTACTTCAGGACATGCAGAGGACAGAATAGTACAGAGCAGTAAGTTCAGCGCTATATGCAATCAGACAGACAGAAAGGCAGAGAAGGCACTAGATATAGAAATAAACAGGGAAGGCACTGTATAACAGATATATAAAAAACAGCTAAGGGGGTGGGTGGGTGTATATATATATATATATATATATATATATATATATATATCCGGCACTTCCTGGTGTGGCGGAAGTGCGGGCTCCTGGGATAATTAGGCACGGCGCCGCCTGGCGGTGGCCACGGGTCCCTACAGGGCTGGGCTTCAAAGCCCTGTACCCGAGGCCCTGCCTAACCAGGACGGACGCCCCACTCTGTCTGGAGGAGGCACTCGCCCTCCTCCGGTCCTCCAAGCGTCCCGGCGGGCTCCTGCCCGACCGGCAACCGCCGGGGATAAACCGGCATCGAGCGCCGCCTGGCGGTGACCACGGGCCCCTACAGGGAAGGGCTTCCATGCCCTCAACCCGTGGCCCCAACAAAACCAGGGCCGGACGCCCCTCGCGGTCTGGAGGAGGCACAAGCCCTCCTCACGTCCTCCTGGCCCCGCCGGCTCCCGCCCGGCGGGGCCACAGTGCCCCACCGCTAGCGAGGACACGCGTGGGTCCGAACGGCACAACCCGAACGGGCAGCACGTCCCCAGCGAGGGTCCTACTATGTCCCCAGGGTCCAACACGGCACCCTGGGACATCTGTCTTCGCACCCTCGCCCGCAAAGCGTCCCCTGTGGTCTGCGCCGCTCTGCCCGCTGTTCCCCAGCGGGTCACTGTAGGCCTCCCGGCGTGGAGCACTCCAGAGCTGCCCGTCCAAGCGGGCAGGTCCCGCCGACGCCGGCCTCAGCGCTCGCCGGGGCTTCGGGCCTGTAAAATAAAGAAAGAGGGCCAGAAGCACAGCCAGGACACTCATCCCGGCGCTCCGTCGGTCTCCGTACGACCGTGCCTCTGCCCCCCGACAGCCCCACCTTGCCTGCTGAAGTCCTCCGCCGCAGGTTCCATGCCCGTCCGCGGCACCGCTCTCGCAGGCGGCTCGCCCAGCCGCCCAGGGGATCTCCTCTGCCCGCACAGCGGACGGCCCTTCTCCGGACGCGCGCGCAGCGCCAGCGTCCTCTCCCTATCGGAGGAACCGGCATTCACCCTTCGTTCCTCCTTCTTTTCTTGGGCGCTGGCGGTCTGGGTCTGAGCACAGGAAAGCTCAAATCCAGCCCCGTCTGCGTCCAGGCAGAGCGACGGGAGACAGTTGCAGGCTTGGGCGCAGGGCGCTAGGACCCAGGGCACTCAGCAGCCCCGATCCTACCCGCCCCTGCATATTCGAGCTCCTCGCCTCGCTAGCTGTCTGCACCGCGGCGTCTGCTGTCGGGAGGTTGCTTACTTGGAGCTGATCGTCCGTAAGCGGTCACAGCCATGTTCGCAAACCTCCCGCTTGCTTCACGGGGCGGTACTACTCACCACCCCGCCGTGTTCTGCCGGCCTCCGGTTCCAGCGCGCGCCGATCCTCCGTCTCACTCGGTGTCAGTCCCACGACCGCCTTCTCCATCAGCTGCTCACACTGCGCGGCGAGAACACGTAGCAGCTCCTCTAAAGACGGCTTGGCGGGCGAAGGGACTCCTCCGACACGCCGAGCCGCTGGTGGAGAGAGAGACAGGCGTCCGGTGGGCTTACCTGTCCATCAGCTCCACGCGGACGCCTGCCTCCTCTGGGCCACTCCCTCTGGCCCAATCGGGTCTCGGTTTGGCACGAGACTGGCATTCCTTGGGCCCGCCTCTATCCAATCATCGGCGGGCACGCAAGACACACCGCCAATCCCGTGCCTGTCAGCGGCGGGACCACCGCCCGCGACCATCTTGTCTCCCCTGCGCTGGAGTGCGGAGACGCCTCTCACCGCGTTGTAGCTGCGGCGATTCCTTGAGCCGCAGCGGCTCCGACTCCGCAGCCCTCTTCGCTGCCTCCGTCGCGCGCTGCCGACAGCCCGTGGCCGGTGTGCCTCGCCACGGGCCGCGGATCGGTTCGTCCCTCCCTGTCGAAACAAAGGTAAGTCCGACCCCGAAGGGCCGATGATTGCAGGGCAGGGCACTCACCTCCGAATCCCGCCATGCCTCGGCGTGGCCTTCCAGCGCTGCAACGCGGCCTGGCTGTCCGTCCCGACAGCGCGACTTTGAGCCCGCTGCGCTCGCCGATGTCGGGTCCTCCTCCGCACCCGGGGAAAGCCATTCCGCTGTCCGGAGGCGGTTTCTGGGGCGAACGCTCCAGCGGGTGCCGCGGGCGCTCCAGCGCCAGTGTGTGGGTCCGCTGCTGCGCGGGCGTTCACAAAATATTTATAAAGACGGGGTCCCCCCCTTTAGCAGGGGGTGGGCCCCACGTTGGGCGCCATTGTGAACGCTGGCCCCGGCACAGACAGACGGACAGCATACTTTGCTCCACACACTTTTATTTACACTATTTACAACAATGTCCATAATCACGTGCACTCACGAACCCCAGTGCCTCTTGCACCGAATCCCCCAAAGTCCAGGGCCCACAGTCTCTGTGCCTTTGTCCTGGCCGCCTCCTGTCCGCTCTCCAGCTCAGTCCTTCTGCCTCCCGACTCCCACCACCGACTGGAGGGAGGCGGCCCCTTAAATAAGGCTCCCGGATGAGCCCCAGGTGCTTCCGCCATCTGCTCCTTGGCCACGCCCCAGCGTGGCGGAAGTGTCGGCTGCCTTCCTGGCAGCTCCCCGGGCGCCACACAAAGTCTTCCCCCCGGCACTTCCTGGTGTGGCGGAAGTGCCGGGCTCCTGGGATAATTAGGCACCGGGGCGCCGCCTGGCGGTGGCCACGGGTCCCTACAGGGCTGGGCTTCAAAGCCCTGTACCCGAGGCCTGCCTAACCAGGACGGGCGCCCCCACTCTGTCTGGAGGAGGCACTCGCCCTCCTCCGGTCCTCAAGCGTCCGGCCGGGCTCCTGCCCGACCGGCAACCGCACGGGATAAACCGGCATCGGGGCGCCGCCTGGCGGTGACCTCGGGCCACCTACAGGGGAGGGCTTCCATGCCCTCAACCCGTGGCCCCAACAAAACCAGGGCCGGGCGCCCTCGCGGTCTGGAGGAGGCACAAGCCCTCCTCACGTCCTCCTGGGCGTCCCGGCCGGGCTCATACATACATATACATACACAGACAGGGAGGCTCCTATATAATACAAAAATTACTGTTATTACTATATAGATAGACAAAGAGTTCAGGCAGGCAGAACGGCAAAGGTTAAAAATAAAAAAAAATTTTCTGCAGCGGGGAATCGAACTCGGATCTCTTGAAGTACAAGTCTGCTGCGCTCTAAGTGACGAAATCTTACCAGTACGCCACGGAAGCTGTTGTAAAAGTCTTGAACCTTTTATGAAAGTGTTTATTTTCTGTTTGGCTGTTTAAGTCTACATTTTGTAACATTTATTACTAAAATATGAAAAAGTTTCTGTTTTAACATTGTGTTTACACAGATTACTGTAGAAACGGAACACACATGAAATGCGTGTGTTCCAAATAATCTATTATTTCCACTCTAAAACTCCACTTCACTCCCAGATAATCGAGGCATGAGCTCGGAGAAGTTCGTGCACGTTCCGAGTCGGTGGGGGGGATGGAATAGCCGGCTGCTTGCAGTTTGTTTTTATCGGCACATTTACAGGACAAAGGAGGCTGGCGGAGAGGTGAGAACGGTTTTAAGAAGCGATTTAAGGTGGGACGGATCTACGAGTTTTTTCGTAGGCTCTGGTAATTCTAGTGTTAAAGAAGTCATTCATCTGGTTTGAGGTAGAGCCAGTGATGATCTTCATCCCATCCCACACTTCCTTCATGCTGTTATTCTGCAACTTCTGCTCCAGCTTTCTCCTGTACTGCTCCTTCGCCGCCCTGAGCTGGACTCGGAGTTCCTTCTGCACGCGCTTGAGCTCATGCTGATCACTGCCTTTAAAAGCCCTTTTATTCTGGTTCAAAAGGCCCTTGATGTCACTTGTTATCCATGGCTGCTTGTTAGCATAGCAGCATACTGTTCTTACTGGAACTACAATGTCCATACAAAAAGTTGATGTAGTCCGTAGTACAGTCAACAACCTCCTCAATGTTCTCACTATATGATCCCTGCAGGATATCCAAGTCCGTAGTTCCAAAGCAGTCTCTCAAATCCTGCTCTGCCTCAGGAGACCACTTCCTCAATTAGTGTGTGATTGTAGGTAGCTTCCTCACTCTTGGTTTGTAGTGAGGCTGAAGCAGAACCAGGTTATGATCTGCTTTCCCAAGCTTAGGTAGCAGGGTGGCGCAGAATGCGTCTTTAATGTTTGCATACAGTAGGTCAATAGTCCTATTTCCCTGGGTGTTACAATACACATACTGGGGAGAAGGCAGATAATGTTTTGTCCAGTGTCTCCAGTGATTAGCACAAGCACCTCGGGGTGCTGCGTTTGTAGTTTACCAACAGTGGAATGGATGAGGTGACCTGCTATCTCCACATCCGCCAGAGGAAGGATGTAAACAATAACAATGTTGTGTCCAAGCTCTCTGGGTAAGTAATAGGGACGTAGACTTACGGCCAACAGTTTGATGTCCCTTTAGCAAGTGGAGATTGACATTTACAATGTCCAGAGTTGCAACACCTTGTATTCACAGAGAGCAAGACCTCCTCCTTTCCGCAGGTATTTGCGTCTCTGTCTGCTCTAACTGTGCCAAACCTGGGTAGCTCCACGTTAGCTTCTGGGATGTTAGTTGTTATCCACGTTTCAAAAAAAAAAAAAAAACAACGCCACAAACTGCATCCTCTGTAGGTACTGACGTTTTTTGCCAACGCAGCCAGTTCGTTGATCTTATTTGGTAGTGAGTTCACATTTCCCAGCATCACAGAAGGCACTGAAGGCTTGTATTGCCACTTTCTCACTAGCTGCTTAGAGCCGGCTCTGCTTCCAAGATATGGCCTTCTTACATAGAGGGGAAATAGGGAACCACACTGGCACGGGAATTTGTTCTCAGCGCTTGAAATGGACTACCTGAATAGATGAGTCTCGGTGTGTAAAAATCCATGGCCAAGAAGTAAAAAGTGCTATGCTTATATCTCTCTCTCTGGAAATAGATTGTTCTATATTTCTTTTCTGCATTGGGGGTGAGGGGGTTGAGAATACAAATTGGCTAATAAGAGCAGTCACGGTTAGGAAATAAAAGGCGTATTGGAGTTATGAAACAGCCCCAGTAACACTTGTCAAATATCTGCTTAATGTTTTGTCAGAAAGTACCTAAATGTGTCAGAGGATGTGCAGTATTTTTCATAATGGCCATCAGATTTAACTTCTCTCCGTCCTTCATAACTACTTCCAACAGGTCAATGGTGCATCCTATAATGTAGCCTGCCTTCTTATTTACCATGTTGATATTTTCTGGGAATATCTTGAAGTGATGTTACCTGCCCAGCACACCAACCATGTAGAAAGTACAACTCTCTACCAATATTAAAGGAATGCAGTATTCTAAACCCCTTAAAAAATCCACTAGAGTCATATACTCTAATCTCCACCCCTTTGTCAATACACTGCAAAAATCAGAGGATTTCTGCAATGGACATGCCCTGGGTGTTATACTTGCAGTCTGAGGTGAACAGGTTGAACAGAAAAGGTAATGGATCAGTTCCTTGTAATACTCCAGTGTTGCTTACATCCACAAGCTACCATGGCTGAATGGTACTGAAGGATTTGGAGAAATAAAAAAAAAAAAAAAGTGAGTAGCACCGAGGATTATTAAATAGGAATAAACTTTATGAATAATTGCAGATCACTGCATTTTCCAGTCCTGTATTTGTCAGACAGGCAAACTGCAGTGGGTCCAAGTAGTCTTTCACATGGTTACTTGTATATTCAAGGAGTAGCCTCTCAAAGATCATTATGTTGGATATAAGGGACATGTGTCTATATTCATTAGGTGACAAAGCATCTGCCTTCTTTGGAACTGAAACAATAGGCATTTTTTCATAGCAGGCAGAACTTTTAGCAGGCTAAGTGATAGACTGGATGAAAAGTCACAACAGGCCTTAAATACTCAAGAACGAGCTCCAACCAGCCCCATGGCTTTGTCTGTGCTTAGTCTCCTTGGTTGCCCATAACTTAAGACCTAGTGCTGGGCAGTATACTGGTTCATACCAAAAATCTTTGTTTTTGTTATGATATAGATTTTTCTTATACCGCAACACCGGTTCAAATAACTTAAACAACGTTCAGAAAATGGCGCAACGGGAAACCGTTTAAGGGGTGGGACCTTTTTCACTGCTACACCACTAAACACGCATGCAATGGAGTACATACGTTAGTGGAGGTATTGAATGGTGAAAATGGACAGAACATTCAGAAACTGAAGCTGTAGCAGATGATAAAGTTGAACATGATGACACAGAAGAACTTTTGCTGAAAAGAGGAGCTGTGTCTGTTGTCTGGAGATACTTTGGTTTTAAAAGGTCGGATGTGGACCATTATGTTCAATTGTGTGAATACTGTTTCTATACTACTGGATAATAAAACAAGTACAACTTGGCTTGCAGCATTTTTGTTTTCAATACTGTGTAATGTACCTGGGTACTGTGTAATAGTGTGACGACATGTTGACTTTATTCTCAGAATTTATCATTAAAGCAGAACATCATAAATTAAACATCTTAAAATGAATATTTAATTTACTAGATTTTCTCAAACCCTGTCATAAATTAATGTAGCATATTAAATACTTTATATCAAGTATTCCCTGAGCCATAATACCACGTGCTTCTTAAACTGACTTCCTCTTGCACTAAGGAGGCGCAGGCAGCAATCATCACACAAAATACATTAATTTCATGATATTCCTGCTCCCTGAACATTTAGAATGCCAAGATAAATACTTGATATCATTTTCATGATGAAATGCATTAGAGCATGCATTAATCATGTGGGGGCACGGTGGAGTGGAGGCTGTACTGCTGCCTCGCAGCAAGGTGGTCCCAGGTGTTCCCTGCCTTGCACGTTTCTGGTGGGTTTACTCGGCGTGCTTCAGTTTCCTTTCAAAGTCATGTAAGATGTGAGGTTTTGTTCTGCTATATTGACACTCCTAGTGTATGTATTGCTTGTATTCACCCCGTGATGTGCTGGCGCCCTGTTCAGGATTTGCTCCTGCCTTGCGCACAATGCTTGCTGGGATGGGTGCAACCCTGATTCAACGGCATAATTAAACATGTATAACGAAGGTTTTTTTTTTTTTTTTTTAAAAAAAAAGATCTGAACACTCGGTGGTCTAAGTTTATAACTAGTTTTAATTACACAAAGACATTTATCGTGTGGTGATTGATTATGTGTAAAAAGAAAAAGGAAAGATAGGAACTGGGGATTTAGTATGTCAGAGACAGCATGCATGCAATAAAGAAAGCCTGCTCAGAAGAACATCCATTGAATTCTGTGTTTGTGTCTCTGATCCCAACATTTACACAATATTTAAGTTAAACCTGTGCGATACCCATTCATACATCCAGTTTTTTGGAGCTTCGTCCCACCTGCCATGAAGTTCTCTACACTGAACATACACCTGGGGACCCCCTTACTGCAAGGGAGCAGCAGTACAGCCACACCACCATGCATGTTTAATACATGCTTTAATGCATTTCATCATGAAAATGATATCAAGTATTTATCTTAGCATTCTAAATTTTCAGAGAGCAGGGATATCATGAAGTGAATGTATTCTGTGTGGCAATGTCAGTTTAAGAAGCGCGCAGCGATTAACAACTGGGTCGGGGAATACTTGACACAAAGCCTTTAATGCGCTACATTAACTTATGATGGGGTTTGAGAAAAAGTAAATTGAACATTGATTTTAGGATGAAGTTTAGTTTACGATATTCTACTTTAATGACAAAATAAACAGAATAAAAAGTGGAAATGTTCCGTAAGGATATACCACAAATAGCATTATATTTTGCAGTTTTATTATTTATGTATATAGCTTAGCTTGAGGCAAGGTCCATATTGTGCAGTTTGCCTTAATGATGGGTCAGTTGGTAAAGATGTCATCACCAAGTTGCACTCGTTTTATTTTTATTTGGTGAATACTGTGTAATGCACCTGGGCTTGAGGTCTTGAAGTAATAGTATTATTACTGGAAGTTGCACTATTATTTATATTACTGTTGTTACTTATTAGTTTAAATATTATGCAGTTTAAGGATGGTAAAGTCGTTTAAAAAGTCACTTTAACGTCTCAGTGGACAGAGATTAACATTAACAGAAAGTGTAGTTTGTTTAAAAAAAAAATACTATTTATACCTTTTCTAAGACATGTTCAGTGCAATACAACTTTTGACAAGCACCATATTTTACAACGTCTAAATGCCTCTTTGGATGGTTGAAAATATGTTGTCAAACTTTTAGTTTAAGTTGTTTGCAAAATTTGTTTAATAAAAAGGCTCCATCTTTTGACTGCATCTGTCATGCAATGAGATTCCTTCTCTTCATTAGTGTCAAGCCCTTGAAAACTATCACTTTAATGGGCCATGCAAACCCTGTATTATTAATACTTGTGTGCACATTAAAATGTTTTTTGTACAAACGTACAATCCTCATGACAGTGGAGTTTGGTTATTCTTAGCCAGTCTACTACAGTAATTGCAGTGAAAAAAGTGATTAACATCCAGTCATGCATGGGAAATACTGTGAAACCGCTATTTTGAAAAATACTGTGATAGATTTTGGTCATACCGCCCAGCACTAAGTGAGAGGACAGCACTTACTAATAGAGTTTAAGGATGCATTGGAGACAGTAGGGGGTGAGTGCTTGATGGAACATGTATAAGGCTGGCCATTGGAAGGAAGTGATGAAAGAAAGGGGGGTGGGGGAGAGAAATTATACACACACACACGCACACACACGCACACAGGGTATGGAAAGTATTCAGACCCCCTTCAATTTTTCACTTTGTTATATTGCAGCCATTTTCTAAAATCATTTAAATTAATTTTCCCTAATTAATGTACACACAGCACCCCATATTGGTAGACAAAAAAAAAAGAATTTTTGAAATTGTTGCAGATTTATTAAAAAAGAAAAACTGAAATATCACATGGTCCTAAGTATTCAGGCCCATTGCTCAATATTTAGTATAAGCACCCTTTTGTGCTAATACAGCCATGAGTCTTCTTGGGAAAGATGCAACAAGTTTTTCACACCTGGATTTGGGGATCCTTTGCCATTCCTCCTTGCAGATCCTCTCCAGTTCTGTCAGGTTGGATGGTAAACGTTGGTGGACAGCCATTTTAGGTCTCTCCAGAGATGCTCAATTGGGTTTAAGTCAGGGCTCTGGCTGGGCCATTCAAGAACAGTCAGAGTTGTTGTGAAGCCACTCCTTAGTTATTTTAGCTGTGTGCTTAGGGTCATTGTCTTGTTGGAAGGTAAACCTTCGGCCCAGTCTGAGGTCCTTAGCACTCTGGAGAAGGCTTTTGTCCAGGATATCCCTGAACTTGGCCGCATTCATCTTTCCCTCGATTGCAACCAGTCGTCCTGTCCCTGCAGCTGAAAAACACCCCCACAGCATGATGCTGCCACCACCATGTTTCACTGTGGGGACTGTATTGGACAAGTGATGAGCAGTGCCTGGTTGTCTCCATGCATACCGCTTAGAATTAAGGCCAAAAAGTTCTCTCTTATTTCTCACCATCTCAGAGTCCTTCAGGTGTCTTTTAGCAAACTCCATGCGGGCTGTCATGTGTCTTGCACTGAGGAGAGGCTTCCGACAGGCCACTCTGCCATAAAGCCCTGACTGGTGGAGGGCTGCAGTGATGGTTGACTTTCTAAAACTTTCTCCCATCTCCTGACTACATCTCTGGAGCTCAGCCAAAGTGATCTTTGGGTTCTTCTTTACCTCTCTCACCAAGGCTCTTCTCCCCCGGTAGCTCAGCTTGGCCGGACGGCCAGCTCTAGGAAGGGATCTGGCCGTCCCAAACGTCTTCCATTTAAGGATTATGGAGGCCACTGTGCTCTTGGGAACCTTAAGTGCAGCAGATTTTTTTTTTTGTAACCTTGGCCAGATCTGTGCCTTGCCACAATTCTGTCTCTGAGCTCTTCAGGCAGTTCCTTTGACCTCATGATTCTCATTTGCTCTGACATGCATTGTGAGCTGCAAGGTCTTATATAGACAGGTGTGTGGCTTTCCTACTCAAGTCCAAATCAGTATAATCAAACACAGCTGGACTCAAATGAAGGCGATCTCAAGGATGATCAGAAGAAATGGAAAGCACCCAAGTTAAATATATGAGTGTCACAGCAAAGGGTCTGAATACTTAGGACCATGTGATATTTCAGTTTCTTTAATAAATCTGAAACAATTTCAAAACTTTTTTTTGTCTGTCAATATGGGGTGCTGTGTGTACATTAATGAGGAAAAAAATTAATTTAAATGATTTTAGCAAATGGCTGCAATATAAGAGTGAAAAATTGAAGGGGGTCTGAATACTTTCCGTACCCACTGTATATATTAATTGTCTCTGTGCACGAGTAATGTCTACATTCCCTTCCCGCATATGAGCCCTAGATTGCTTCAGTTCAGTATTTATGCCTAATCTCTTCCAAAAATCCTTCATATTCTGAGCGAATTCATTTTTCTATTTTAGCTCAGTAAGCTTTCCTTCAGCACTCTCTTTGTCCTTCACAGCTTCTGTCACCAGAATGCAGTCATCATTCAGGAGACTTCTTGGCTTAGCAATTCAAGACTTTTGAGAGACCAATGGTGTTGACCACCCAAGTCCCTGGATATTGTTCCCATGCAACTCTCATAATTCCCAATCTGTCCTTTGGAAACAGATATTTAGAATCACTTTAGCCTTCAGGGTACACTTCCTCACTATCCTAGTGGAAACAGGTTTCTGTCTAATAACATGCTTGTATGTGAAAGTAATATGAATCAGATCTGCTCAAAGATGCCACCAGTTTAAAAGGCATCTTTAACATGTGAATAAAATAGGGTCAGCTTGTTGAACAAAACAGTTCCATTTGGAGACAATGACAGAATACCTTATTCTGATAGGTGATAATGATGTCAGAATCCCATACAAACCCTAATTACTAGCTGATATATGCCAAATCTGGATGACAAAGAATTCTTGCTTAAGGGTCATATTAGTTCCAACTGTGAGCTCTCATTGATGTCGAGTCTTTGATTGTGTATTAAATGTAACAAATTGCTAGCTGACAAAGACTTTCAGAAAATTTGGATTTTTTTGGAACCAAAATTATTTTGAAGTGTAAACCCTAGGTACTTGTACCTGAACACTGTGGAAAATACTGAAGTCAGAATGCCCTTTACGTTTTACATTAAAATAAACTGCAGATTGGAAGCGAACAGATTTCTAGAACTGATTAGAAATATGCTAGGTACTGTATAGGAAAAGACTGGCTTTATAACTGGAAGTGAATCTTTCAGCTGAAAAGGAAAAATAATGAAGAAAAAATAAAACGAACAGATGGTCACTATGTAATTATACAGATTAAGACCAAAAAAAAAAAAAAAAAAAAAAAGTAAAAAGATTATAAGCCCTTACATTTCTCACAGCATACAAATCAGGTTAAAGTCAAGAACTTTTTTCATAAAATATAACTACTATAGCTCTATAGTCTCTGTGCAGAAGAGCTTTGTAAATCTCTCCTAGCTCTCAAAAATTCAAGACACCATAAAGTCAGCCAAAGTGGGGAAGCTGTAGGAGCAGACAGCTACCCAATGGAAGTTTATTAAAAAAATTTTAATTCGGTCAGTGTCTTTTTTTTTTTTTTTTTTTTAAATAAACTACTGGCTTTCCAAAGATAAGACTTGCTATGTTATTCAGATGTTTTAGGTATATATAAAAAAAAATCCAACTGAATCGATATCGAATTGGCCAATCAAGTTTCATGAAATTGGTCTTCGGAATTGCCATAAAAAAACCTGATCAGAGCATCCTTGGAGCTAATGCTCCCTCTTCAGGACACAATGTAATTAACAGGGATGCTGCAGTCCGGTTCACCCCCTAATTGTCTTTTTAAAAATTTACATTAAGGTCGTGTATAACCAGATACATAGAAGTGATGTCATAAATTAAAGCGTTAACTTTGGTATTTTTATACCATAGGTTTAACTGGTTTTTATTAACAAAATTACATTCTGTAGGCCTGTTGTTCAGTGAACATAAAATTATTAAAAGATACAAGTTTCCTAATACATTAAGAATATATCCAAAATTTACCCTTAAATATGGCATAAAAGAAAATAAAATGCTTCTCAATTACAAGCTGTCATAATGTTTTAATTTTCCTGTATTATACTTATCTGAAAAAAGCAGCTTTCACCATCTCTCTGAAAAGGAGAGAAAAATAAATACTTTCACAGAAAACAAATTAGATAATTAAACAATATTTAAATGTAAATATCTTTGCACTTATAGGTTTTAAACATTTTAAATCATTAACTGCACTACGACCGTTTGCTACTAAATATACATTTACTACATTTATACAGGTGTTTTTTTCTTCAGTGTAACAGCTAGACATTTGTAACGCTTGAGGTGTAATTATTAAAATGGAATACCATTTTAATTATGTAGTCATTGTCTTACCAAAAAGTTGCTATATGAAACATAGCAAGAAACAGTACAAATCTTTTAAAAAAACCTATTGCTTACTAAGCAGCAATTTCAAAACTAGTCTCTTTTCTTTCTCCCCATTAAAAATGAAGGCTACTGCACTGTACTAGTACACTGTCTAAACTCAAATGGTGCCTTAATTTAAAGGGAAAAAAAAAAAAGCGCAAGAAAAGCTACTTGAACTTGAAAGCTAATGAACTCAGACTCTCTTCCCAATCCTTTCTCATTATTCCACTTTCTTCAACATAGAAGTCAATATTCCAATCTCTCACTTTCTGATAAAACAAGCTTCCAGCTGGGAAAAAAAATAAAATGCTGAAATAGTCCTGCTCCACACTTGCTGGTTCAACTACCATAATACCTTGCATAAAGCAGCAGTACAACTAAATTACCGTAACGCTCACAGAAGTAGTACCAGTTTTTGTGATCGGCAATTTTTCATTTTACTTTTTTAGTGAAAATTGCCCGATTTAGATTGGCAGCTGATGGATGGGAGCATCCCTAATAAGGAAGCATGATGTGTATGTCCTCAATCTATTGCTATATGCTACTGTACTCTATGTAAAAACAATCATTTTTAAGATGGTGCTCTGTAAATGACTTTTTTTGACTGGGGTTTGATGACCAATTTTCATGTGGTATCTTTTAAAATGTACTATTGTACTTTTGTTGCTTTTTGTCAACTCATGCTTTTTTAAAAAAAACCCACACAAACCTCCTGGTTTAGTTTGCCTTTGAGACCTGTAAGTTTTTAGTGTTTAATTCTTCTGAATCCCTTGCTAGTTTGACTATATTTTTCACAACAGCAATTAATAAAACTAAAGGGGGTATTTTAAATGACCCAGCAGATCAGACTTCTTTGCTATGTTTGGAACAAGATTTGTTACTAAAACAAACAGCTTGGATCTGTGCACAGGCTTACTAAGAGTGTGTGCGTGTGTGTGTGTGTATATATTTATGTATTTATATTATACACACACACACTGAGGGCACGCCCACCAAGTCTAAGACCATGGGATATGCTCGATAGAGCCCCGCCCGCCAACTCTAACCCTCCTACCGTGTCATGGGATATGCACAACAGAGCCACGCACACCAACTGTAACTGTCCTCGCAAGTTCAGCGTCACTCTTGAGGCACGCAACAACTCACACAGCCTCAGTTGCTTTCGTCTGTGCAAAAGTCCACATGCACCTCTGAGCCAGGTTCACTTTACACCACAAGCAAGACAGAGCCACGATCACCAACTCTAAGGGAAAGCAAGACAGAGAGCCCCGTCCACCAACTCTAAGACCGTGGGATACGCACGCATTTAGTGTATACATGGATATAAATAATTGCATGTAAATGATTACATACAACAGATTTTGGCGAAACGATACTGTTTAAAATGTTATTGTTTTTTCCATCAGAAAACCCGGTTTCCACGTCTACCTGTATTAGTTTAAATGGCACTTTTACCACTCGCAATAGAGGCGGACGCGCCGACTAATCGTGTCGACTGGTCAACAGAGTTAATGAAGCGTCCATCTATATGTCTGTTTTCCGTAGCATGCTACAGGAAGGTACTCTCGACCATTGGCATTGGTTTCACTCCTTGCTATTTTCGTAATACTGCAACGATGGTTTCCTAAGCCTTTGTTATACTGAATTCCTTTCTCACCGTTTTCCGTTCCTAATCTTACACCGCCGGCTTTGGCTAGTTGTAATTAATTCTCTTAATCAATCCACCTAACATTAGCAGCAAGTTCAATAATTGGTTTTAAAATTGAGCCTGAAGTTCCCACCCTCCCCCCTTCCACCAGACTATAAAAATGTGCCTGTGATTAAGCAGGAGTTTTTGGGTATAAATATTTTGCAGCTAAAAAGTGCTGGGCTTCATAGCCAAAACATACTATCTACAGACTAAGCATGAGCTGAAAAGCAGAGCATTTCAAATGACACTTTCAGCTGCTTTTTCTGTTCTCTTATTCAAACCTGACAAGTGTAATAGATCTATGTAGCTTTCATACTTATCCCTAACACAAGTTTATAGGGTTACTGTCATATGAGCAAACCAATATAAAAATTCTTATCTGTATGTGCTACAAAAATAAAATGTTTGTAACCATTCAGCAAAATGAGATTGGGTATGACAAACTCACATATCATACATCAAAAGATACAATTCCAACAACAGAATTAGGAGTTTCAACCTTTTGCTAAATGGGTTCTACTCCTTGGAATAAGCAACATGTAGAAAAACGAGATTTATTTATTTATTTATTTTTAAATATAAACTTAAAAGACTGCTAATCCTAATTTAGAAATTAAAGAATAAAGCAAAAAAACAAACTTAAATGCTAGTTGGTACATTTCATGTACACAAAGTGAATTAATGTAAAACCAGATTTTTTTTTGGTCTAAATTCACAAGTTAATACTTCACCCAATAGGGTTTCCTCACTTTTATGTAGTCTACTATATCACCTATTTTTGTTCTTCATTTTACAATCAATCCTCAACTTTCATGGGGGTAACATTGGTAGGAAAAAAAGCGCAGAAGTGTCAAAGATGCAAGTGCTGACACATTGAACCTAGAATTGTGTGACCTTTTATACCAACATAAAATATTATATTGAGGCTGCTATTGATGATGGGATCGGCAACTTTTATGTCTTTAGTCGGCTGACAGAAGCTTCTATGTTTTTCTAACAGCTATTTTCTCAGTAAGCTGCATCAGTGACTTTGCACACTTGAGTTTAGAGCCTAAAGGCCTTGTACTTTGATTTGGGGTCAAAATTGCAACACATAACTTTATTTTAAGCAAGAAAATATATAACACACACACAGGGACCCTGCTACTCTGCAACAGTATGGCAAAAAGAGTGATAAAGTGCCTATTAGGATACTAGCCAATATCCAAACTTGTGCATCACCCCACTTTTTTCTCTCTCCAACACAAAAGTAAAAATATTACTAACAAAATCAGCCAAATGTTTGGGACGTAAAAGTCAAAATGTAAACACGTCAATGTTGAGGGTTATCTGTATATTTATCTCTCCACAAATACGTGTGTGCTATAGTATAGTAAGCAACTTAGTATAAAACAAACAAAATCTCCCAAAGCTAAACATAAAACCATATTTCAACATGTGTGCTAGGTATACTGTAGTATTCAGAGACTGAAAATTGTGCATACACACTCGGAGACAAAAATGCACACTGGGATCAAACAATTAAAGAATATAATGAAATTAAATGAAATAAACGAAAACAATAAAAACACCCCTGTATCCCTACGGCGATGTTACAATAAATCACAAACAACCCCCCCACAGCAAAGTCCATGGAAAACAGCACCAGATGTAATGAGATGAAGATAAGTCCAGAGATCTGTACGTTGAAAGGGAATGAAAAGACAGTCCTACTGGTAGACACTATAAAGATGAAGATGGGTGGACGGTTAAGGAGCGCTCCATTTGTTGTGGGAAAGCCATGAATCCACTATCAGTCCTCAGCATACAGATAGACAGAAGATGACCCAGACTCCAACAACAAAACAATCCAGGACACAACGATAAAGCACAGTTAATCAACAGAAGGCAACCAGTCAGGTATATAAACACAAAATACAAAAAAAAACTTTGGACACCTACCCTGCTAAGAGCCACTCTGAGCACCTTTGACCCCAACAGCCCCTGCACCCCAGACAGAAGTCCAGTCAGAGCCTCTGCAGGGACTGCCAGGAGATGCGGTTTTAACTAACAGTATCACTGCTACAGCAGGAAATACCAGCATTGTCAAGACAGAAAAAAAAGAAATGTCAAGTTCCACAGACTTCATTTCAAGATCATTAACATCTTCTGCCATTCTTTTCTATTGCAATAGAAGGACAAAGAGGCAAAAAGTCAAAGAGCATGGCGCAGGGCCCAGATGTGGCAGCATAAGGTCAATTAAATGCATGAACAATTTTAAGGTATCATTCTTCTCAACTCTTACACCTTTTTTTAAAACAGCTGCGTTTTCTCTATTGAGGGCTAGACACTGACTACTGTTCCCATCACCAAGTTACCCCTTTCTGCCCTCTGAGGCATTAAATAAAACCCACATATCTTAGAAACTCAGGAATTCAATATATTCCTGATATTATATAGTTGTAAACTTTATGATACAGTATTTACTATTGTGGACTGAGAAGTTCTGAGTGGCTCACATAGTTCATGTCTGGGTTTCTTTTATGGTGATTTCTATTGATCATTTTCATTTGTATGTAGTCTGTATCTTCTCTATCCCCATTTCATGTAATTCATTAGAATTATTTTATATTGGGTGTTACAACTCCCTTATTGTAATATAATGTGTAATATTTACATGGCTCATGTTTATCTTCGACAATGAAAAATTTGTAATATGATGTGACATTTGTACCCTATCA
The DNA here is from genome assembly GCF_016835505.1 of Polypterus senegalus. Lineage (NCBI taxonomy): Eukaryota > Metazoa > Chordata > Cladistia > Polypteriformes > Polypteridae > Polypterus > Polypterus senegalus. Next base: position 121,267,280 of record NC_053166.1, on the reverse strand, counting down.
CATGTACACGTGTATTCTTCTGGATAAAACTGATAATATTCAATTAAATGTAACATTTGAACAAAAGCTTAAGTAGAATAGTATATTGTTTCAGTGTCTGTTTACCCTAGTGTACTGAATTAAATAAAATCCTTCATAATAGTCATATTTCACAGCCTTCCTCATACAGTACAAAATAAGTATTTTGCTAAAGGAATTTGAAGGTTTCTTACCATTCAGTGCTGAGAGACAACACACATCAGGTCTCATTACATGAGGACCAGAGTCAAAAAAATAGCATGAAGCATTTATGAGAAACTAGAACATTTTGCAGTAACGCAGGTTTACATTGTCCTCAGTTGCACTGAATTAGAGCATAAGCCAAATTAAAATTGGTAATGTCAGGTTGGTAATTGAGAACCCCCAATCTCTTGAAATTAGGACTAAAATATCCATTAGCCCTACCATTAGATGGTAACTGCTTAAACACATTGACAGATGTAATTTTGTACGACAAAGACTTTAAAGTAGTCCCTAATGATGGAAGGTTGAAAGGCATATTTCACACAAAAACAAACCAACAGGACTGGATGAAACAGCACATTTGAAAGTGAAAAACTTTCATACTGTGGACTAACACACAAATCTGAATAATATGGGAACACTGGAAGGAATATTTCATTTGCTATCATAACAAAATGGGATATAAAAAGGAGGAAAGCCATTTCTCTCCATCATTTCTTGTATTTACTTGTTTCCCCAGTTGTTTCTCTTTAGGGAATTTCCATCAGTATTCTGTGCACTCACAGGTACGGGAATCTCATTAAGAATATGCAAGACACTTTATGGGCTGGAAAACCAAAAAAGGAGCCATTTACTAAAAAGAACCTAAATGTCATAAACTGTACATCTGTCTGTACTAAAAAACTGCTTTACTCAAATGTTTTACCGTTAAAATACTCAATATAACCAGTTAAAACAATTAGACAGCTATATCCTGAACTTGTTAACTTTGTTCTATATACTTTTATTCATTTCAAAGTTAACACATTTCATTTGAATTAACTTATTGGTATCAATTTCAGACAGCTCTTGATACTGGAAATAAGTTCACAAAAACATAGAACTAACTTATTCTACAGAGATAATGCAGTCAATGGCAAAGCATACAGTCAATTATATATTCAGTTTTATTTCCTTATTCTTATTCCATAAATTGCCCATTATGTTGTACTGGATAGCTATGGTATTTGTCGATTCATGCTTGGACTACTACAGGTGAAACAACTTCTGGAAACAATGGACTTTGATGTAAACAATGAGGCTGCTTCTCTATAGCTGTAGGAGATATCTTCATTTTATTTGGCTGCATTTTCAGAGTATCATCATTGCTATAAGTTACCAAAAAAAAAAAATCCAGTGGATAAGCAATAACATTTGACTATTTAAAAAAGTGGGGTTGGGATAATCGGGAATTACAGTGACAAGGGGACTGCTGAAGTACCATTTTCACAAAATATTTGGCAACAGACAAGTTGAACTTCCTGGTTCTCGCATATACAGTACCTTCCGAGAGGATTTTACCTTCCAATTTTCTAAAACTAGGGGCTCGGCCCCCTGCTTGCTTTGCTCGCCCACACCCGTGTTTGATTTACTGGATATACAGTTTAAAGAGATTGTTAATTTTCATGGGAATTGTTACAAATGCATTATTTACACTTTTAAAAACTTTTGTAAAAAGCAATACTTGTCCTTTATTTCCAGACCCATTCGTGGTTACATCTCTTCCTTGCCAGATGTATAATGCTGCTCGCGTTGTGAATTACAGCTGAACACACGCCAAGGATATGCCGTCGGATCATCTGTGGTCTATTTGCTGCTTGCGAGCTGCCTGTTTTGCTTGTCGCATGTCGTTTTAAGAGCTGGGAGCACATGATGCTTGTCTGCCAAAAGCAATCCATAGGTTAGATGTCTGTGGACTGGTTTTAAAATGATGGCTCACTGCCTTGTCTCGCGTGACATTGTAAAAACAATTATCCTTTATTTCTGGCCCCGCGCATGGTTAAATCTCTTTCTTTTAGTACGTACAACGCTGCTCGCGTTGTGAAGGCGGGGGGCAGCTGCTATCGTGCTGCCCTTCGATCATTTTAAAGCCTGTACAGCTGCTGTCCTTTTTGCCACTTTGTGTCTTTGCTGCTCGCGTTGTGATCACTTCTCCGTAATCATAAATACACCTGACCGAATTGTGTTTTCTTTGAAATTAACTTGTCATTGCTTTAACTGTTGCAGGACCACAGATTCTCATAGCGTATGGTCCATTATTGTGTAAATCTACATTTTGTGCATTGAATGATGCGAAGAGACTGTTTTCTGCTCTTTGCCTTTTATTTCTGACCTCGCTTTTTGTCATGCTATTTTTTCCAATTACACTTGGTGCTGCTGATTAAGTTCCTTTTGTTAGCGCGAATGCAATCTTTTAGTCGACATTTCATTTATAACTTATTGTCCTTTATACGCTTTATATCCACCGAGACCCCTGTATCTGTGTGTGCTAATTTTTTTTGCTGGCCGTGCCCTGATATTGCTTGTAAGTAGGGTGTGTCTTGCAAGAATCTCATACTCTATATTCCCGCGAGACGCCCCGTGGCCATTCTTTCTTCTTACGGGTCTTTTATTTGGTCTTCCGTGATCTTAATGTGAAGATCACATATCGTCTCCTAGTCATTCCCTCCCATGGGATTTTTTTTTTTAAATTAAGAGATATTCATTTCCTTTTCCCTCATTCTACCAGAGAAGGCTAAGGTCAATTCAACAAAAATCGAAACAGATTGCTTAACAAATGCTGGTTTTTGTCTGTGAGCCATTTATTTTCTCAAATTTCTTCCATCAGTCCTCCTGGACCTACTTTGTGCAGTTCCATGTCATGCAATGCTAAACCCTATCTCATGACATGATCAGACAGATAATACTGGATTGGCACTCATCCACAGCAAGACACGGTGTACAGAACGGCATAAACTGGCCCAATTTAAAGATACTATACACATACATACACCAATCTTTTTGGCACGTGGGACAAATCCTATCGCAATACAATACATTTCAGTGTATTATATAAAAAAAGCACACCAAGACTTCATTTGTGACACTCTTGAGTTTTCCCCAGGCACATTAAAGCTAGCCACTCCCTTAGTCAGTGGGAGGAATGCAAATGCTCCTCGTAGTTCTCACTGCTCCTCTAGCACAAGGGAGCAGTCAACCACGCAACAGACTTGCTCCATGGAGTAACTCATATCTTGGGGGGGGATATGCAGAAAAAAACCACAGGACTATGCTTTTTATTGGAAACTGTTTCATTTGTGAAATCAGAAGCTATTGATAAAAAAAATTCAAAATATAAAAAGGGCACCTCATTGATATGTAAACACAGTGCTTGTAGGAAAGCTGAAAAATCCAAGTGTTTCAATTTCTACTCAGGTCTGCATTACTTCTGGTAACAATTTGCAACACCTTACTGAACATTCAGACTATAAACATGCTATCTGAATTCCAAATGTGAAGGTCACAACCCTATACATATGTCAGTCAATGCATAACTGAACCCTTCAACGCAAGGCATCTAATCCAGAGATGGTTTCATCCCACCACCTGATGCTCTCATGATTGGATCTTTTCCTCACGATACTTTACCAGGTAAAAACACAAATGGGTGGATAGATATTTAATGGGAGTGTTATTGTATCAAGTTTTGCCCCAAATTACCTTACCACAGGGCAGGTTTCATGGTTTTAGAACGCTTTTCACAAGGCCTTTCTGGGTTCAAGTATTGAAAAAGGTTATCAAGCCCTGTGAGAGATTTCCCACTCACTCTGGAAGAGTTAATTTAAGGGTCATTAATCAGACAAACCAACGCCAAGGTCAACAGACCAATATCATATGACCGGTGCATACATCTAAAGAATGATGCCAAATTTCCAAAAATAGAACAATGAAAAAAGTGGTTAATTGTAATCACGGAACAATGTACAAAACATATTTTTTCATTTTGAAATGATTGAACAATTACCCTTTAAACATTCACATGTGTTAGGAATCTTAATAAATCACAGCATTGGGTGGAGTTCAGTGGGTTTTAGAAGGAATGTTACTTTACCATTACGTGTGAATTTTATCGTTTTGAGTTTTAGAAAGTTTATTCAGTAACATTTGATTTTCAATAATTGAAAAACGGGGGTGAACCAATATTATCAAAACTCAGAATCCAAAAATCATAGTATTAATGCAACATTTACACTTAGATTGAGAATATTTCTGTTTACAACATTTCTAATACCACTTTAAAATCTACAGGAAATGTGATTTAAAAAAAAAAAAAGCATGGCAAATCAAACTATTTAAATATTTACATTAGATATATTTTACTGGATCCATACAAAAAACGTAATTCTTCACCAAAACCCCTAATTATTAAGTTACATGTTTATTTTAGTACCTTTTTCACAATAGCCACCACTACGAGAAAGTGAATCCTATAATTAGCTTTTATGTTAGAAAGCTTTTATTTTCTCTCATGGTATATGGTCAATGCAAAAAACAAAAACACGCAGTGGAGATTTGACATTTTTGCAAAGTACAAGTGGAAAAGCTGCAATGTTAAATGAACTGGATTCTGAACCCAATCATATGTTTTCTGATTGTTAAAGAACTTTTGTAAAGGGCATTTCAGTAAAGACATTGCTCATGCTGTGGTTATAAAAGTTGGGTGCATTGGTTTCTTCTATATGAAGCCTTAATAATTAAAGAATCAGTGGGAAAATGGACTTCCAAGTATGGTAGGTTTGATACTTTGTATTGTGGGACACCAGTTCAAGCACTATGTGTAGCAGTTATCAACAAACAGAAGGGATTAGACTCAACAGCATCTCTAGTTTTTCTTATTTATTGCTGTAGCAAATATACAGGTGACCTGAACACCTAGATATTTAATTACACCATATTGTTAAAAGCAACATGTGTCAAGTAAGCAGCCAACTCAGACTGGTTTTCCATATGTATTAATTAGAAAGGATGCTAGCTTTTGCTTGGTGTGATGGATGCTTTACAGTTCTCTTAATGCAGCAGTAAATCAGGGATGTCCTAGGAAGTATTAAAATTATATTCATAGTATAACTAATTAAAAAAACAGTGCAGTGAGGCTAACAACTAAACACACACAGATGTATATTCAAGAAGTAGATCTCTAATCAAAATTATCAAAATGTGGGAGAAAGCCGGAGCCCAGAGAAAAAAAAAAAAAAAAAAAAACAAACACAGAACATGCATAATCCACACAGGGAGGACCTAGGAAGTGGACTCAGACATCCTTATTGTGAAGCATCTGTGCTACCATCGTGCCACCCAGCCTTTTACCATAAACTTGTATTAGGCTGATCATGACTAGCACTGTCAGATCGAATGTCACTTTTCAAATATAATTCAAGTACCAGAATAGTCTGGGTACATCCCTAATCTTTACTTGGGCCAATAAAATTCAACAAAAATGGTACTTGTACTATACTGAAAGTAACTTGCTTTGCCTTTTAACATCATCTATTTTTTTTGTACTCATCATAAAATATAAATTTTTTGTTCACACTAACACAGAATTAAACTATTCTAAACTATTGAGATAAAGTGCCATAGAGGGGGTTATACTATATTATGCATAAAATATACACAAGTTCATATGCTGTTCACATGTGGAGTGTTAAGTCTTGAAGGACACTCATTCAACATTAAATCAGAGTTTGTTTTATTTTAAGAAGGAATCAAAGATGTTGGTCTCTGTCCAACAGCTCTAGGTTAAAATATTTTCACTATTCATGAAACCTACCAACACTGCCCCCATTTCTGATAACCACAAGTTTTTAAGAACTGCTTATTTTTAAGTACCTTAACAAATTTTGCTTACTAACACATTACTCCAATCTCTTATTTTTATTTATATATTTATTTATTTATATATTTTATTATCTGGCATATCCTTGCTAGAAACCATCCAGACTCTACCATCAATGATCTTTCTGCAAGTAGAATTAAGAGATTGGTCAGCAATGATCTGATCTAACATGCTGTAGAGTCCCAAAACAAACCAAATGCTAGGGCCACATTATCCTTCAATTAAGTCATTCACATTACCTTCCTACTTAATATCAGACACCCTTCAAAACAACGTTTCAGATTTTAAAAAGCAGTGTATTCCAGCACTCCAGAATATTTGTTTGTATCTCTTAATTTAGATAACTCCTAGCACTGGCCTCTTTACTGCTCCTAACACAGCTTACTTAGCAAACACTTGCAGAACTCCATGGCTTCCAACTTCTGCAGCTATTTTCCTAGATCTGTTTGTGAGGCTCCATGTATCTTGATGTTCAGATTCAGACTAAATTGTGGACTTAAGGATTCCCAAGCCCTGCCATTATCTACAATAATTTCTTGTGTAGCCAAGTTTTAAAGACCATCTTACTTGACATGAACAATTCCAGCAACCTGTACATTCTATTATACAATTTATTTTTGTATAGCCCAAAATCACACAAGTGCCGCAATGGGCTTTAACAGGCCCTGACTCTTGACAACTCCCCAGCCTTGACACTAAGAAAACAAGGAAAAAACTATGAAAAAAAAAACCACACCACCACAGCCTTGTAGAGAGAAAATGGATGAAACCTTGGGAAAGGCAGTTCAAATAGAGAAACCTTTCCAGGTAGGTTGTGCGTGCAGTGGGTGTCAAAAAGAAGGGGGTCAATACAATACACAAAACCGAACAAATCCTCAATAGAGTATAAAAATAATTTTACAAGTACGGAGAAGATTTTAACAGTAGATGATATCACATATGATTTGGATTTGTTTAGAGTCCTGGAGACCTCAGCCATCAAGCTGCCTCACCCATTTGGCCATTCCACAGCTGAAATATTGCTTGGCCAGCCAATCTGATGAAAGGACCCCTCTACCCCACGATTGCTGCGATCGTCCATCAGGGTTGACTTTACCTTAGGCAGGCAAAACAACTTGGCAGGTGGGCCGTGGCACTGAATGCCACATTTGAGCACCGAGAAGAGAAATATAAATTTGTTACTAACACTCACCTATTCTAAACTATCATGTTACTTATGTTAGAGTGTTAATGACTAACAGAAATGCAGTCTGTACAGTTAATCAGCAGTTCTAGCCAGGATATGCTAAACCGAAGTACCGAGTCTTCAACTAGGATTTAAAAGCGGAGACCGAAGGGGCATCTCTTATAGTAGCAGGCAGACCATTCCACAGTTTAGGGGCCCTGTAACTAGTGCTGGGTGGTATACTGGTTCATACCAAAAACCGCTTTTAAATTTTTGTTATATGGATTTTTCTTATACCTTAACACCGGTAGCCTAAACAACGTTCAGAAAGTTGCATAGTGAGGAACTGTTTGTTTGGGGGGGACCTTTTTCACTGCTGCAACACTAAACACGCATACAACGGAGTACTTGCGTTAGTGGAGGTATTGAACGGTGAAAATGGACAGAGAACATTTTGAAACTGAAGCTGTAGCAAACGATAAAGTTGAACATGACAGAGAAGAACTTTTGCTGAACAAAGGAGCTGTGTACTTGGTTTTAAAAGGCTGGATGTGGACCATTATGTTCAAATGTGTGAATACTATTTCTATACTACTGGCTAATAATGCAAGACAAGTTGCACTTGTTTATTTTTCCAATACTGTGTAATGTACCTGGGTACTGTGTAATAGTGTGACATTTCCACTTTAATCTCGACGCTTATGACGAGAATAAAGTCGACATGTTGACTTTCTCGTAATTTGTCATGTAATAGCCAATCTTAGAAAGTTAAAGTTTTGAGTTAAACTAATATTAATGTTTGTTCAATTTGAATAGAATATAAAATTTCTTTCATAGTCATAACTTATGGTATAGTCTTTTCCCTCTACAAGTTAGCAATAGGTAGAACCTTCTTACTGTAACCGAGAAACAGTGTGATAATAAGCTCTGCTGTTTAGAACAGGTCCCAGTGCATAGGGACTTAAGACTCATTTTAAACTTAGAAATGGTATAAGCATACAGTTTTCTGACCATTTTGAAATGGTTCAGAAATGTTAAGTAAGTTATTATTTTTTCTCCAGCCGTCTGGAGTTTTTTTTTGTTTTTTCTGTCCCCCCTGGCCATTGAACCTTACTCTTATTCTATGTTAATGTTGAAAGACACAATTATAAAACAAAATAAATCATTTTTCTATTCTTTAATATGTAAAGCACTTTGAGCTACTGTTTGTATGAAAATGTGCTATATAAATAAATGTTGTTGTTGAAGTAGTAACAATTTGAGAAGTAACAAGATTAAGCTTAGAATTAATTGAACTTTTAACATTAAATTTTCCTTTTTTGCTATTTTAATTTTCCCCTTTGTGTGTGTGAACTGTTTTACTTTAAAACTTAACTAAACTTTTAAAAAAGAAGATATTTTGTCTGTTGAATCATTTCTGCGCATCAGGCTTTTATTGAATCCCATTTTTTTAAGTTGAAGCTGCAGAACTTTGGTAATTTTGGGAAAACGCAGCTACAATATTGTCAGAAAACTGTATGCTTATCCCATGTCTAAGTTTAAAACGAGTCTTTTAAGTCCCTATGTACTGGGACCTGTTCTAAACAACTGAGCTTATTATCACACTGAAGGCCTTGAACATGAATTGGAATCTACCCTCTGAACACAGAGGACGCTTTTGCTACAGAACTCATCTACGAAGAAAAAGAACTGAATCATTATGAGGTACTATGATCTTATCTACTATCTTCATGATCGTAAATGAAAGCAAGGTCGCCATACCTTGAGAAGATTTGAGAGACTGATATTTTAAAAAGACGTCTTGGAAAAAGACATTTTAGGTGATCGGATGTGCTTTTGTCCGAGTCATTGGAGCCTTATTTCAAGGAAGTAATCTGCTTTGTTGGAACATCCCGATTGTGACGAAACTGCTGTCAGGAAACGTCCTGTCATTTACTTGAACTGCTGTCACGGCAATGTCTAAACAGAGCTCAAGTGAGATCGGCAGTGATCCGAGCACAGACTCGAAGTCAGAAAATATAATTGGAGATCTTAAAGATCACCTAAGTCAGAGGAAAGATAAGCTTTCCGAGTTCATAACGGAAATTGAAGGTCTTAAAGACATTCCAGGAAACTGCTTAATTGTAGCTAAAAGATTTGAAGATATTTGTGTGATGCACAGAGAGATAGAGGAGTTGCATGAAAAGCTAATTATCTACGTTAAATAAGGAGGGAGCGATTAGGAAACAGAAAATGACATTCGTGGAAAGCTCTAAGAAATGGAATGAATTTGCTGTCGCTACGACGGCATGGCCAAAAGATGCAAATAGACTGTTAACACACACATCTGATGAACAGCTAATCAATTCGAAGAGATGCAATTACAAGAACGACATCGCTCAAAGTCAAAAACACGAAGGATGTCTCCTCAGCTAAAAACGCACTCTCGATATTAAACTTGATTTTTTGGCCCAGAAAACCGCTGCCACATCATCATCTTCTACAGCAGTGTTAAATTGAACAATCGACACTCGATAGTATCCTACAAATGTTACATGAACTTAAAACGGAAAAAACTATCTAGCACAAAAACCAACACTCAGAGCTCCAAAAATGATATGATAGACATATTGGCGCAGAATCAAGCTGAATGTCAGAAAGCAATTACTGAAATGGCCAGATCGTTAACTGATCAAAAAAGAAAACACCTGCTCTAACACCTCCAGCACTTCCTGCGCCACGTGGTGAAGTACCACGTAGACAAGTCCCTTTATTTTCAGGTGACCCACTGACTTATGCAAAATTTATCAGAACCTTTGATCACACTGTAGGTTACATATTACTAGACCCACAAGATAAATTAGATTATTTGATTCAATATACAAGAGGACCAGGCCAAGAAATGATTGAAGGGTGTACGTGATTGCCACCAGATGAAGGATATGAAAAAGGCTAGGAAAACAGCTTGAAAGTTATTACGGCAACCAAGCGTTCGTAATAGATACATACGTAAGCAAAGCTTTGAAGTGGCCTCAAATAAAACAATGATGGGGAAGCCTCGAAAGATTATGCAACCTTTCTTGATAACTATATGGACTCCATTACCAAAACAAGAAAATCGAGCAGCATTCAATAGCAATGAAAATATCTGTACTATTCTCTCAAAGCTCCCATATTCAATACAAGATAAGTGGCAAGATGCATCTTATGAAATTGAAAATGAAGATAGAGAGAGATCGACATTCACGATTTAACTGCCTTTTTGCATAAACAGGCTAAGAAATGTATGTATCCCGTTTATGGCGCCACAGAAAAAAAACACAAAATCAGATCTCTTCTTAAGTATGGACAGAAATCAAGAAACATTTTTACTACAAATATAGCTGATGCTGCCGAAAAGGAGACTCAAGAAATCTGTCTTAATGAATGTTAACGATATATGTGCATTTGAAAAACCTTATGCCTTTTGCAGTAGCCAGCATATCCTTGCCGAATGTAGAAAAATCTAAGAACTGCCACATAGAAAGAATTGACTTTTTAAAATCTAAAGGTTTATGTTTTCGCTGTCTCAAACAGGGTTATCTAGAACGAACTATAAAGAAAGAATGAAATGTCAGACAGGTTTCTTACAGCACCCAGATATCCTGCACATTAAAAGGGACAGTGGAGCAGTATTTAAAGCTACGGTTAGTGTGGCAACATCTACTGAAAAGGAAACAGAGACTGGAACTTATGCCTTTACTGGGGCCGGAGAAGAATGTGCACTTCAAGTAGTTCCTGTTAAGGTAAAAATCTAAGAAAAAAGTGAAAGGTATGTAGAAACATACACCTTTATAGACCTCGGCAGTACAGTGATTTGCACTTAAAGGCTCCAGAGACAATTGAGCCTTCAAGGGAGAAGGACGCAAGTATTCCTCAAAACTATGAGTAATTATGATGACGATTCAAAGATGTTAACCCAATGTTCTGTCTTATCAGATTTACAAGTCTGTGGTCTCAATGATGTTGAATACATTGGATTAGCCAAAGGTCTTCACACAGGTGTCTCCATTCCAGTGAGCAGAGAAAGTATTCCACTACAAGAAGATATCGATAAGTGGGCATATCTTAAAGGAGGTACGTCTTTTTCATATTGATTCTGAAGTTGATCTTTTAATAGGAATCAATTATCCAGAAACCTTCAAGCAGTCACGAAATCATACCTAGCCAAGGAGGTGGACCTCACGCCATGAAGACTGCACTTGGATGGGTAGTTGGTGGACCATACAAAGAGATAGATGACCTCATAAAACAAAATGGTAAGATGTCTAAACATTCCATCAAATCGTGTGTCAATAATAGAGATTGAAGACATGTTGCTGCAACAGTATAACACAGATTTTCCAGAGCGCAGCTGTGAAGAAAAGGAGGAGATGTCACAGGAAGACATCAAGTTCATATGCATAGCCTCAGAATCTGCAAGACTGGTAGGTGGCTACTATTGTTTAAATTTACCCTTGAAGGATGAAACACTTAAAATGCAGAATAACCACTGTATTGCTGAACAGCATGCTATTGGACTCAAAAGAAAATTGAGCAAAAATTCAGGTTTCCACGAAGACTATAAAGCCTTCATGAAAGACATTATAGACAATGGTTGTGCTGTTAAGGTACCCAAAGACTGAATTGTAATGAAGGCAGAGTGTGGTACATCCCACATCATGGTGTATATGATCCAAAGAAAAAGAGGATTCGAGTAGTCTTTCGACTGCACAGCCACCTACCAGGGGATTTCACTTAATGAACAATTACTTAAAGGCCCTGACCCAACTAACACACTCATTGGCGTCCTTACAAGATTCAGAAAGGAGCCAGTAGTCTTAATGGCAGACATTAAGTCAATGTTCTATCAAGTTAAGATACCAAACAAAAACACTGATCTTTTTTCTATGGTGGCCTGAAAGCAATCCAAGTAAAGACTTAAAAGAATTCAAAATGATAGTACATCTTTTTGGTGCTACTTCTTCACCCAATTCTGCTTCTTATGCTTTGCGTAGAACAGCCGAAGATGGCAGAGACATTTCCTGTGGAAGCTGTTAACACCATTCTCAACAAATTCTACGTGGACGATTGTCTAAATTCAGTGACAACAGAAGAACAAGCAATAAAGCTAGCAAAAGACCTCCAAGCTTTATGCCTCAAAGGGGGATTTCCATTTGACTAAGTGGGCGAGTAACAACAGAGCAGTGTTATCGTCCATACCCGAAGATAACAGAGCTCATGAACACAAGGATTTAGATTTGAGCCACAGTCTCCTTCCCACAGAGCGTGCATCGGGCATCCAGTGGTGCACAGAAACGGACAGTTTCAAATTTCAGATTAAGTTGCAAAACAAGCCTGCTACAAGGCGTGGTATCCTGTCTATTAGCTCAATTTACGATCCACTTAGTTTTCTAGCACCCATCTTACTGCCAGCAAAGCTTATTCTAAGAGACTTATGCAAACAGAAATTAGGGTGGGATGAGGAAGTAGAAGTCAAACATATTCAGAAATGGAAAAAATGGATGGATGATTTGAAGTTACTTACAGACTATAAAGTGAACAGATGCTTCAAACCTACCGGGTTTGGAACCATAAAGACAGCACAAATGCACCATTTTGCAGATGCTAGTGAAGATGGATATGGCACTGTCACTTACCTTGTCTTAACCAATGAAGAGAGCAAAAGTCATTGTTTATTCCTGATGGGCAAGTCAAGAGTTGCACCATTGAAACAGGTCATGATTCCAAGAATGGAATTGACAGCAGCCGTTGTGGCAGTAAAAATGGACAAAACAGCTTAAAGGTGAGCTTCAAATGCCCTTACAAGAATCTACATTTTGGACGGACAGCACCACTGTGCTAAAATACATCTCAAATGAAAGCACTCGATTCAAGACCTTTGTCACCAACAGAATCTCCGTGATCAGTATCATTCACAACCTTGAAATGAAATTTGGAACCATGGACGTTGTTCTAATTGTAGACAAAACCACACCCCGCAATTCCTGGGTAATGGGTCGAGTCATTAAGACAATACCAGATACGCGCGCTTTATGCAGCAAAAATGTCAGCAGTGTGGAAACACTTTAAAGCGTCAGAGAAAGAGGCAAAAACGGCCATTTGCAGACACTGTTCTGCTGAATTGTCCAGAGGGGGTGCATCTGCAAAAACGTACAGCACTTCAAGTTTAATTTATCACTTAAAATCAAGACACCCCAAACATCATGCAGAGTACATGAAAGACACGGCGGCGGCTACAGCAACAGCAGCAGCGAAAAGGAAAGTAGCTCCTCCCAGTTCTAGGACACCCACTCCATCTGTGGCTGACTTCTTAGAAAAGGCAAAAAAGTTTGCCAATGACAGTGCCAAAGCTAAAGGTATTACTAAAAGGATAATGGAATTCATCGCATTGGATGATCAACCATTCTCTGTTGTAGAGGATGTTGGATTTCGCAGGCTTATAGACCATATTGAGCCCCGTTACACCATTCCTAGTAGACGGCATTTCTCAGATGTGTGCTTACCCGAGATGTATAACGTCGTTTCAACTCACATCCATGAGCTCTTGGCTACAGATATTGCAGCCCTCAGCTTCACGACTGATATTTGGAGCTCGGATGCGAACCACCAGTATGCCGAGTTTAACTGCGCAGTGGATCGACACAGATTTCAAGCTACAAAAGATTGTGCCTAACTCACAAGAGTTTAGAGGGTCCCATACAGCTGTAGCCATATCCGAGGCGTTCGCCAACATGTTTGACACTTGGCGTATCGACCGATCTAAAGTGCATGCGGTAGTCAGTGACAACACAAGAAATCTGGCTAAAGCCATGGAAGATAGTGATCTGAAAGGCATATGGTGTATGGCACACACAATTCAACTGGCAGTCAACGAGGGATTGTTGAGTCAGCGCAGTATAGCAGATGTGATAGCGATAGGCAGGAAAATTGTTGACCATTTTAAACATTCACTGCTTCATATGCACACCTACAATCGATCCAAGAACAGTTCGAAATGCCACAAAAACGTTTCCAACAAGATGTGAGCACAAGGTGGAACAGTACATATTATATGCTGGAAAGCCTTTTTGCGCAAAAGAGTGTCTTGGCTACATACATAGCAGATCATGACCTGCCCGTGACATTCACCGCATACCAGTGGGTGTTAATCGAGAATGTTCTCTCTCTTCTCGCCCCCTTTGAGCAGATAACAAAAGAGATAAGCTCATCTGATGCATCTGTGGCAGACGTCATACCTTTACTTGCAGCACTAAAGCGTCTTTTAAACAAAGAGGCTGAAACAGACCACGGAGTTAAAACTACTAAAAGTGCGCTCTTGGAAGTGGTCAGCACACGATTTAGTCAGGCGAACTCAGAACCCCTGTACTGCATCGCGACTGTGCTTGATCCACGATATAAAGATCATTACTTGGATGTGGGGAAAAAGCTGCGCACACGAGAAATGATCCAGGCTGAGTTGGATTTGGGAAAGCCGCTAGGTGATGGAGACGGTCAGGTGATGCACAGCGCAGGAGATGAAAACAGCACAGAGAGTAAACGGGCTCGTACTACAGATGAGCTGCGCACAGTCTCGCTGTCTGACATGTTCGATGAGATCCTCCAAGAGAATAACCCATTTGCAAGAGAGGACAAGCTCAACCGCTCAACAGTTAGATGGTTATCTCTCAGAAGTCCCCATCCCCAGGAGCAATAACCCTCTCGAATTTTGGAGGACCAATCAAGGCCGCTTTCCCGAACTGGCGCAGATGGCACGCAGGTAGGCTACTTCTATGGGAAATTAATTTAAGATTTTATTAATATTTTGGATTATGGTAACACTTTAAGTAGCTTCTATTTTTAACACTAACAATGAAAACCCCATATTAAAAGCATTTATTAATCTTAATGTTAACATTTACTAATACAGTATTAAAACTAAGTATCACATTTTTAATGTTTGAATTAAAAAGTATCAAAAGTGGTAGGCCTATTTGTTAATTTTGTTAATGCACTTATACTAACATGAACTAAATATTTTTAAATTATCTTACATTAACGAAGATTAATAAATACCATAACAAATGTATTGCTCATTGTTAGTTAATGCAATAATGTTAACAAAAGGAAACATTGTAAAGTGTTACTACCTATATTTTATATTATGTATTTTGTGAAAATTTAACTATTTTCAGTGCAGTAAAATAGTAGGCCTACACTGGGTTTCAACCATTTCATCATCTTGAAGACATTGTTCGTTTTGAAATGAGCAACTGTCAGAAAACTGCAATAAAAATTTCAACTATTCTGCAGGTACTTGTCTGCTCCATGCACAAGCACCGACAGCGAGAGACTGTTTAGTGCTGCATCTCATGTCATCGATGAGAAGAGGAACCGACTTTCATGTGAGAAAGCAGAGAAGCTACTTTTCATAAAGAAGAACCTGCCACTTTTCCTGAAGAAGTAGGCTAAGTAGGCTTATGTCTAGGACAGTTATACATTTGTTGTGGGTTCATCCACATTTTTTTGCACTATTCAATGCACATTTGTTGTTGTAGACATACAGAGTTACATTCTTTCAGCAGTCAGTTATAGGCCTAACATAGGCTATTCAAGAAGGGGGGCTTCAAAGATGGCCAAATAAAAATATTTTTTTATTTTACCAATTTATTTATTTTAAGTTATATTGTGCTTTGTTTGTATAATATCTGCTGGAATGTTAAAAAAAAAAAAAATGTTCAGTATTAAATAAATATTTTGAAATTTTATTTTTGTTATTTGATTTATTTCTCTGAAAAGCAACACAAAATAGTAAAAGCTAATTTTACTATTTAATTATTGTAATGGTGAAAAAATTGGCAAAATAAATGGAAAAAAATGCGAAACACCGCATTCGGTATTCGGCCAAGCATTTCATTATTATTCGGCTTCGGCCAAGAATTTCATTTCGGTGCATCCCTAGACTTAAGACTCATTTTAAACTTAGAAATGGGATAAGCATACAGTTTTCTGACCGTTTTGAAATGGTTCAGAAATGTTAAGTAAATAGTAACGATTTGAGATGTAACAAGATTAAGCTTAGAATTAATTGAACTTAACATTTTTCCTTTTTTGCCATTTTAAAATTTTCCCCTTTTTTGTGTGAACTCGTTTTACTTTAAAACTTAACTAAACTTTTAAAAACGAAGATATTTTGTCTGTTGAATCATCTCTGCATGTCAGGTTTTTGTTGAATCCCATTTTTTGAGTTGAAGCTGCAGAACTTTGGTAATTTTGGGAATATGCAGCTACATGTCATTAGAGTAGAACATCGTAAACTAAACGTCATCTTAAAATGAATATTTACTAGATTTTCTCAAATCCCCTCATAAGTTATATAGCATATTAAATGCTTTGTGTTAAGTGCTACATGCTTCTTAAACTGACTTCCTCTGCACTAAGAGGAGGCACAGGCAGCACACAGAATACATTAATTTCATGATATTCCTGCTACCTGAACATTCAGAATGCTAAGATAAATACTTGATTAATACATGCTTTAATGAAAATTTTATATCATGGGGGGACACGATGGCGTGGAGGTTGCACTGCTGCCTCACAGCAAGGGGGTCTCGGGTGTACACTGCCTTGAATTTGCATGTTTATCTGGTAGGTTTACTCAGCGTGCTTCAGTTTTTTTCAAACTTATGTAGGATGTGGGGTTTTGTTATGCTATATTGACCCTGCTAGTGTATGTATTTCTCGTATTCACCCTGCGATGAGCTGGTGCCACGTCCTCCCTCGCACCCAATGATTGCTGGGATGGGTGCAACCCTGAATGGATGGCATAATTAAACATGTACTGTATAACACAGATTTTTTAAAGTTCTGAACACTCCGTGGTCTAAGTTTAGAACTAGTTTTAATTTCACAAAAACATTTATCGTGTGGCGATTGGTTATGTGGAGAAAGAAAAAAGGAAGGATACTGGGGGTTTGGTACGTCAGACAGAGATAACATGCATGCAATAAAGAAAGCCCGCTCAGAGGAACATCTACTGAATTCTGTGTTCGTGTCTCCGACCACCAGATTACAAACCCAACATTTACACAATATTTAAGTTAAACCTGTGTGATACCCATTTATACATCCAGTTTTTGGAGCCTCGTCACACCTGCCATAAAGTTCTCTACCCTGAATGTACACCTGGAAACACCTTAATGCGAGGGAGCAGCACTACTGCCACTCCACCATATCCCCCCCAACCCCTTATCAAGCGGTGTCATTTTTGCTAAATCGCTTGTAATTTGACCTCTCCAAATTAGAATAATTGCTGTTATTGAACTATCTGGAGTATAAACATATGTTTTGGTCTCTTTTTCTCTAGTTTCACCCTTAGTAGTCAGAATCACTGTAGGTGTGACTGATCAAAAGTTATGCACATTAGAACTCACAGAAAAAATTATTTTTTTTGTTCTTGGCTAAGTTTTTTTGTGAAAATAAAGGCCTCTATAGCTGCAGTAGGTAGGTGGGGACAGAAACACACTATGTACCAACAGAATAACTTGTTGACTACTCACATTTCAAATTTGAAAAGAATACCTGTAAAATGAAATTTTACACCAGTTTTATGTGGGCATGTCCAGGTGCTTTTTAGAGGGACCTATGGTTTATCCATTATCCACATTTTGGAACGTATGGAAAAAGTGTAATAACTTTTGAATGCTTCAACCCACATATATCAAGGAGGGCTCTACTAAAAGCTTACACCTAAAGGAATTTATATCTACACACCGTGTCACTCTATTAGTTATGGAAATTCATATTCCATAATAAAAACAAAAAATACACATTTCAATATAAAAAAGTCAAAACAAGTCTTATGGGCTATATATATATATATATATATATATATTTTATTTTTTACTTTTTTTTTAATAAAATGCACACAAAACTATATACATTTTTTTACAAACTGTTACAACACAGCTCAGCGTTTTTCCATGTGCCACTGATTGTAGCACTCCCTAGCAGGCAGAAAGCACAAGGGCGTGTCACATGTCACTCTCTGCCTCAGACATATCCATTGTCCGATTGAAAACTGTGACGCCGCGTACATTCGTCTACGACTTAATCGAGAGTGTATTTATCTGTATGTTTATCCATATTTAAAATGCGAAAAAACACTAGGTGAAATCACAATAAACCACCACGCACCAAGTCTGCAGACTGGCACAAATGCCAGCTTCACGCATCTCCAATCGGTTTTGTTTACAAGTTGGTATGGCAAGTTACATATCGGCGTGCTCAGCTGCTCATTGGCTGTAAGTTTGGAGTGTCACTCACAGCGTCCAATCAAACTGGTAGATTCTACCAGGGTTTGGAGTTGTGCGTCATCGTTCAGCTGTCTGTGACACTCGTTGGATATACGAGGTGCCAGTCACCCCCCAGACCCCTCGTAATTGGCCAACTTAGGTGTCAATCAGAAGCTAACACTTCCGTGTAACATGCTTTAGCATGGTTATTGCCGACAGAAACAAATTACGTCTGATATGACGAATAGAAATGAAGGAAAAAAAAAAAATGTCGGAGCTAGTCTCGAGTTAAAAAACGTCTTCTGGAGTTTTTGTCCCTTTGAGGATCTATCGTGTTTTGGACCTAATCGTTTTACTGGATTAGATTCCCTGGAGCCTTGCGGACAGAATGAGATCAATATTGCTCGGAAATATTGATGTTTGACTTGCAGAGAGCCTTCAAAAGGTAGTCAAAGGTAGGAAAAGTCAGCTCTTAAAAGTATTTACTTCTCTGTAAAAAAGGATTTAGTGTCAGTGCTGTGGTTGTTGTGTGTCAAAATGGTTTATATCATCGGAAAGACGAGACTCTGAATTTTCATTTGATGTGTAGTATGTCGAGGTGCATGACAGAGGGGCATGCACACACGGCTGTGACATGATTGTGACGTCATCCAATCGTCGTTATGTACCGGGACCGGTACACGTGCATGTTAAGGGGTTTTAATACCTGCTTTGATGCTTTTCATCATGAAAATATGAAGTATTTATCTTAGCATTCTAAATTTTCAGAGAGCAGGAATATCATGAAGTGAATGTATTCTGTGCAGCGCTGCCTGCCCGCGCCTCCTCTTAATGCAGAGAAAGTCAGTTTAAGAAGCGTAGTGATTAACAACTGGGTCAGGGAACACAACACAAAGCATTTAATGTGTTTTATTATTTATGTATATAGCTTAGCTTGAAGCAAGGTTCATATTAATACAGTTTGCTTTAATGATGGTTCAGTTGGTAAAGATGTCATCACCAAGTTGTACTGGGTTTATTTTATTTTATTTTTATTTGGTGAATACTGTGTAATTCACCTGGGCTTGAAATAAATAGTATTACTGGAAGTTGCACTTTTTTATTGTTATTATTTATTAGTTTAAATATTATGCAGTTAAATGATGGTGAAGTTGCTTAAAAATCACTTTAACGTGTCAGTGGACAGAGATTGTTAACATTAACAGAAAGTGTAGTTGGTTTACTAAAAATATTTACTATTCATTTTCCAAGACATGTTCAGTGCAATACAACTTTTGACAAGCAACTCTGAATATTTTACTAAGTCTAAATGCCTCTTTGAATGGTTGAAAATGTTAAAATTTTAGTTTAAAGTTGTTTGCAAAATTTGTTCAATAAAAAGGTTCTATATTTTGACTGCAACTGTTATGCAATGTGATTCCTTCTCTTCATTAGTGCCACCCCTTGAAAACTCACACTTTATGGGGCCATGCAAACCTGTATTAATACTTGTATGCACATTAAAAAAAATTTTTGTACAATGTACAACTCTCATGACAGTCGAATAGGTTATACTTAGCCAATCTACTGCAGTAATTGCAGTGGAAAATGTGGTTTTAACATCCACTCACTTATGGGGGAAAAAAAAAAATATCATTGAATACCATGAAACCAGTATAATTTTGAAAAATACCGTGATATAGAATTTTGGGCATACCGCCAAACACTAACATAGACACAAAGAATGTTTGTGATAAAGGTTTCCTGCAGCTGTACACTGCTACTCAGTAGTATCTGAATGCACTATGTAAAAATAGGGTATTCAAAGTATTTTAGTTTACACCACGGCAGGTAAAAGATATGATGGGTTCCATTTATATTTATTATAAACAAAAGAAAAAACACACGGCTTGATCAAAATTAAGAAAAAAAAATTTTTTAAAGTTTAATGGTGGCAGCGTAATCATCATCAAGTATCAATTTCTCTTTCTGAAGTACTAAGAGCAGTAAATTTCAGCAAGTCTCAATACAGTCCAACATCTGATAAGAAATTAAAGCCACAGAAACATCTCTCACTTTAATTTTTGGCTAAAAAGTAAAGAGAATGTAAACACTTTATATTTAAACTAAGAATTTTAAAAACAATAAAAAGTACTCAAGTCAAGTTGGGGAACATGCACTGGTACAGTGCGTTACCACACAACGAAACAGCTCTGGATCCCACCTGGCAATCCCTCAAGCAGACATGCGGTCTAGTCCCCACCTTCTGGAAATTACCCATTTGCTACAGCCAGGCGTTACGTGGGCGACCCCTTGTCCTGGTTGGGTAATCGCACAACAAGGCCTTAGTGCCGTAATCCACGCTCCCTCACAATGCAGGTAGGTAATGTGCCTCAATCAGGACTCCATAAGCAACTGCTCATTTGACACAAAGTCAAACCAATGGTACACAAGGATTTTCCGGAGAGAGACAGTACCAAAAGGAGTTCAGTCTTCACCTCAGGTCACTGGATAGCGACCATGTCTTGCAACCATATAGCAAGACAGGAAGCACCAGGACTCTAAAGACTTGCCCTTTCATCCTTTTGCATAGATATTGGGAGCGCCACACACCCCTTTCCAGCGACCTCATGAACCTCCCCAAGCTCTCCCAATCCGTCTACTGACTTCACAGGAAGAGTCACCAGAGACATGAATGTCACTGCCAAGGTAAGCAAAAGTTAACAAAGTAAACCCTGGGGAACATTAATTCAGTACTTTCACATTTATGATCTCACCATAACTCATTTTCATACACAACTGATTAATGTGGATAGGGTTTCATATGTAACAAAAAAGAAGATGTTTACACTTTTAAATGTTGAGTTGATAATGAGAAATCTACTTGACCTGCATCTAAAATAATTTAATAGATTTAAAAAAAAAAAACTGTTTCCACAATCCAAGTTTGATTGTATATAATGCACCATGGCTTTAAACATTAATTCTCTCCACATCAGCAATAATGTAACATACAGCCTTCAAATGGATGTCACTATACAATACCATGTATCAGGATATATATTTGTAGCCTATTACCAGAAAATTATCCATTAAAATTCACGTGTTGTACGAAGCGACTGCAAATTACCAAGTTTATTTTATTACTATATCCGCACACAATGAAATTACAATGTTGGACAGTTTTTGGGGTCAGGAGACATACCAGTTTCCAAGCCAAATATTAATGTCAAGAAAGATGGTACATTAGGATGAAGACAAGTTGACTGAAGAATTTGCATTTTCAGCAAGCATTAAAAAAAAAAAATCCAACTTAAGTATAAGTGGAGTCAAATGTTCCAAAATTAAAAGCCTTTTTGACCAATCAAAATATTTCAAAACTTGACCACAAGAAAGAGTCCTTATGGGCAATGCATGCAATTTACCCAAAAGCAATATTGTGAGCCATCTTAATTCTCAGACCAAGGAAAAATAAACTAGGAACTATGGATATTTATGGTTATTTGAGGGAAAAAATTTTGGGATCTACCATATCATTTACCCACAGGGGGAAATGCATTAAAGAAAGATAGTGAAAAAGTTAAGTATAGCAAATTTGTTTACCACATCTTTAACAAAATGCATTTTGAGATTTCTAAGAAGCATAAAATAGGAAACCGGAACACGTTTGCAAGCTTAAAAGGTCAATTATGGAATCAATTAAAAAAATTCCACCTATAGTCACTAAACATTAAAATGAATGGAATTTACAAAAAACAGTTTAAAAACTATAAAAATCAGAGAGCATTTATATTAAAAAAAAAAAAAACCAACACCAAACAACAAAAACCCCATGACACTATGTCAATACTGGTCCAGACAAAAGGTTGCTTAGGTTTTGTCCAGTCATGTTTAATTGGATACCAGCACTTTTTACTGATCAAATGTATGGCCATTTTACACTTTCAATCCCTACTTCGCTTGCGGTTTGTAAAATGTATTGCCCATGTAAATAAGCATTTCATTGTACTGCTTATCCAGCATCCTATGTAGCATAAACAAGATATTTAATGTAGCTGGAATGGTAATACAGTAATCCCTCCTCGATCGCGGGGGTTGCGTTCCAGACCCCCCCGCGATAGGTGAAAATCCGCGAAGTAGAAATCATGTTTGTATGGTTATTTTTATATGTATTTTTAGCCCTTATAAAACTCTCCCACACTGTTTATAAATATTCCCCACAGAGTTATACAGCATAAACCCTTTGTATTCTCTTAGATATTATGTAAGATTCATTGAAATTATGCATGTAAAAACACTGTTTATATACAGTAAAACCTAAATATTTTAAAGAGAGAGTGTCTCCGATATCACATATATTACAGCAATTACAATAGAAAGGCCACCAGCAATAAATACGTACAATGCAAGAAAAATAGCATACAGTAAATGTGTACACAGTGACAGTAAACATACATATTATGTACTAAGCACTGTAAGTAGAAAATTAATTATGGTTACTCACCAACAATGACACAATGACTTGTCTGATAACAATGAGTTTAATTTTACTGCTCAACAAAGGAGAGAGTTACAGCCCTTGTAAAGGAGCCACTTCAGGCGATTGTGGAGCACTGCCGTTGTTGTTCTTCTGGCAGTCTTCAATCAAAATCCCTAAAGCAGATTCCATCAAGACTACTGCCTTATTACATCCACTTACAACTTGTTTTGCACCCTGGTTAAAAGGACACTGCGGCCATAGATCTTGTATTCCTTTCCTACTTTTAAATAAAAAGAATCGTAGCCTCATTGATGCTGTAATGGCGTCCTACAGCAGTGTAGATTTTCCCTTCCTTCAACAAATGCAAAACATTCACCTTTTTAGCAATCGTTAACATGTTCCGTTGGTGCTTGGACACGGCCCCTGAAGAAGTAACAGGAGAAGATCATTGTGGAGCCATAATGAAGGGCTTGACTACACACACAAAGATAAACACAAAAGTTAACTCTTTACACAGCGAAACACGTTGATGCTGAATGAGCGAGACGAGACTTCCTGGTTAACACTGCATTCAGCACACAGGAACTTAACTGCATGCTCTGATTGGTTAGCTTCTCAGTCATCCGCCAATAGCATCACTTGTATGAAATCAACTGGGCAAACCAACTGAGGAAGCATGTACAAGGAAGTGAAAAAACACATTGTCCGCAGAACCCGCAAAGCAGCGAAAAATCCGCGTTATATATTTAGTTATGCTTACATATAAAATCCACGAAAGTCGAAGAGCGATATAGCGAGGGATTACTGTATCCACAGCATTGAAACATTTGACATTTTGCAGACTAACGAGTATATATATATATGTGTACTAGCAAAATACCCGCGCGTTGCAGCGGAGAAGTAGTGTGTTAAAGAAAAAGGAAAAGGAAACATTTTGAAAATAACGTAACAGAATTGTCAAAGTAATTGTTTTGGGTATTTGGCCGCAGCGTCACGAAGTTGTTTTCGTCTAGCTGCATCAGAAAATGTACCACGACGTCTGACACACCTCCTTTTTAGTGTTTTCTCACAGCTTGGATTGCTGCTGTTATAATCGGTTTGAGTGTGTATACATATACATACACACACACACACACAGGTATACAGTGGTGTCAAAAACTATTTGCCCCCTTCCTGATTTCTTATTCTTTTGCTTGTCACACAAAATGTTTCTGATCAAACACATTTAACCATTAGTCAAATATAACACAAGTAAACACAAAATGCAGTTTTTAAATGATGATTTTTATTATTTAGGGAGAAAAAAAATCCAAACCTACATGGCCCTGTGTGAAAAAGTAATTGCCCCCTTGTTAAAAATAACCTAACTGTGGTGTATCACACCTGAGTTCAATTTCCGTAGCCACCCCCAGGCCTGATTACTGCCACACCTGTTTCAATCAAGAAATCACTTAAATAGGAGCTGCCTGACACAGAGAAGTAGACCAAAAGCACCTCGAAAGCTAGACATCATGCCAAGATCCAAAGAAATTCAGGAACAAATGAGAACAGAAGTAATTGAGATCTATCAGTCTGGTAAAGGTTATAAAGCCATTTCTAAAGCTTTGGGACTCCAGCGAACCACAGTGAGAGCCATTATCCACAAATGGCAAAAACATGGAACAGTGGTGAACCTTCCCAGGAGTGACCGGCCGACCAAAATTACCCCAAGAGCGCAGAGACGACTCATCCGAGAGGTCACAAAAGACCCCAGGACTAAAGAACTGCAGGCCTCACTTGCCTCAATTAAGGTCAGTGTTCACCACTCCACCATAAGAAAGAGACTGGGCAAAAACGGCCTGCATGGCAGATTTCCAAGACGCAAACCACTGTTAAGCAAAAAGAACATTAGGGCTCGTCTCAATTTTGCTAAGAAACATCTCAATGATTGCCAAGACTTTTGGGAAAATACCTTGTGGGCTGATGAGACAAAAGTTGAACTTTTTGGAAGGCAAATGTCCCGTTACATCTGGCGTAAAAGGAACACAGCATTTCAGAAAAAGAACATCATACCAACAGTAAAATATGGTGGTGGTAGTGTGATGGTCTGGGGTTGTTTTGCTGCTTCAGGACCTGGAAGGCTTGCTGTGATAGATGGAACCATTAATTCTACTGTCTACCAAAAAATCCTGAGGGAGAATGTCCGGCCATCTGTTCATTAACTCAAGCTGAAGCAATCTTGGGTGCTGCAACAGAAAAATGACCCAAAACACACCAGCAAATCCACCTCTGAATGGCTGAAGAAAAACAAGATGAAGACTTTGGAGTGGCCTAGTCAAAGTCCTCACCTGAATCCAATTGAGATGCTATGGCATGACCTTAAAAAGGCGGTTCATGCTAGAAAACCCTCAAATAAAGCTGAATTACAACAATTCTGCAAAGATGAGTGGGCCAAAATTCCTCCAGAGCGCTGTAAAAGACTCATTGCAAGTTATCGCAAACGCTTGATTGCAGTTATTGCTGCTAAGAGTGGCCCAACCAGTTATTAGGTTCAGGGGGCAATTACTTTTTCACACAGGGCCATGTAGGTTTGGATTTTTTTTCTCCCTAAATAATAAAAACTACATTATGTGTTTACTTGTGTTATATTTGACGAATGGTTAAATGTGTTTGATGATCAGAAACATTGTGTGACAAACATGCAAAAGAATAAGAAATCAGGAAGGGGGCAAATAGTTTTTCACACCACTGCATGCATACATGCATATGTATGTGTCTATATGTGTGTGTGTATAGCTTTGGTCACCGAGTGCAAGGGAAAAATAATAAAAATGTAGTCTACGTCATTAAACAGTAAAACATTAACGTTTTAAGAAGTAAAGCTACATTGAGCATTACTGGAGTGGTTTCGGGTAAACTACATTTTAAAGACGGTGTAACACAACAGGTAAGTAGTACTAGCAGCAGCTAAAATGTATATGGATGATCTCTCGGTAGTAGATCCCTTTTGAAAGGCGCTACACGACGGCTGTGGTATAGAAATTACATTTTCTATGTGAACGTCCAAATTTCTGCCTCTGGTAATGTGCCTTACCAGCAATTAAAGAAAATTAGTTTTGGTGTCCTCTGCAGTGTTAAGAGAGAAAGGCTTTGGTTTGGGAATAAAAGGAAAAAAAGGTGTAAAGAAAGGAAAGTTGCCTTTTTCTTTTATATAGTGTAGAGAGAGGTTTTTGCTGACGATATGAGCGCCTTTTGGGGACAGTCACGGTGGGTCTTGTCTAGACTGGTGAGACGTCCCTGCCATTAATCGGCTGTGATGGCACTGTTGGTCCTCCACTCCTGTGCATGCCTTCATAATCCGAGCTGACGACCTCAAAATCGTATATGTGCAAAAGAAAGTGCGAAGCGCCTTAATATTAGTTTGCCACGGGGTAGAAAAGGGATCCCGTGATTGCACTTGTCTGGGCTATAGTTCAGGGGGAGGAGGAAAAAAATTAAAAGTGCTCACTTTGAGAAGCGCAGTCAGCGTCTCAAAGGCCGGCACAGCTATGCGCGCGCGCTGGCTGCTCGAGTTTTGGAGGGCAGGAGACGCCACTTTTTGCAGACACGTTCACGTGATCAAAAGTCTCTGCGCTCTTTGGAGGTTATTCATATATACAATGGGGCAAAAAAGTATTTAGTCAGCCACCAATTGTGCAAGTTCTCCCACTTAAAAAGATGAAAGGCCTGTAATTTATCATAGGTATACCTCAACTATGAGAGACAAAATGAGAAAAAAAAAAAATCCAGAAAATCACATTGTCCGATCTTTGAAGAATTTGCAAATTATGGTGGAAAATAAGTATTTGGTCAATAACAAAAGTTCATCTCAATACTTTATTATATATCCTTTGTTAGCAATGACAGAGGTCAAACGTTTTCTGCACGCCTTCACAAGGTTTTCACACACTGTTAATGGTATTTTGGCCCATTCCTCCATGTAGATCTCCTCTAGAGCAGTGATGTTTTGGGGCTGTCGCTGGGCAACACGGACTTTCAACTCCCTCCAAAGATTTTCTATGGGGTTGAGATCTAGAGACTGGCTAGGCAACTCCAGGACCTTGAAATGCTTCTTGCGAAGCCACTCTTTTGTTACCCAGGCGGTGTGTTTGGGATCACTGTCATGCTGAAAGACCCAGCCATGTTTCATCTTCAATGCCCTTGCTGATGGAAGGAGGTTTTAACTCAAAATCTAATGATACATGGCCCCATTCGTTCTTTCCTTTACACGGATCAGTCGTCCTGGTCCCTTTGCAGAAAAACAGCTCCAAAGCATGATTTTTCCACCCCCCATGCTTTACAGTAGGTATGGTATTCTTTGGATGCAACTCAGCATTCTTTCTCCTCCAAACACGACAAGTATTTACCAAAAAATTCTATTTTGGTTTCATCTGACCATATGACATTCTCCCAATCCTCTTCTGGATCATCCAAATGCTCTCTAGAAAACTTCAGACAGGCCTGCACATGTACTGACTTAAGCAGGGGGACACGTCTGGCACTGCAGGATTGGAGTCCCTGGCAGCATAGTGTGTTACTAATGGTAGCCTTTGTTACTTTGGTCCCAGCTCTTTGCAGGTCATTCAGTAGGTCCCCCGTGTGATTATTTTGACCCCACGTGGTGAGATCTTGCGTGGAGCCCCAGATCGAGGGAGATTATCAGTGGTCTTGTATGTCTTCCAATTTCTAATAATTGCTCCCACAGTTGATTTCTTCACACCAAGCTGCTTACCTATTGCAGATTCAGTCATCCCAGCCTGGTGCAGGTCTACAATTTTGTTTCTGGTGTCCTTTGACAGCTCTTTGGTCCTGGCCATAGTGGAGTCTGGAGTGCGACTGTGAGGTTGTGTACAGGTGTCTTATATTGATAACGAGTTCAAACAGGTGCCATTAATACAGGTAACAAGTGGAGGACAGAGGAGCCTCTTACAGAAGAACTTATAGTCTGTGAAAGAAATCCTGCTTGTTTGTAGGTGACCGAATACTTATTTTTCACCATAATTTGCAAAATGAGATAGATAGATAGATATCTATATCTATATCTATCTATCTATATATATATATATACACACACACACAACCACGTTTTTATCAAGGCTTCCGTCGGGTAGTCTTTTGAAACGAAATTTTCCTCCATTCAGTCCTAGCAACGTGCTTTCTTCCGACTCTTACATTTTTGTAGCTCTAATGTGTGCATCGATGTAATCTGTGTACCAGGAAATCATGCATTGACAGAAGTTCCCCTTTGCTTGGAATGCAAAGTATGATTAAATGCGTTATTTTTTAACGCGTTATGGAGCACATGCATCGAAGCTTCTCAGCTGTGCTTGTGCTTAGAAAAGGAAACATTTTAAAAATAACGTAACACGATTGTCAATGTAACCTTTTGTAAGTAGTGCCTGGAGGATTCAGAGTGTGGAGAAACTCTAGAGACAGCGTGTGTATTAACTTGTGGATTTTTCTGTGAGTATTTGGTGGCAGCGTCACAAAGTTGCTTCCGCAAGACTGCGTTAGCTGCGGAGCTCAGCTCAGAGCGAAATGAGGTGAATGGGAGATGACGTGTCTCCCCCACCCGCCTTAACTGTCAATCACCCCACAAACACAGTCTCTCGGAATTTGCGTAAGCACAGCCCTTCACGTGCAATTTTAACTTAGTTACAAAGTGATCAAAACCCTCGTTTATATCCTGCGTCCTCTCATTAAACTTTTATCCCGCATTAGCCGTGGACATGACAAACGCCAGCGGCAGCCTGTTTATGAACTTAATTTAAACTTTAGGTTTACACCGTGCTTTTGTTTCCGAAGTAGCTGCACTCATGAATATGCTTGTATGTGTCACTCGCTCGCTTCTTATTGTTTCGCTGCCTTCTCAATTGTATAATGCATGTTTTCTTCAGCACTTTTTGGAGCTCTTCCTTGTTTTCTACGTACTGCGTTGACAGTCAGTTCACGTGATTACGTGGGAGGCGTGATGATGTCACATGAAACTCCGCTCCCCACGGCCTTCGAGCTCAACTCCATTACAGTATATGGAGAAAAATAGGTTCCAGTTATGACCATTATGCGTAGAATTTCAAAATGAAACCTGCCCAACTTTTGTAAGTAAGCTGTAAGGAATGAGCCTGCCAAATATTAGCCTTCCACCTACACGGGAAGGTGGAGAATTAGTGATCAGTGAGTGAGTGAGGGCTTTGCCTTTTATTAGTATTGATTCAACAATACAACATTTTATACTTTGTTCCAAGTTTCGGCTGCTGCTAAATTAGACTGCTAAGCATCAAAAAAGTAAAAAAAAGTGTTCATGAAGATATTCCTAACATTTGGAGTTAATAGCTGAAGCACCAATGAGGCTTTTCTATTAGTTACTAACCAACACTCAAAATGTGCTTGAATCACAGCTAAAGCTGCCAGATTTTCCTTACAGACAAAAACAAAGGAAGCTCTCTGCGTGATGCAAACCTTTGTTTTGTCAAACGTGAAAATGCCAAGTCATTTATATATTCCAATGCCTGCTCATTGCATCTATGATGGGAAATGTAGCATAATTTAAAACTTGCTTTTAAGAGTGGTTGTCAGGCTTGGTAACCAGTTATCAACTTTTGGTTACCAAAACTGAAACTATGGTTACCATTTTTAACAACCTATATTTGGGGGAAAAAAAGGATTCTATACAATTATAGATTTTCAATCTGAAATGGTATCACGTAACATGTCAGAATATCAGTTGTATGCAAAACCATTCCTTGCATCACGTGGTTTATTCAAACTTTGCCTATGAGGATTGGGGTGGCATAACTCAGTTTATTGAGCAACTATTCATTAATGCTTTTACAGCTTAAAACACTAATTGCCAGCTGACATTTAAAGTGCAAGATGGCGATTTCCAAAAGACCTTCATTTACTCACAGTACACTAAATAGGATTCCACCATAAAATGCATTTTATAATCTTGCTTTCATGTAATACTGTGGACCAGCAAACAAAAATGAACTGCTTAAACAAGCCTAAAATTACCAGAGTTTGCTTCAGTAAGCCATACCTAAAACCAATAATATTAAAGTTTTTCTACTTTCACCATAAATCACCAGATCACAATAATATAAGCAACAGCAAAGGGAAGTACAATAAAGTACAACATAGCACTGCTGCCTCACAGTAAGGGGATGGGGGGTTTCTTCTCTTGGGTGTGCCTGCATGTTCACTCCATTTCCACATGGCTTTCCTGCCACAGTCCAGAAACAGAATTGCGGTTGCTAAACTGTCCTTTGTGTATGCTCTCCTTGCGATGGGCTGTTGCCCTGTCCAGGGAATATTCCTTCCTCACACCCAATGCTTACTTGAATAGATTCCAGCTTCACAGAGACCCTGCTTGTGAGAAGTGTGTTTGGAAATGGATGGAAGTTATATATCTTAATGGATTCATTACACATGTACGTGTTCTGTAGAGCAAATAGCAAAAATATGTAACAACCCATTTTCCTAAAATATTCAACAGCATTTCGTTTGTTTCTAAAATATTGATCCTTGTAACTTGAATTCAAACAAAAAAAGCAAAATTTTTAATGAATTTTTTGATATTTCAAAATTTTGAACAACCAACCAAAATGAAGTGAACAACTGTGTCAAAAACACCCAAAATGTAATCAAGTTGATAGTCGGCATAAGTTATGTGATGTAATCTTAAAGTGTCTGATCTCATTTATAATGCCAAATGTCTTCACTTTAATTCCAATACAGCTGACGTTTTCCTACCATAAGCTACAGTTGGTATCTCATCTTCAAACACTTAAAACAGACTTCTACACAGACATTTTTAGAGGGCGCAGGTCCTGTGGGATTTTTAAGCCCTAATGTTCATCTCTCTAAACTAAAGGAGACTTAACATTTCCCCCTTCGTGCACACCGGGATCACATGTTCCGTCCTGTTTACGTGGATAAAACAAGTTAAACTGTTAAAGCTAGGAAATGTAATGCATAAGCTTACATTTTGTTTTAATTGTTAAACCAACTGGCAAATGGCAAGGCATATGCCAATCTCCTAACTACGCATAATGCGCAAAAACTGGTAATTTCAGATCCACTGCCAATAAACTGGTGCATCACTAAAGTGGATGATATTCTTGGCACCCACCAGCCAAAAAGTGGTCACTAATTGCCTCAAAATGGTGGCCAAGGGCAACTTGTCATCTGTTAATGATGAGCCCTGCGCAGGCATAATTAAAAGATGAGGTATATGGAAGATGTCAAGCCATACAGTCATTAGCATTATACTGACCAGTGAAGCTAATCACACAGCACTTGTTCATGTTCAGCATTAAATGATTGGATTGTGTGCTGTAGTAGATTAATCAGCAAATATAAAAATGTAAACATTGGAGCCATATCTCAGACTGAGCAATGCGGTCAGCTTAGACGGAATCTGATTGAAGGGAATAAACTAGGGCCTAAGGAAAGCAATCAAAAACTGGCATTTTTTTCCTGTGAGAACAGTATGATGAACAAAATTCAATTGGTGAACTACTCAAGACAAATATACAGGGCTGGATGCAAATGGATACTAGAGTTGAAATGCATTTTCCTCCCAAAGCACTTTGTTATAAATAATGCAAGTGCTACTAACAGACATTGTGACCAGCTTCAATGTCAACTGAAATAATTGACGCCTTTATTAAATAGAGGAAAGGCATTGTGGAGCACAGAAAGGTTAAACAATGCCCACTAAAAAAATGATAAAGATCCACATATCCTAAAGTCTTGGCTAGGAACACCAGATTACCCTACTGCACTGGAGCTTTGCAAGCATTTATTCGTTAAAAATATCGACATTGACAGACTACTGAAGAGTGGAGAATCACTGGGGGGGAAAAAACACTTTTCTCACCACAAACATGCAATGAAAATACTAATTCGCAGTTCCCCCAAAATATCTTGTTACTGGTCTAAGAGCTTCTCAAAAAGGTCATAACCAATTTCCCACATGTCCCTGACACCTGCTGCCAAGGTTTTATGGTCCTCAGTATGGAGCACCAATCACATTTATCCAGGACGACAAGCTCATAGTTGGACATGTTTTCTTAGTGTACAGCAGACCACAAAATTCTGTGCAGATAATGTAGACATTTAAAAATGTACAGCAGACTTCAAATAACCAAGAAATCAGGGGGGTGGTGGTCTTGGATGGAGACCTATATGGTATCTTGATGCAATGGGAAAGAGGTGTTGATGAATCTGGTAGTTTGTTGTCCAGCATTTAAATGATGTCCGAGGCAAACTATAAAATCCTGTCAAATGACACTTTCCATTTCAAAATGGTCACGATTCCCCATGAGTCCATTTTCTAGCCATGCAAACCTTGGTCAAGCTGCTTCTTTCATAGGCTACTGCAGGTTGTTTGCTCAGGAGAAAAAAGTAAAATTTACATTTGTGTTTTGAAAAAAATTAAGCAACCACTGGGAAACACATCTAGTGTAGTTAAAAACCCAGCACTATCAAAACATGCAGTGGCCAAAATAGATTTCACAGACACGAGATTCCAAATCAAGCAATGAAAAAAATTGCATTGACTGATGTATTACTGTTGGATGTTGGTTTTGAAGATTCTAGTAGTAATTGCAGTCCGTATTTAACATTTTTTGAAAGAACATCAACCTGCACAAGTCACTTGTGTGACAGCATTTCAGTAACTTGTAGGTTTTTCTGTTGTGTCCAATAGAGGTTCCTGAGAGCAAACAAATCCCAAATTCAAGTTCAAATAACATCAAGATCACTTAGAAAAAGACATAGGACTTAAGGGAAAAAATAAAATAAATTGGATAATGTATTATAAATGGAAGTTTTTGAATTTGTAAAAGCTTGTACAGAGTAATAATCTATTAAGAGGTATTATGTTGAAAAAAACTGAACTTTCCTGACAAAAATTCCTTAAAAAAAAAAAAAAAAGTGATAAGTTCCAAAGCTGAAATCTGTCAGAAAGCAAAGTTGTTTCAAGTGCACAGAAATATGGCCACGACATTACATACATCCATCCATATGTTTGTGAAGACACTTAAATAAAAACACTAAAATTAAACATTTTACAAGAAGCAGTGAAATGGATTTTATACATCTTTCATACTCTAACACGAGAGAAATGCTTGGATAAGTATGGGTAACCAACAAGGAGACCTAGCAGAAAACTAAATGAAGTGTGCTGGCCTTAAAGAACTATAGTCATTTACTGCAGATGAGCATTAAGTTAAATAAACCAAAACACTCCTGTTTTCCTATTTCTTCAAATAACTTGGTAGCCTTGTGGAAAAATTCTGCAGGCTCTTAAGTAGCATTAGCACTGACATCTGCTTAAAACTCAGCACATTTTCAAATTAAAATGCACACAAAAACTTCAAAGAAAAAAAAAATTAAATTGCACAGTATAGCTGTCATTCTTATCCATATTTTGCAGTTAGCCCATCAGCTGCAAGCAGATGGCTGGCCAAATGAAGCAGAAACAAAACTGTAAACATAGCCCAAATGATTCCTTGTAATAATCACCTTTAAGCTCCTACCTTTAATAAAACATTACACACACCTAACAAGTTTGTCTATAAATCAGTAATTATATTTAAATTTGTATTGATCCCTCAAAAAAAAAAAAAAAAAAAGACCCTGAATTTATGTGGGATTGCAGGAACGGTCTTATTTAAAAGGCCCACTAACTAACAGCAGAAAAAGGTTCACTACACTTAAAACAAAAACTGCTTTTGCTTTTTTGCCAATTTTACTGCTTTATTATGCAAGTTCAGAAATGTGAATACTTTGAGAGGGACATTATGTAATCACCCCTCCGGGTGCTCAAATTTCCTCTAAAATTCCAAAGACATGCCCAGTTAGGTGAACTGGCAGTCCTAAAGTAGCCATATTGTGTGCACAGGTTGGACAGTTTGGAGACAAAGTCAGAGAGGCGAGATTGCGTTAGTTTAACCATATAGTGTGTGCTCACCCTGTGATGGACTGGTGCCCTATCCAGGATTTGTTCCTGCCTTGTGCCCTGTGCTAACTGGGATAGGCTGCATTCAGATCCCCGCAGCCCAGTTCAGGACTAAGTGGCATAGAAAATGATTGACTATGAGCAACATTCACTCACACACAAGAAAGAAAAAAAAAAATTCACTGTTTAATAGGAAACTACATTGCAATGGGCCCAGATAAACTAAAAGGGATCTTTCCTACAGTTATCTGGCCACACAACCATCCATTTTCTAATTTGTTTATGTAGATCAGAATCACGGGGAAAGAAGGTGTTTTATCGCAGCATCATTAGACAAAGGCTGGAAACCAACCCTGGTAACACCACTGTAGGTTACCAACTAACCTGCACACCTTTGGTATGTGGAGGGGAAACCCCATGCAGAGAGACAATGAGGACGGCAAAACTACAAATGTTACAAGTGCTTGGGATGGGTCAGTGTTTTTACTATCAATGAAGATTAGGTACAGATGACGTACTTTGTACGTTCATTCCAAAACAAATTTTATTTATCGATTCAAAACTCACATTTGCCAGACATTTACAGTGCGTACAGAGAGTCGTCATACCCTGTGAAAAGCTATACTTTGTCACATTTCACATTTCTCTCAAAGCATTTTCCTTCAATCCTTTAATTGTTACCACACAGCCCACAATTGCAGCAACTGCCTGAGGAAGTATATAAGAATTTTTTTAAAGTGTAAGGCTCAGCTTTGAGACCTCTGAAAAAAGGTCATGTAAAAAGTGACAAAAGGCAACAAAAGACAGGCTTTCCATTTGCTGAACAATGTGTTTGGCTCTTCCCTTTATGTCTATGTTTTTGGACATGACTGCAAGGTGCTCCATATGATGATGCACAGCAGTGTACTGCCCCTGACCTGTTGCATAGTTTGAATGGCGAAAAACAGAGTGCCCGATAAAAGTGTGGCAACCAGCGCAGAGGTTTTACTGCTGATGGGTTTCATACTATGCATCCTAATAACTCTGCTCCTATAGCCTTCAGCTCCCGCTTGCCTTTGGGACTGAAATGATTTTCCACACAAGTTTTAGAAGGTCAAACTTTTTCAACCATTGGCACAGATCTGTGTGTTTAGCATTTCCAGTTCCAGCAGATGGGGTAGACAGTGGAAAGACAGAGCATGTTCACCTATCCCTTTTCTGAAAAGTGCCCCTATTCCTCCTGTTGCATCCATGTTCACACTTGCACCATCTGCTCCAAAAGCACTCATTTTATGTACCCACCAGTTTGGGTTGGTTGGGTCAGCATTCTGAAGCAGTGATTTAATGGCGTTTTGAATCGGTTCTGCATGACCATAATCTCAGCCAAACCTACTAGATGAGTCTTACGTGTTCCATCAGATACCTACAGTATGCGATGACATTGTCTTTCTCGGAGACATCTGTTCCACAATCAGTTATAACATAGATGTAGTTTACCTTTAAAGCTTCTTCCAGCACATTACTTTTTAATTAATCTGCAATGCAACCTACAAACTCTGCACATGCTGTATCATTATCATATGTTTGACACATCCATGCCATTCTTCATCAGCAGAATTTGAGATTTAAAACTTTGTGAACAGTATTTCTTCCAGTGCAATCATATATGCTGCATTGAATTTTATTTTTAATTCTTTCATCTCATTTTCTGTCACTTTCTCACAAGCACGTTGTACTGCCTTTGCTATGGGGGTGTCACGAGGAGCAGACCTAGCAATCACAGTCTCTGGCATTCTTGTGTTTCTTACTCTTACCA
The DNA here is from genome assembly GCF_016835505.1 of Polypterus senegalus. Lineage (NCBI taxonomy): Eukaryota > Metazoa > Chordata > Cladistia > Polypteriformes > Polypteridae > Polypterus > Polypterus senegalus. The sequence goes on along the minus strand of NC_053166.1, from coordinate 121,231,669 downwards.
TGTTTTTCAGTTTCCTTTTTAAAATGGCTCGTGCCACAAATGAATTCTGTTTTACCAGCAATTTCTTGTCTGGCTTGTGCACAAAAGCTGCAATACATCTTTCCCTTGTCATACCGTAACCAAGCAGCTTTATACTGTTTTCCAGGCATCGGAGCCTCGGTGCAGAAGACTTTGCTAACAGGACGGAGTGGTCATCCTTTAATAACTGTACATTTCTGGACACCAGTGGCTGTACCTCAGTTAACCCACTGACTGAATTATCTTCGGTTCGTTCAGAAATAGACAAGGCAGGATTTGGACGAGTGGGCATTTAGAAAAAGTTGGAAATTTTTCGTTTGGCCATTTTGCATGTTACATGGAAAGTTAGAAGGGAATTAGGCCACGACTACTCCTCAAATTCCGTCCTATTTCAGATCCCTATCCGCAGCAGTTAGCGAGATGATGTTTGAAGCAGAGTGGGTGTGTCAGATGTCTCGCTTCGGTTTGGTTTTAATTATGTGATAGTGTAATAGGAAAGGTAGACGCGGGTTGAGAGTTTACGCACATAATTAAAAGCTGTTTCTGCTGCTTTCAATTTATTTTTATTAATTTTATTACAATCCATACATAGCAATCAAGTTTTTACAAAAAAGAGAATTGTTAAGAACAGATCAATCCCCACCCCTGAGAGAGAGAGAGCGCAAGCCAAACGGCGTAAAATTTAAGGCTTGTAAACATACCTAAATTAATAAATTCTCTGTGCTTTATAAACTTATTTTAAAATGTTACCGATTAGATCGTGCCATGTTTTGAAAAAAGTCTGTACGGATCCTCTAACTGAGTATTTGATTTTTCCAATTTCAAATAATATAACACATCGGTTTCCCACTGACTTAAAAGAGGAGAGTTTGGGTTCTTCCAGTTTATCAGAATAAGTCTGCGTGCCAAGAGTGTAGTGAATGCAATCACAATTTGTTTGTCCTTCTCCACTTTAAGCCCTCTGGAAGAACCCCAAACACAGCTGTTAATGGGTTAGGAGGGATTGTGAGTCCAAGGCTGTCTGAGAGGTAATTAAAAATTTTTGTCCAGAATAATGTTAATTTGGTGCAGGCCCAGAACATGTGACCCAGTGAGGCTGGGGCTTGGTTGCAACGTTCACAGGTTGGATCATGCCCTGGAACCATTTTGGAGAGTTTTAGTCGAGACAGATGTGCTCGATATATAATTTTGAGTTGTATAATTGTATGCTTTGCGCATATGGAGCTTGAGTGAATTCTCTGCATTGCTACTTTCCACTCCTTTTCTGATATATTAATTGAGAGATCTTTTTCCCAGTGTCCTCTTGGATCTTTGAAAGGAAGGGATTGTAAAATGATTTTATATATTGTAGAGATGGAGTCTAATTCCTTAAGATTGAGCAATATTTTTTCCAGCGTGGATGAGGGTGCAAGATGAGGAAAATCTGGAAGGTTCTGTTTAACAAAGTTCCTGATTTGAAGATAGTGAAAGAAATGTGTAGCTGGAATGTTAAATTTGGAATGTAATTGTTCATAGGATGCAAAGAAGTTGTCTATATAAAGATCTCTAAGCAAGTTAATTCCAAATTTTTTCCAGATATTAAAAACTGCATATGTTTGCGAAGGTTGAAAGAGGTGGTTCTCTTGCAGGGGTGCCACAGATAGAAGCTTCTCCGTCTTAAAATGCTTTCTACATTGGTTCCAGATTCTAAGTGAGTGGAGCACAATTGGGTTATTAGTATATTGCCGATAACATGTGTTTATTGGAGTGCAGAGCAAGGAATACAAAGAAGTACTGCAGGATTTTACTTCTATTGCGGTCCAAGCCTGTGTATGTTCTTCTATTTGTGTCCAGGTTCTTATCGCCTGTATATTTGCCGCCCAGTAATAAAACTGGAAGTTAGGTAGAGCCATGCCGCCTTCTGCCTTTTGTCTTTGTAGGGTCGCTCTTTTGATGCGTGGATGTTTTGAATTCCAAATAAATGAGGTTATTGTTGAATCTAATTGCTTAAAGAATGATTTATTAATGTATATTGGGATGTTTTGAAATAAAAGGAGCTTAGGAAGAATATTCATCTTAACAGTGTTAATTCTTCCAGCTAGTGTGAGATGAAGGGTTGACCATCTATGCAAGTCTTGTTTAATTTTTTCCATGCAGACGACAATTTTGTTGATAAAGAGCTTTATGTTTACTTGTGATGTTTACCCCTAGGTATTTAAACTGTTCTGCAATGATAAAAGGTAGGGTGTCTAATCTAATATTATATGCTTAAGAATTCACTGGAAAGAGTACACTTTTATTCAGATTAATTCTGAGACCAGAGATCTTTTGAAATTCTGTGAGTGCTGCTAAGACTGCAGGCACAGAATTTTCTGGGTCCGAAATATACAGTACCATATCATCTGCATATAATGAGATTTTCTGTTCCAGTCCTTCTCTGCTAATCCCCTTTATCTGATCAGTATTTCGACAATGTATTGCCAGTGGTTCAATGGCAATCGCAAACAGCAGCGGTGACAAGGGGCATCCTTGTCTAGTGCCACATTCTAGTTTAAAGTAGTCTGAGCAAATGTTGTTGATGAAAACTGAAGCTTCTGGGTTAGTATACAGGAATTTAATCCATGCACAAATGTTCGGGCCAAACCCAAACTTCTCCAATGTAGTAAAAAGGTATTTCCATTCAATCATGTTGAATGCTTTTTCTGCATCCAATGATAATATTTCTGGGTGTTTGATTTAGTTGGTGAGTATATTACATTAAACAGGCGTTGAAGATTTGAAGATAAGTGTCGGCCCCTAATAAATCCAGTTTGGTCTTGTGATATTACCGAGGGAGCACTTTCTCCATCCTTCTAGCTATGATTTTAGAGAGTATTTTAACATAGTTATTCAGAAGTGAAATTGGTCTGTATGATGCACATTGTAATAAGTCCTTATTTTGTTTTGGAAAGACCGTGATTAATGCTTGGCGAAAGGTAGGGTGAATGTCCTGGAGTGACCAAGTCAGAACCCTAACTTGCATGTAATAGAAAAATCTGTGGATAAACTTTAAGAGCAGTCCATTGCCACTTCATACGGAATTTGACTGAACTCTTAATTTTGCAGGGAAGAATGGGAAAACACTCCCAATCTAGGTGTGCAAAGCTAGTAGAGACAATGCAAAAGGATTGATGGATGTAATTACAGTAAAGGATGTCTGTATAAAGGATTAAATCAGGGGATTGAGGACTTTTCCAACTTTTTTTTTTTTTTTTAATTTTCTAAAACTTTCTTTTAAAAAGTTTGATGTTGCAAGGCAACATTCGTAAAAAGAGGCTGGTAAAAAGTTGTTTTGAGCATAGTGTTTTTGATTTCAGGCTGTATGACAAATAATGTAACCACTTCGAAAGGGTAAGAAAACTTTCTATAGGCCCTATATGGTTTGCTTCAATTCTGTGGTGCTCAGTGTCTCAAAGCCCAAGAATCATCCATTATTGAATTTCTCCTTGAGATTAATAAAGTATCTATCTATTTATTATAAAAAGTGATGAAGGTAATCTAACAATTCAGAATACAACACATATTTGAATGCTATGAGAATGATAGGGATGCAACATCCAAGAAAGCATACGCTATTGCACTTGGGGACAATAATGTTCAATGGCTAATTCTGTATGTGTTCACAGTAGTAACAGTAGAAGATGGGCTTATGTGAACTATCTCGAAACCATCACCGCTGTATGGAAATTGACATTATGAATTGATAATTACAGTTTTGGCTTCTTGGAATCAATGATTGCTATGACATTTGCAGAAATTTGTAAAATTAAATTCATTGGTCCTCACATCAACTAGTCGATGTTTCCTACTATATATGAGCTAATGCAAACAAATATCCCAAATGACAAACTGATTTTGACAAATTTGAAAAGCTTTTTTTTTTTTTTTTTTTCTTATTTTGAAAGAAGTGTTTTCATAAATAAAAAGAATCCCGAGAAAATCTTGGTATTTAGTAATTCATGTGGTGCTGACAAGGTTTACATTTTGACTTGGTTAGGAGTAATACTAATTTAACTAGTTTTTTTTTAACTAACAGTAAATGTTGCTGTATAATTTTAGAGATGTACATATGGCAAGATAAATCACAGTCTAGTGAAGATCATTCTAAAGCCCAAGGCGAAATTCCCTAAAGTATACAGCAAATCTTCCCATTTCTAGATAACAACACTGCCGGCCCAAATACAAGTTTTGGCTAACCAACTGTTAAAATTGTTACAAGTTGTGTACCTGTGCAACATGAGGTTATACATAAAATGTCAAAATACAGATTGAAAAGACTTGCTACTAATCCAATGCCTTACTGAACTTCCTTTGTAAGGAGACTAAACATAGCACCGATTACACAAGGCTGACAGTCATTAAATTAATCATTCACCTGTTCAGCCAAAATCTTGATAGTGCATGTTTTGTATAATAAATTTAAATGTCTATACAATGCTACAAAGTGGTACTCATTAGTCACTAAATGTGCATAACTACTAAAGACCCTGCATAAAGATAACATACCTTTCATAAAACATGTTTACCTGAATAGCAAGGACGACTGAATTTCTAGTTATTGAAATCAATCTTCCAGTTTAACTACATACCCCACCCCTAAAAAACAAACAGGCTTTTAACCAATTCAATTTATAATCCTCACCCCATTTATATTTTTTGCATGTTACATTCAGTAATTTATCCAAAGTATTTATACAAACAAGTTATTTGGCTGGACTTAATTGTATACTGATATAAACATTTTAATTGTATACTGACACACAAACATTTTAGCCTATGCTAGAAATGAGAGACATGACAGGACATACAGAACAGGACCTTTTTAAAGAGGGTAAAAACAGATCTAGATAGAAATTGAAAAAACAAAAGTAGAGCTGCACATCTAGAATTTTTAAATGATTATAGTGGAAAGAACTATATTTGGAATTGTACAGATTATGGGGCAAACGCTGCAAGGAATCTGTATAAGAAAATACAGCAGCTACAGTACTATACTCCTGCTGTCCATTGTCTTCTTTATAGTCAAGATCTAATAGCTGTCTTGTTAGAAGTCATCAAGACAGTGGATCTTTTCACCAAACTAAGCCACCTAGGCACAGCTGAAGAGCCATGAAAATGTAATGACAGACAAACCTGATGTTCTGCTGTGACAGAGATTCCACTAATCTCACAAACTAGTAAATCTTCAAATTAAACCAGAATTAAAACCCAAGTATTTTACATCCAATTTGTGTATGCTTTGCCCTCCATTGTCCATTACTAAAGTGCATAAGGAAAAGTTTGTGTATACCATTTTTCACTGAGGATGTGTGCCCCCTGCGAAATACACCCTGTTCCATGTGGCATAACTAGACTAACATTTTTTTATTTGCAATTCTCAAAACTGTCATGTTAAACATTCTTCAAAAGGCTACCTTAAAACACTAATCTGAATATCAAAATGCTGAAACTTAAATACAAAATAAATTGATTCTATATTTATTAGTGACATAGCTCAGGTTTTTGCTAGGAATATGCCATTTCACCAAACAAAGCTGATCAATGTGTATTTGCCTTACTTTTGGAAAGGACTGTCAAGTGGAGATTTGAACTAGCCAAGATACTGTATATACAGTATCTTATATACCTGGCAACAGTCTATTCTATGTTTTAACTTCCCTTGGACACTAAAGTAAATGTTATCGTGTACTAGGCTTTAAAATTATAGTGTGCCTCATCTCTATACTCGCCAACATATGTATAGTGCTTCATAAGTATTCCCTGTAGGCACTGGAAGATTAATGCTTCAGTACCAGGATTTGCCATTTCTGTGTGTTAAGTTCCTTCGCTGCTGCCCTAGTCCTTGACCATTCCGTCAATGCTAAGGTAATTTTTGTAAGCCTATACTTTTTTAAAAAAAAACAAAAAAAAACACCTACTTTCAGTGATATTTCTCTTCAACTGCCTTTTGGCATTTCTAATTTCCTTTTCAGTGGATGGTATGCCTATTGTTACTAGTTCCCAATTTCTCTTGTATAAATTTATGCAATTAACTGCTTACTCATCCACTGAGGTCTTCTGTATCCCAATTAGAAATTTAAGGATAAACTTGACATACACTGGTGTGCACTCCATTACCACCTCCCCACTATTCCTTAAACTTCTCTTTACAGTACCTAAAACATGTCTCCCGCAAATGTTTTTCAGACCTTGCCGCATCAGCTCAAAATTTATCTGGCCCAATTTTAATTTGTTCTACCAAATCTATATAAATTTAGCATACGTTATCAAATATTCATAATTTATCTGAACATGTACTGCAAGCAAATTAAATTCAATAATATGCATCTACAATTGGAAAACATAGGCTTAATGCTATAAACGGGAACGTGCTTAAAAAAGTTCTTAAGCTGAATCTTTGTCAAAAAAAACAAATCAGGTTGATAAAAAAAGAAAAACCATTGAGAGAGAAAAACAAAACTCATAACCTTAAGGCCATTACAGATTTTATTCTTTAAGGATGCTTAGCACTTTTTTCCTGTCACCAATGCTTGTTTTCTTCAGGTGTCATTGGGATCTTAGCTAGGTACTGAATGAACCTGAATAAATTAAGATATACTGTACCAGGTACTGTATTGGACTACCAATTTTATTCCGAGACAGAGACCCTCATGGCCCAAAGCAAGTCTTAATGCCTTTTACATTTGGTTTACAGTATAGTCATTGCTCACATGAACTGTTAATGTAACACTATAAACCAACAATGAACAAGACACCAGCCCACAGAAAATACATTACACACAGTATGATGACCATTTATAATGGATTGCACAAGTATAGATGAACAAGACACAAGCCCACAGAAAATACATTACACACAGTATGATGACCATTTATAATGGATTGCACAAGTATAGATGAAAGCATTCTTTTTCTTGAAACAGACTAAAGAATATAGGCAAGGCAACCATGATGTCACAGAAACAAATGAACAAAGCGGATTTATAGTTGGCTGGACAGATGCAAATCTAATTACAGCATTTCATTAAAGAACACTAGAATGGAAAACAAAGTCAAACAGGAGACCATGTTAAAATGCCCAAACACCACAAGCACTGTTAACCCAATTGGCTTTTCTATGAGAAACACAACTAGGTATAGTCAGCATGGTTACTTAACTAATTTGAAATCCAGTACTTGAGCACTTAATCTATCAAAAGAATGTTCTCCAACACTCTCGGAGATACACATTACCATAGACAAAATAGAGAAAAAACAGCAGTCACAACAATGTAACTATCCAAATACATTTTAAAACTCATGACGTATTTGTAAGCACAACCACATCCCAAGACAAACTTTACTCTTTTGATGGTACAGTATATACATTCACTAGTTTATGGACGTCATTACAGTATTCACCAATGATGTCACTGCAACACGATTTGAGCCAGTTGCATCTGCTGCTTTTTGTGTGCAGCAGCAACCGGAAGCAATTTTATCCAAATACAGAACCGTCCTTAATAATTAATGCATTATATACGTAAAGAACAAAAGCCAAACTACAAGAACCCAAATACTGTATTTGGAATAAATCAGCCATTTAATGGTGACCATGAGAATGAGAAAAATTAGTTAAAGATCTAAAAATAACTGGAAAATGGAATCTTGGAAGACCACAACAAACGGATTTTACCTCTAAACAAACTAATTTTTACCCGAGCTGTGTGGTACAATAAAGCATTTATTACATGAATGAAAAAGTTTTTCACGACCCTCCTTTCCATTCAGGTCGACGTTTAATCAATAAGCATACAAGTTACACCTTCGAAGTATTATTTAAAGCTGCTTACAGTTTCGCAACCTTATCGAAGTTAAATATTTGAAACGCTAACAGGCACAAAGACGCAGATACTGCAAGCGAAGTAGTCACTCCTGCGCATTTCGTCATATAGTGAATCTTTTTTCAACAACCACCTGAAAAGAACTAGATGGGTCCCGAACAAAAAGCTAAACCTATCACATCGTTGAGGTTTTGTTTAAATATCTTTTTACACTCCTACAGTTAAGTGCCGCAAACGACTAATTACATACGCTGGGAATATTTGAGTTATCGGCCCCAGAAATAACTCCGTTGCAATTCAAGGTTGAGATGCTGAATAAAACCGGCGAAACTCGATATATCCGACCCTTTACGTGGGAATTCAATTCGCGCATCGCCACTAAAGGTCTACATTTCCCAATACACCTGCATTCATTAAAATGTTAGTTGGGTAGGCTGTCGCTTTAAAGCCATAGAGGGCGATATTCTCGAAAATTGCGTTGGTAACGGGAGAGTGCACAGCGGTCCAAGTAAACTGCATAAAGACAAGTTAAGGCAAAATTTGCAAATATAAACGAACAGCACAATTTCTAGAAGAAAAGAAGAAACGTCGGACAAAGGGCATGCAAAACGCTGCGGAAAGAAGCTCAACGCGTTCAGTTAATAGACAAGAAATCCCATTAGGAAGTTACCTCGAAATATAGAACTGGTCTCTTTGGACAAGACGGTTTATCTGGTTACTATAATCGTCCGTAATCTTCGTACCGTCTTCCTACAAGGTTGTCCAAAGGGCGCTCAGTACTATCCACAAACAAACACCGACTCACACGACAAACCTCTGGCACAGCCCCTCAATGCCGCTGGGTTTTTTTTATAGCCATGACGTCACGCCTCCGCCTTGTCACTCCTATCAGCTGACACTCGCCTCCAGTGGCTGGCCCAGCACTTTTTTGCTACTACACGGACCTCTGGAGAGTTTCAAAAAGAGGGATAGGTTGATGGAATGGTGCTGGGAGTAACGGGTCTTTCCAGTGAGGGAAGGAGAAAATTATAATGATACAGCTATTAACTCGCCGCAAGAAGTGCAATTTTCCTCCGCCGGTGAGGGATGTATCCTGGATGCTCGTGTTGGTTCTACTCTGTTTTATGAGAAGACGGAGAGAAACAGAACGCGAAGGATATTCATACACATTTTATACCACTAACGTTCTTTTACTGTACAGTCTTCCTCCCAAATCATTTCATTGTAAGAAACGTAATAGTGGCAAAGCTTCTTTGTAAAAAGTGCAATAAAAATTAGCGATGACCGTGAGAAAAAAAGGCCTAGAGCGCTCCTAGGCGCGCGCACGTGAATTTCGCGTTGCTACTTTTGCTGTGTGGCTGGTGCATCGGTTCATCGCGAGGTCACATTAATCATGAGGCGCATGCAAACTAAACATGTACACGAGTTTATCTTAGATCGACGGGACAATCGGCTCCTTTGTGCCCATTTAATAATCATGTGGTCAATAGAACACCAATATTCTGGAGCGTACACACTGATTCAGGGCAGCAAGACATTTGAATGCGTCATAGCACATCTAGCTGTGGATGTAACGGTGCTGAGGTCCAGCATGTAAAAACGCGCAATGATCTATTTTTATCATCTAATTCTTTTAAGGTCAGATTTCTTTAGAGCTTTGAGCTATGAATGAACTTCTATCACCAAATTATAGATGTTCACAGTTGTCTGTCAGTCAGTCAGTTAGTCATTATCCAACCCACTATATCTGCTGGAGCCAATCCCAGCCAACACAGAGTGCAAGGCAGGAACAAATCCCAGGCAGGGTGCCAGCCCAATGCAGGACAAACACACCCACACACCAAGCACACAGTAGGGACAATTTAGGACCGCCAATGCACCTTTTTGTGAGAGGAAACCGGAGCACCCGGAGGAAACCCACACAGACATGGGGAGAACATGTAAACTCCACGCAGTAAGGACCCGGGAAGTGAACCCAGGTCTCCTTACAGCGAGGCAGCAGCGCTACCACTGCACCACTGTGCAGCCCACTGTTGTCTGACAAAATTCAAATTCATTGTCGTCACAGATAGATGCAAAACTTTTCCAACATTTCAAAGTACTCTCATTTACACTTGCAAAACAATGACACCACAGTAAATTGTCCAGCCACGCATAATGCTACTTTTTTGGCTAACCAAATTAATTTGTTAGAAGTTGTGATTGGATGTGTTCTGTTTTATATATATATACAATTTTGGTGTCTAAGTTTCTGAGAAGATGGCTTTATGCGTTTAGGTAATGTTAATTTTTTACTCCAATAGTTAAATTTGAGAAAAAGTACAAAATATCAAGTGTAATGATTCTCAGTCTTTTTAAGATGCACATTTTTATGGTGTTTTCTTGCCCCTACTCTGTTCAGTGTTTGCATGGACTGGGTATTGGGCATGGTCGTGGGGTCCAGTGGCTGTGGGGCATCTCTTGGTGAAGAAAGATTCACTGATCTTGACTTTGCCAATGAGGCTGTGATCTTCATGGAGTCAATGGAGGCTCCGATCAGGGCTCTTGAGAGAGTCCGAGTGTCTGGGCTTGCGAGTGTCCTGCATAAAAACCAAGATCCAGGCTTTAACAACCTCTTGGACACAGCCATCAACAGTGTGTCTGACTGCAGAGAAAGTGTTGACCTTTTTGAGAGGTTTACTTATCTTGGCAGCGACGTTCATGTTTCCGGTGACTTGTCCTATGAAATGAGTAGACAGATTGAGAGAGCGTGGAGGGTCATAAGGTCACTGGATAGGGATGCATGGTGCTCCCGATATCTTTGCAAAAGGATGAAGGTCCAAGTTTTTAGAATCCCGGTGCCTCCTGTTTTGCTGAATGGTTGTGAGACATGGACACTATCCAGTGACCTGAGACAAAGACTGGACACCTTCAGTACTGTGTCTCTTTAGAGAATCCTTGGATACCTCTGATTTGACTTTGTGTCAAGCGAGCAGTTGCTAACAGAGTCCCAAATGAGGCACATTATCTACATTGTAAGGGAGCGTCAGTTACAGTACCATGGCCATGTGGCACGATTTCCTGAGGGTGATCTGGCTTACAGAATTGTCATTGTTGAGGACTCAAGCAGCTGGACCAGGCCAAGGGGCAGATAGATGGTCATTTGCAAGGGGTGGGGCTGGACCACTTGTGTGCCTGGGGGGTTGCCAGCCAGGATCCCAAGCTGTTTCATCATCTGGTGGGTGCGGCAGTGTGCTTTACTAGTACATGCTCCGCAACCTGACCTGACTTGATCAAGGTATATTTGCTGTCTAGTCCTAGCACTCACTAAACCTTGCACCTGAAGATAGTAAATGTTATGTCACACCGTTGGATATGTCCAGCACAACACCGTTTGGTGTATCCCGCCATGGGCATTTTAGTCTCTGACTCACTTCTCAATATCAGTTGTATGCCAAGTTAATTGGCTTGGCATGTACGTGGCATGTATTTAACCAGGCTCCTGTTATTAAGTGTCTTATAAGCTCACTTTCAGTGCCTTGACTAACTTTGCCTGAGATTTTTACTATAGCTATGTTCTTTACTGATGCTGTGCCTAAAAATTTGGTTTGTCTTTAGCTCATATGGATTTAACCAGGCCAAGGGGACACCCACATAACACCTGGTTGCTTCAGATAAATGGTAATTTCTGGGGTTGGGACTGGACCACGTGTCTGCCTGGGGTGTTGTCAACCAGGATCCTTAGTTGTTTCATCATGTGGTGTGTGCAGCCACACACTGTACCAATGCATGCTCCCCAACCTGACCTGACCTTATTTTTATGGGGTTGAAGTGCAGCAAACCTGTGCCCTGCATTAGAGTCAAGGATCTGTTCTGCCCCTTTAAGCCACTATCTTGACACGTTTTTGTCAACAGATGTTTAGATTAACTTTTGTTAATCATATTTTCTAACACTTTTAACTTGTTACAAGCGAGAAATTTCCCAAGTACACTCAAGTACCCTTTTTAATGGTGTCAGCATGACAAATTTGGAACAGATTATATGAAATATTAAAACAATACTTATGAAACATCACTGGAAAAATTGCTGCTTTTGTAATGTTTTTAATCATGATTGTATGTTGTGCAGTAATCTCCATCTGCATGATTTACTAGTTCAGGTGATTGTACCTACATAAAATACCTTCTACTGTAAAATTCCCTTAAAAAACCACATTTTCAAATAATCTTGTTTTTATGTCCACCTGTTATTCAAACTAAAGTTCAATACATTTTTCAGTAATTTCCCTACATTTCCATAGAGTTAGCCTTTCATGTCTCTGCAGTTATCATTTTTATGAAAGAGCATGGAAAGAGTGTTCAGAGAGTAGGACACAGTATGAAAAGGATCTTTCCCATTTTGTAAGTATTTTGCTCATTGTCAACAATTTTGTGTATTTATTTAACCTTTATGCAAAGGGAAAATCGTTTATTTTCATTGGGTTTTATGTAATTTTTATTACTAAGATTGTGTTTATTTTTGTCATCATCAATGTGTTTGCATTTATTATATTTCTTTATTACATTTTAATAATTTATTATTATTATTATTTATTTTAGTTATGTTCAATTACTTCTAATAGAAGATTGCATGCCTTTGTGTTTTCAATTGAAGTATTCATTTGGCAGAGTTTAATTCTAATTTAATTTGTGTAAATCTGAAGCTTTCACCTACACCATCAAAGATTTACAGTAACAGCTGTGGCAGATGGCCCGGACACAGACAGACGGACATCATTTGTTCACCCAACACACTTATTTATTATATACAATATTTACACTATACGTTACGTGCACCCCCAGTGCCTCCAGCACCGATCCCCCAAAGTCCAGGCCTCACTGTCCAATTGCCTTTCTCCTGGCCGCCTCCAGTCCTCTCTCCAGCTCCGTCCTTCTTTCACCCAACTTCCGCTACTGAATGAAGGGAGGCGGCCCCTTATATAGGAACCCAGATGGGCTCCAGCTGCTTCCCGGCATTCCTCCGCAGACACGCCCCAGTGTGGCGGAAGTGCCGGCTGCGCACCCAGAAGCCCTCCGGTGTCCCCTGTCTTCTTCCCCCCAGCACTTCCTGGTGTGGCGGAAGTGCTGGGCTCCAGGTTTCTTTAGGCACTGGGGCACCGCTTGGCGTTGGCCACAGGCCCCTACAGGGTTGGGCTTCCAAGCCCTCTACCCGTGGCCCCCAATACAACCAGGGCGGTCGCCCCCTCGTGGTCTGGAGGAGGTACAAGCCCGCCTCCAGTCCTCCTGGGCGTCCCGGCTGGGCTCCACCCCCAGCCGGATGCCACACAGCCTTATACTGAACAGTAGACTTAAGTGATAACAAGCATTTTAGTCTTTTGTAATTGCAAATTATGAGTTGCAGTGTATACTGAATTTATATGTTTATGTAAAGATGTTGCAATATAACAGCACAAGAATGAACAAAAGACAGCTAATCTTTTAATTAATATTATTCCTTCAATACGACTATTTGTGGCTTATAAGGAAAATTTAAAAATAATTTATTAATATAACTTGAACATATTGGAACAAGAATGTGAAGAAAGAAATCATCATCTGCTCCTGGGGGCAAAAAGGAAAACCGCTGCTCTGTGAGATATTACATTATTGTGCAAGAATGGAAATGAAGCAAGCTTTCTTTTTTGTCTGCCCGTTGCTGTCATGTAAGTAAAATATAATGTCTCTAATCAAAATATGTTGTCAGTTAAACTGTTTTCCTAATTCATCTTGCATATTTAACTGGTTAAATATTAAGTCTGGTATGAACACCCCTCTTCATGTCCTGTCACAAAATGTCAATAAGATTCAGGGCTTTTGCTAGGCCATTCCAGGACACTGAACCTGTACTTCCCAAGCTATTCTTAAGGTGAATTACTTGAATGTTTAGGATATCTTGTTGAAATGCCCATTTTGTGCCTATCTTGACTGTTTGAGCTGATAGCCCAACATTCTTCTCATTAATTTCTTGACATTATTCAGATTGCACGATTCCCTTGACAATGTCAAGTTGTTAAGGGCCACAGTAAGAAAAACAGCCCTATAGATGGACACTCTCCCCACCATGCATGGCAGTATGGATAAGGTTTTGTTGGTAGTAGATTCTATTGGCTTATTGCTAAACAAGGCATTTCGTGGGTATGGTAGTGAGTGCATCAAAAATGTGGCATTTCACTTTGTCAGTGTTAGGCATTAATGTATATTTACTTTATATCTTTACATTTATGAGCTAAAAGTGCTTATGATCTATTAAGTACGATGTGACTAATGCAGTGTTAAAATTGAATAGACTTGGACTTATACTATTCAATGCTCATAATATTTCCTTAACGTTTTCATTTTTAAGTCAAAGTCAAAGGGTCACTCCATGTCAAATCAACTGATTTTCCAGAAATCCCATGTATTTCAGTCTCACAGAATTCTGAAAAAATACAGTACATGTACCCATGTTATTCAGGAGACAACCTATAAAATTATTTTGATGTAAGATCCATACTTTCCAAGATACAACCAATTTTGTGAGGGGAGAAGGGTGTTAAATTTGACACAGCACAAGACCATATCTCAATATCTAAACCACCTAGTACGCTCAAATATTGCATACTGGTACCTTTATAGGTATAGTACGTAACAAAATCAAAATGTTTTGCCCAGATGACACCACTTGGTAAGAGCAGACCTTCAAAAATGGAAAAAAAATTGGTGTCTTTGCTTTGCCATGTTTAGGCTTTCAAAAAGCATGCTTCTAACTGATGCAGCCTGCTGAAAGTTTTTCCATGTTTAGATACTTGCACGGGGCTTTTCAAAAGGTTAGAACTAAACAACAAAACTGCATCAGGGTTTGACCAGCAGACCTATCAAAAATGAAAAAAATATTTTGGATATCAGACCAGCTTAATGCATTGTGGGAATGTCCAGACATTTTTAAAAGTATTTTTCCTGTATCCTTCATGGTCCCTTCTTTCTCAAAAAACAAGTCTTACTTTTCTTTTGTGAATCTTTCATTTTTATTTTCCATTTTAAACATGGGATAAATTCACCATTTGTCATTAATGATAATCATCAAGTTCTTTATCACTAACTTGGGTTTAGGATTAATGAAAAAATAAAAAAAAATCACCAAAGGCACATTAAGCACAAAACATGAACAACAGCTGCTCGATTTATCATTAAATACCAAACTAGTTAAAATGAAATGTTAACATCTTGGTATTTCATCAGGAGGAATGTGACCCATTTAATTTCTGCTTCAATTGAAGTTCAGAGTGTCTGTCTCTCTGTCCTTGAGATCAAGATGGTACTGCCTCCTTCTAACCGTTGTAGGTGCACTAAGCAATTAATGACACTGTAATGGCACCCAACAAATATCATCGCTAGGTGGACAATGGAAAAACTGTGAAATACAGTTTGGATATATGAAACATATCAGGATGTCTGATTCTGCTTTACTCTTGTCATGAATCACACCAATACAACATTTTTCATCATGCATACACCCAAAATATTCATAGGACACTGGTCTAATGTGTGGGACGCATCTAAATCCATCAGGTGTTTGATCACGAGAGTGCAGGATCTCAGCTGCTGCTTCAATGATGAATATTCAGACAGTTAGTTGACTGTCCTCTGTATGAATGTAACAGTGGTATTCTCAAGTACTAGGTATACTGACCATGGGGAATCACATTCACTGTTCAGCAACATGAGATTGGACATCACCATTTGATATGAAAAAAGTTTGGCATTTTAGATAACTTACTGATTGAAAACTCAATGATTACCATTATGGACACATGGCACATTCAACCTATGTTTAGGATGGAAAATAAACATGAAAGATTTGCATAAGAAAAGAAGGTTTATGTTTTGAGAAAGAAAGGACAATGTAAAATAAATGAAAAATATTTTAAAAAATCATCTGCACATTTCCACATGCTGTTGGAGTGCTCTGAAAATGAAATCAAAAAAGATATTTTGGATGTGAGAGGTCTGTTTTTCAAACTCTGATACATTTACTTTTCTGTTTATTGCTGTTTCAGAAAGCCTATGTAGTTATTTGAATAAGGGAAACAAAAAAGTCTGTGTTGATTACAAATATGTGTTTCTGAAGCCTAAACATAGCTAAGCCAAAAGCACAAATTCAATTTTGGTCAGTTTCAAGGAGCTGCTTTGACCATACAGGGTCATCAAGACCAAATGTTTTAATTTCGTCACATACTATACCAATTAATGTACCAGCGTGCAAAGTCTAAAACCTACCCAGTCTTTTAGTTCTTGAGCTATGGACTTGTGAAATTTGATGAAAAAATTAGGCTGGATAAAATCGTCCCCCTCCCTTGGGAAACTGCCTATATCTTGGAAAGTACTGATCTTATGTCAAAAAAAAAATTACAGGGTGTCTCCTGCTAACATGGGTACACCTGGTAATTTTTCTGGAATGTTTTTGAGTCCGAAGTGCGTGGGCCATTGGTTGATTTGACATGGATGACCCCAAAGTAAAATTTATTGCCATCTCAACCATATACAAGTATACAGAGAGGTGAAAAGACGAAGCTCAGGGCTTACAGTTTACACATTGTGCAAATCAGATAAGACTGTGCACAAACATACAAAACAATGAAACATACTGTGTAAATGGGCAATATGCCAATACAAATAACTTTGACAATTATATAGAGACCATTAAATGCAGGTTTCACAGTTCAATGCAATGACTGATATTTGACATGATACATAAAGTGACTTGTGAATAAACTGGAAGGAGAAATTATGATCGAAGATGTTAAGGTATGGTGGAAGATTATGGTGCATTCCCTTGAGTAGTTTGACAGCCTGGAGGAAAAATGGTCACAGTTGGTCTCGTACGTTGCGAGAGATGGACATCTGAAGCGGAGCTCCGTTAGCAGTGGTGTTATTTTTTTTGTATTATTTTCTTATTATCCTGAGATATCCTGTATTTATCCAACCTGAGGGTTCTACTACAGTATATGCAAGCATACATGTATATAAACATGGCCGGCAAGAAAGGGGCTCAGAAATAAATGGAAAAGAAAACAGTCCAAGTTCAAACTCAAGGTATGGCCTTTCAGAGACTGACCTAGATCAGATGGGCGAAAGCCCAGACTCCTCGGGACCATGGTCTGTTGTATCGTCTCCAGTTGAGAGCGAAATGGGGAGCGAATGTGCGAGTGCGAGTGACACAGGTCACGATAGCTCACCGATTGGAGAAGATCATCTGAAACTGGAAAAAGCCTTGCAGTCCACGCTCTCACCTATTCCACACGAGCCGGGAACACCGGCCGTAATAGAGCCCACCACCTCACCTGCGGTGCATGAAAGCAGAAATGATCTTTCCAAACTGAACGTGATGATCACTGAACTTAAACAAGAGATAAAGAAAGATATAATGAAAAGCGAGAAGGCAACCGAGAAGCTGCGACGGGACCTGCAGCAGGATAATAAAAACTCTGAGAAACACGTATATATATTCGCTTTGAGGTGGCCTTTAAAGGTATGCTGAATAAAATTGAGGAGCATATTCGGGAAACCACGTCTAAACTGAGCACACTTGCTGATCAGCTGTAGGATGTCAAGCAGACATTCACCACTCGGATTGAAATTGTCGAAAATCTACCTTCCACTGCTGAAGGAAAAATAGTCACATAACCTGACAGATCTGGCCTTTATGCTTAAGTATCTTTTTTCAAATGGCAAAAGAAAGAAAACTCCATGCAAGGAGTGAAAAGGATCCTGCACAATTTAGCATGTCTTGTGGATGCAACATTTGGAGAACATGTCTTTCAGAGATTGTGGGGGCTCCCAATAATCTTCTGTGCTGACCTCACTATTCTCTGTTATATGTTGTTGTTGGACATGCTGCAATTTCTGTACCAAACTGTAATGCAGCTGGTCAGAACACACTCAATGGTGCCCCTAAATTATGGCATTGCTTCTGCCTATTTTTAAGAGACTAACGATCTTCAGTCAAAGGAAGCAGTCATTTTCAGCATGTTGTACTTCAGACTCTTTTCCTTGTATTTCTGTTTTTTTCTGTTTACTTATACAGTACTTCTGTTGTATGAACTCATGCTTTCTATTTCAGGGTCATTGGGAGTCTATGTCTATCACAGACACACTTACAACAAGGCAGTACCTGACACTTGATTAGACTGCGTGTAATGTGTTAATTCCACACAGACAGTGGCAATACTAGGAATTGTACCAAGGTACCTATGGTTGTGAACTGGAATTGCGAAGCACTAAAATTATTGCTATGTCGAAGTTTACCTATTTGTGTCTACTGTTTCTGAGTTTACTGACCAGATCTTTGTTTCTGTGTTCACACATGTTGAACAAAAGATCAAGAGCCCAGCATCTTAACAGTGGCTAGAATTTAACACAAAATGTTTTGGCAGTGTAAAGGACTAGTAAGATGAAAAAAGTACTTGTCCTAACAGATATGTACTAGTCTTTTCTGGAAAGTAACATCAGACATGTGAACAAAAATTGTATTTTGTCATTAGCATCAAACATTTTTACAAATATAGAATGTTATAAAGCAGTTACATTACTTATTTCCAGTACTAGATCAGTGTCTTTAAAATTGAAAACATAGAGGCATGTACAGTATATGGCAAGGCTTTTTAATGGTTAATGTCATGTGCTAATTCTTTGACTAGTCAATTCAAATTATCGACATCTATATTCTGTCTCTCAGTTAAAACTGACAGAATTGAACTTTCAGTCAGAGATATCTAATTGCAGATTAAAATTACAATTGTTTAATATAGCTAAAATAAAAGCATTCTTTATATATCTAAAATGCAGTTTTGATTAGTGAAAATGTAATTTCATATCATATATACAATTATATTATATGTAACATATATTAGTAAAAAATATAGATATCTGCTTTTTGAAATTTATTAGGCAAGATGTAACAGAAAAGTCAAAGTGAAAATCCCTCAGTTGTGTATGTCATGAAGTACATTATAAAACTCTAATATACATTCTGACTAGTCAATATTGAATTGTACATATCTGTAATTCTCTCTCTCTCTCTCTTTCTGTAGTCTTACAAATACTGCAGATATCTGACCATATATTGCAGACATCTGAAAAAAAAGTTATGTTTTATATATCTAAAATAATTTATGACCAATCAAAGGAAGTCATTGAATGTTAAAAAGACTTATTATATGCACAAGATCAACAGCGGATACTCAAAGATCTCAGGTTATAAGCAGACCTTCTTACACTGAAAGAAAGAGATTCTGTAATCATAGTTTAATTCAATGTTTGAAATTAATTCCGGTTAAAAAAAAATGGTGAATCACAGTGTAGTATTGAAACATTTTCATCTCCTTATTCCTTAATTACTTAAAATGTCCTTGTCATATTGAGGTTTAAACCAGAAAGTCTAAAAGGTATAATACATTAAAGTATTGCTGCCACAGTGCAGGCCTCTTCAAAGACAAAGCTCCAAGAGCACACTTTGTTATAACAGAATGGCATCCATAAAATGCAATAAGGAAACAGAACTGATTGGCTACAATTGCTGAGGCATTAAAAGCAGGGAAAAGTATTCAGAGCTGCATTGTCAGATTTAAATTAAGAGAGCCATATCAGGCAGTTATAAACACTATGTTGTTTTACTACGTATCCAATTAATCTGTCCCTCTTAGGAAAACTTTCTTAAAGGTCCTATACTAATAATAACAGCATGGGGATTTTAACAGAACTTTCAGTGTTAGCCATTACTGACTGTTAATTCTGACAGAATTTCTAATGTGGCTGGAAGAGTTCTTGTCTCAGACTGGCAGACTATGGCCAGTTTTGTTATCTAATAACAGAAAAAAGGTAGAGAATGAATAGATTTCAGTACAGTAAATGTTTCTTTTCTGAATTTTATAATGTAGTACTAGGTTGTTGTACCGTGTTAGCCATTATGAATGTAGAGAAAAGCCAAGCAAAATGACACCTTTTATTGGCTAACTAAAAAGATTACAATATGCCAGCTTTCGAGGCAACTCAGGCCCCTTCTTCAGGCAAGATAGATAAACACAGGGAGGGGACAAGGTACTAGCCCTAAACAAATTGGTATTAGATGGCCAGTGCTTCCTGAAACCCCATAAGCAGAGAGAGGCACAAAACTCCTTATTGGAGCAGTGTAATCAAAACTCATGGGGATTCTACATCTTGCCAGAAGAAGGGGCCTGAGTTGCCTCGAAAGCTTGCATATTGTAATCTTTTTAGTTAGCCAATAAAAGGTGTCATTTTGCTTGGCTTTTCTCTGAATTTTATAATGAAATTAAACTCATAGTATTACTCAAGCACCCTATACTGTAGCTTCACAGATTTTAAATTCCTGCCTACTTCCGATAATAATAATAATAATAATAATAATAATAATAATAATAATAATAATAATAATGCATTTTATTTATATAGCACCTTTATGATTTATCTAGAATTAACATGTTCTCCTTTTGTCTTTGTGGGTTTTTCCTCCAGCTACCACAGTTTTCTTTCCACTTCTCAGTAACATTTGTGTTAGGTTAATTGCATCAGTGAGTCAGTATGCCCTGTTACAGAGTGGTGTGTTGTCCAAGGTTGGTGTCTTTTCTGTGTCCAGACCTGTATGGGGAAAGTCCTAGGCTCCTGAGTCCTTGAACTGGAATTAAATGGTTTTAATAGTGGATTGCTGGATGGGTTTACAGTCATCTAAAACTGTACACTTAGAAAGGAGTTCAGAAGTCTTTTGCAAACATGCATTTCAATTAACAGCAGGAATTGAACTGGTTTGAAAGAAATTCTGCCACTGTGGCACTAAACTGTTAGGACTGTGTATTCCTACCTAGCATAAAAATAGAGTCAGGAAGATTATAAAAAATCTACTGAGTTCCAGCCAGAATATAAAATAGCCATGTGTAACTCACACCAGTGACAGAATACCTGAGTGTGGGGTTATAGTCCAAGATGTAGCTCTGCCACATAATTTATTTTCTGGTTTGTCTTTTGTCTCTCTCTGTGGTCCTCAATGTAAACCCTGTCACCGCCAAAGCACCTATGGTAAAATAGAGGGAAAAAAGACAGGCACATTGGGTAGACAGCCATAAGGAGGACTCAGTGGGGTGTGGTCTGTTGCAGTAATTTCAGCGAGGGCAGTAATTTCAGGGAGGTTGCCATGGTAAATGGACATTAATTTACAGTTGAAAAGATTGTGAAAAGGCAGGAAGAGGAATGAGATTGAGCACAATCTTTATGGTGGAGAATACAAATGTAGTCTATCCATGGCAAGACAGGAGATTGCCTCACTTAAATGTTGAAGCCCTTCCCAGTTTGCATGTTTTGGAGACTGCAGAAAAGAAAAAGAGAAAAAAGGACTACAATTTCATTTAAGTTTTGATAGAAATGCATTAACCATGTTACAGTGACGGTGTGTCCAGCATGCCGGGAGTGGCCAAGCCTGTCACAATCAATGTACCTCAATGATCCCCTTGGACAGGAGGAATCAAATATCAGTAGGTTTCTGCCATTATTAAATGAATTGGCCTTTCGTCTGGATGTGCTTGATCAGTGTTCAACATCTGTGTTAGAGAGCACTTTATCCCGCAAATGTGCAATTAGGACCCACATGAAGGAAATGCACAGAAGAATTAAGGAATGCATGGAAGACATTAGAATAGAACTAGAGCGGGATATAGTCCAGTGTTTGGAAAGGTGAGACCAACTGTAGAGAAATACACAATAGCTTCTGATCATTTGACTGTGTTCAAGCACAGTCCACACGGCAGGTTGGTCACATATTTGGTTGGTCAGGGTTGAGGAGCCCCAACGGGCCACCTCAAAACCAGTTCCCAAAAAGAGAGAGGTAGTGATAGTTGGGGACTCAATCTTTAGGGAGATTGAAGCGCAGGTGTGCTCCAGAGAGAGAGAGTCTTGCACGGTGTGTTGCCTTCCAGGGGCACAGGTGGGAGACCACCCTGGAAGGGTGGATAGGCTCTTGGCCAGAGCGGGGGTGGATCCAGTTGTCATTGTCCACGTTGGAACAAATGAAATACATAAGGGTAGTCTGTCAGTTCTGCGATCCAAATTCAAAGAGTTAGGTACCAAGCTGAGGAGCAGAACTGACAAGGTAGTCTTCTCCGAAGTTCTGCCTGTGCCACGCGCCAGTCCAGGTAAGATTGAGGAGATTAGAAGGCTTAACGCGTGGCTCAAATCTTGGTGCAGGGTAGAAGGGTATAGGTTTATGGGGCATTGGGACTCCTTTTGGAACAGATGGGACCTGTTCCGCCGTGACGGGTTACATCTGAACCGGAGGGGCATCAATGTATTGGGGAGGCGTATGTGTAGGCTAGTCGAGGATTGTTTAAACTAGGGAATGGGGGGGAGCAGGGAGTTTAGGACAGGCCAGATTTAGATCTATACATGGAAGAACAAACAATGGTGTAGAAATAAAAATGCATAGTAATATAAATTTTAAGCAAACACGTAAAGTAGAAGGATTAACACATTAAAAATAGCTTGCCTTAATGCTAGAAGTATCAAAAATAAGGTAAGTGAGTTGGAGTTGTATGTAGCAGAGCATAATTATGATATTATAGCAATAACGGAAACCTGGCTAAATAACAAAGATGGGGATGAGTGTAACATAGAGGGATACACATTTTTAGGAAGGATAGACAGAACAGAAAAGGAGGTGGGGTTGCTGTTTATGCCAAACAGGAATTAAATGTAAGTCATCTTCAGTTGGATGATGAGCCCCATCTTAGTGAGGACATGTGGCTTCGCCTGGAAAATATTAGGGAAAAGGTCTCATTTTAGGAGTGTGTTATAGACCACCCAATTCAGACAGTAATTTCAACACACATCTTTTAGTAATATCAAAAGGCAAGTTTACAGGGGATATTATAGTCATGGGGGACTTTAATTATCCAAATATTAACTGGGATAACCTTACAGATGGAGGAGCACAAGAGCAGGAGTTTTTAGAAGTAATCAGCGACTGTTTTTTAACACAGCATGTTAAAGCACCAACAAGGGGTGAAGCCTGTCTGGATTTAGTATTCTGTAATAATCAGGATAGAATTGAGGGTGTAGAGGTGATTGAACCACTAGGGTCAAGTGACCATAATGTAATACAATTCTCAGTATTTTGTAAGAGTACAGATGCAAAGACTAAAATTGTTAAGTTGAACTTTAGTAGGGCTAATTTTGAGCAGATGCACAAAGTCTAAGTAGGATAGACTGGGATAAGCTTTTAAATGTGGAGACAGTCGAGGAGCAGTGGAACAGGTTTAAAATGTTTTACATGTAATGCAGGACAGATACATACCTAAATTTGGAAGTAATAGGAAACTAAAAAATCTCGATGGATTAATAAAGATTTAAAAAGAAGTTGCAAAGGAAAAACTGCTGTATAAGGCATATAAGACTAATGACTGCAAAGAGAACCGTAGCGTATGAGAACATGAGGGCAACCATTAA
Source organism: Polypterus senegalus (assembly GCF_016835505.1). Taxonomy (NCBI): domain Eukaryota; kingdom Metazoa; phylum Chordata; class Cladistia; order Polypteriformes; family Polypteridae; genus Polypterus; species Polypterus senegalus. The sequence continues at coordinate 121,208,306 of NC_053166.1, read as the reverse complement.
GAAGGATATCAGAGAGGCTAAAAGACAGTTGGAGAGGAATATAGCAGATAAGGCGAAAGAAGACCCCAAGAGATTCTTTCAGTATTTTAGTAGTAAAAGAACAGTTAAGGAGGAGGTCAAGTTCATCAGGAATAGTAAAGGGAATTAAAAGATACAGACAATGAAATAGCAGATGCCCTAAACTTACATTTTTCTGAGGTGTTTACAAGTGAGCAAGTGGATAACCTGCCAGAGGTAAACAAACTACTAAGGAGGTACTGAGGGATTTGGAAATTGTAGAGGGAGAAGTGCTGCTCAGATTAAATAAGATGAAATCAAACAAATCACCAGGCCCAGATAATATTTATCCTCGTGTTCTTAAGGAGGCTAGTGAGTACATATATAAACCCTTGACACATATTTTTAGGAAGTCACTGTGCACTGGAGAGATTCCAAAGGACTGGAAAATGGCAAATATCATCCCATTATATAAAAAGGGTGACAGGGCAGATCCAAGCAACTATAGGCCAGTAAGCTTAACAAGCATCACAGGAAAATTAATGGAAGGAATTATTAAGGATAAGATTGAGCAACACATGACAAGGACAGGAGTTATTCTGAACAGTCAGCATGGGTTCAGAAGAGGGAGGTCGTGTTTTACTAACATGTTGGAATTCTATGAGGAGGCAACAAAAGGATACGATCAAAGTGGAGCTTATGATATTATTTATCTGGACTTTCAGAAAGCATTTGATAAGGTGCCACATGAGAGGTTGGGCATCAAGTTAAAAGAAGTGGGAGTTCAGGGTGATGTTTTTAGATGGGTGCAGAATTGGCTCAGACACAGGAAGCAGAGGGTGATGGTGCGAGGAACCTCATCAGAACTGGCGATGTTAAGAGTGGTGTTCCACAGGGGTCAGTGCTAGGGCCGCTGCTATTTTTAATATATATAAATGATTTAGATAGGAATATAAGTAACAAGCTGGTTAAGTTTGCAGATGATACCAAGATAGGTGGATTAGCAGATAATTTGGAATCCGTTATATCATTACAGAAGGACTTGGATAGCATACAGGCTTGGGCAGATTTGTGGCAGATGAAATTTAATGTCAGTAAATGTAAAGTATTACACATAGGAAGTAAAAATATTAGGTTTGAATACACAATGGGCGGTCGGAAAATCGAGAGTACACCTTATGAGAAGGATTTAGGAGTCATAGTGGACTCCAAGCTATCAACTTCCAAACAGTGTTCAGAAGCCATTAAGAAGGCTAACAGAATGTTAGGTTATATAGCACGATCTGTGGAGTACAAGTCCAAGGAGGTTATGCTCAACCTTTATAATGCACTGGTGAGGCCTCATCTTGAGTACTGTGTGCAGTTTTGGTCTCCAGGCTACAAAAAGGACATAGCAGCACTAGAAAAGGTCCAGAGAAGAGCGACTAGGCTGATTCCAGGTCTACAGGGGTTGAATTATGAGGACAGATTAAAAGAGCTGAGCCTTTACAGTTTAAGCAAAAGAAGATTAAGAGTTGACATGATTGAAGTGTTTAAAATTTTGAAGGGAATTAATACAGTGGATCGAGACTTGTATTTTAAAATGAGCTCATCAAGAACACAGGGACACAGTTGGAAACTTGTTAAGGGTAAATTTTGCACAAACATTAGGAAGTTTTTCTTTACACAAAGAACGATAGACACTTGGAATAAGCTACCAAGTAGTGTGGTAGACAGTAAGACGTTAGGGACTTTCAAAACTCAACT